>NW_024096780.1:0-470000 GCF_016545835.1 Crotalus tigris
AACAACAACAACAAAACTACTACTACTACTACTGTTTGCTTTAAAAGTTGAGAAATGAATAGCTACTGGCATCTAGTAGAGGATTAGAGAAAACTATAGCTGCATTGACTAAGAATTTGTCAAGATGCCCAGAAATAGCAAAAAACAGCTGGAAACAAAGCATTGAGCTATCTACTACAGAGTGAAACTATAGAAACTGCTGACCTTCTGGGATTATAAACACACTGAGCTGCATTTTTAAGTCTAAGAACTGTTTTCAGAGAAAGAAAAACCTTGGCCTTTGGCTAATGGATGTTGTATATTTATCTAAAAGTGACAGAAAACCACACCTAACACCTTCTTCTGAAGATCCCAGCTTGGAACATCAGAGATCTGCAGAAACAATGACTCAAGACAAAGCAAATACATTCCAGGAGAAAATATATGCAATGCTGTGATAGATTCAAATGAAAAATTGTCTTAAATCATGATGAGATTAAAAACAACTTTGATAACATAAATGAATGTATCTCTAACCTAAACTCACAATTAAACAACACTAAAAAATGTTGATAAAGAATGAACAAACAAATCAGACAATAGAATACAAACCAGATGATAAGGAAGCAACAAATGAAGAGAACTGCAACTTAATACAAACAAAAGAAAATCCGCAAAATCTTGTTACAACAAAGGAAATAAAAAAGATGTTTTATCTTCCAGGACTTCAAAACAAATTTGAGGACAAAAAAGAAGATTTAATAAAATGGGTTAAAGAACTGTCAGGAGAATCACTAAAGTGTGGGAGACAAAAAAATGACTTAATTTGTCTTTTTCATCCCCAACAATATCTACAATAATAGATACAATCTGGCAAGCTAAACTTACTGATTTGGAAAGTGACCTAGCAAAAGAAGAAGATTAGAATTAGATTTAAGAGATGTGATTCAATTTACCAGATGGAATACAATATGACTAAACACTTGTTTGAATATGGTTAAAAATATAAAGTTTGGATATAAAGCGGCCCTATAGTAAGATTGCAAGATGGTGTACTATATGATTAAATACTTGTTTGAACATGGTCAAAAAAATAGACAAAGCTTGGACATACCTATAGTAAGAGGAATAAGATATAAGTAATATAATACTTTTATAATATATGAAATGTAAAAATATTGAGACGATGTATTTGAATGAAAAGTTTGGATATTCAAAGATAATGAATCTTGAGAAAATTATGACTGATAAGAGTGGTTTCAATACTAAAGGGAAATTAAGCTTAAATAAGAATCTTGAAAACAGGACAATTAACGACTAATAAGATGGCTTTTATAAATACAATTGAAACATAAGCTGATTAGAAAAGATGTTATATGTTGACACTTGGCTACTGCAGACAGAACAAGTTGGTCCTTAACTTTGATAAATCAAAAAATTTAGTTTTGCTAAAAGACCCAGCCAATATTCCTGGAAAATAGAAGAACATAGTTTGGAACAGGTTAGAATATTCAGATACCTTGGGGTGGTTTTCCACTCGCAAGGGACATGGAAGGCACACCTGGGTCATACATTGCAAGCAGCCAATAGGTCCCTAAATGCAATCAAACATTACTTTTACACAGGCGGAGGTCAATTAGTACCTGCTGCCTTAAAACTTTTCGAGGCTAAAACATTGGCGCAAATTCTATATGGGGCACAAACAGGAATCCCTGCAAAGAAAAACTTGCTGGAAACCATACGATCCAAATTCCTGCGAGCTATCTGAGCTGCACCCAAAGGAACCCCAAATCCCCAATTAAGAATTGAGACAGGAATGCCCCAAATCCAGGTAAGAGCCTGGAAGATGATGATCATTCACTGGCTTAAAATGCATTTCTTTCCAGAGGGATTGTCCCTGTTAAAGCTGACTGACAACTTTCCTTCCCCCTGGAAGCAGGCGATAAATCATAAACTGGGCTCTTATGGGCTCTCTTCGATATTCTTAATGTCCCTAGGCTTTGACCAAGCAAAGCAAGTAATATACAATAGAATAAAGGACATGGAGTTCCAAGAAGAACTAAATAGGTTGCCTTGCCACAGTAGGGATAGAATCAAACAGGTGTGTGGGAATCAGCAAGATATCTGAATGATCTGACCTTCCCAAAACAAAGAATAGCTTTCTTCAGAGCCAGATTTAACATTCTTCCCTCAGCACTCCTCCAGGGCAGGTATAAGAGAACACCAGTAGCAGAACGGGTATGTATATGTGGTAAAGGAGAAGTCGAAGATATCTCACATGTTTTATTGTACTGTGAGTTATACCGGGTTTATAGGACAGTATATATTTTCCCCTTATTAGAGAGATTGCCAGGGAGGGCAGACAATTTTTGTGTAGGCTTTCTCCTCCAGGACTCAAATCCTTCTATCACGCATGCAGTGGCAAAATACTGTGTTGCGGCAATGTCCACAAGAAAAAAATTGGTTACAGATCTATAGCCGTCAACTTGTGCCAATTTTTTGGAGATATCTCTAATAATGTTTGGAACATTATATTTACTTATACACAAATCGGCTATCCACTCACGTAAACTAGGGAGTGACCCTAACATTTTGAGAACATGTATTTTCCTAACAGGGATGTTATTTTTTACTATTAACATTAGTACTATTTTTTATTATTATTGATCATCGCACAGTCAGCCAGATGTTCAGACTGGATTTGGCATTTTGTCTACCTATCGAGTCCTTACCCAGGACCTGGGATAAGCAGATGTGGAAGTTTGATGGTATTACAGGTTTCGTCGCAGGATGGAAGCAGTTCCTAATAAGGCCGCCTTTTGCAATTGACTAATAGCGAATTTGTCAATGCCAATGGTGTTCAAGTGGTGCTCCAGTTGTTTTGGGATTGCACCCAAGGAGCCTATTACTATTGGTACTACCCTTGCTTGCTTTTGCCACAGTCTTTCTATTTCTATTTGTAGGTCTTTGTATTTTGTTATTTTCTCCAGTTCTTTCTCTTCTATTATGCTATCTCCAGGCACTGCCACGTCCACTATCCAGACTTTTTTGTCTTTCTTATCGACAATTGTTAAGTCTGGGGTGTTATGTTGCAGGTGCTTGTCTGTTTGAATTCTGAAGTCCCAGAGCAGTTTAATTTTATCATTTTCTATGACTTTCTCTATTTTATGATCACACCAGTTTTTGCTTACAGGCAAATGATATTTTTTGCAGATCTTCCAATGCACATTGTTGCTACTTTGTCATGCCGCTGCTTGTAGTCAGTCTGTGAAATCTTCTTGCAACAGCTTACCAGGTGGTCCACTGTTTCTTCAGCTTCTTTGCATAGGCGGCACTTACTGTCTGTTGCTGTTTTCTCAATTTTGACTTTGTATGCGTTTGTCCTTAAGGCTTGGTCTTGTGCAGCCAGAATTAGTCCCTCGGTCTCTTTCTTCAATTTTCCTGCTCTTAGCCATTGCCAGGTTTTATTATTATCTGCTTTCCCAGCTATTTTTTTTCATGTATTGGCCATGTAGTGCTTTGTCTTCCCATGCCTCTATTCTGTTCTTCATTTGGTCTTTCTTGTAGGCCAGTTTGGTCTCTCCAGTAGTCAGTAAGCCTTCCTGATATACTAATTTCAGTGCATCTTCATCATTGTTCTTCAGAGTATTCTTCCAAAGCCATTTTTTCTTCTTCAACCATCTGATGTACTTGTAGCATTCCAAGCCCACCTATTTGCCTTGGTAGATAAAGTCTGTCAATGTCACTGCGTGGATGAAGGGCATGATTCATTGTCATATTTTTCTGGTCTGCCTATCCATTGCTTTTAGTTCTGCTTGAGTCCAGTCCACTATTCCAGCTGTGTACCTAATGACTGGGATTGCCCAGGTGTTGATTGCCTTTATGGTATTTCCTCCATTGAGTTTGGACTTTAAGATCTTCTTCACTCTCTTGATGTATTCACCTCTAATCTTTTTCTTGACTTCAGTGTGCTTGATGTTGTCAGCTTGAAGGATACCCAAGTATTTGTAGTACTCTTCCTCATCCAGACTCTTAATGTTATTTTCGTGGGGCATCTTGATTCCTTCAGTTTTCACTATTTTTCCTTGTTTGATAGTAAGTGTGGCACATTTGTCCAAGCCAAACTCCATTACAATATCTTGGCTATATATACGGACAGTGTTGAGCAGGATTCTATTTCAGATGATGTTTTTCCATACAGCTTCAGATCATCCATGTAAAGGAGGTGGGATAGTCTGGCAGATGTTTTTGATGTTTGATAGCCATGTCCTGAGTTATTCAGTATTGTTGACAGAGGAAACAGTGCAATAACAAATAGTAATGGTGATAATGAATCTCCTTGAAATATTCCTCTCTTGATATTAACCTCTCCCAGCCTCTCACCATTGATCTGCAACTGTGTCTTCCATTGTGCCATCGATCTTTGCACAAATTTTCTGATGTTTCTACTGACTCCTGTTATTTCTAGGCACTTTATTATCCAATCATGTGGCAGAGAGTCAAATGCCTTTTTGTAGTCAATCCATGCCACATTCAGGTTGGTCTTCCTTCTCTTGCCGTTTTCCAAGATCATTTTGTCTATTAGGAGTTGATCTTTTGTTCCTCTGCTATTGGGGCGGTTTCCTTTCTGCTCAGGTGGAAAGAGATTGTTTTCAACTAGATGCTGTTGTACTGCATCAGCTACCACACCAGTTAGTAATTTGAAAGTTGTTGGTAAGCAGGTAATTGGCCTGTAGTTACCTGGTGTTGCCCCTTTTGCTGGATTTTTCATTATTAGGTAGGTTTTCCCAGTTGTTAGCCACTTTTCAATTTCTCCTCCTTGTAGTATATTGTTGAACTGCTTGGCAATGAGTGGGTGTATAACAGTTAGATGTTTCAACCAAAACCCATGCAGTTCATCTTCACCTGGTGCTGACCAATTTTTGATTTTCTTTGCTCTTTTTTCTACCATTTTTGTTGTTATTACTAGTTCTTTCATTTCAACTTCTGTTTTATTTGCATCCACCTCTTTTAACCAAGCCGCATCCTTGTTGTATTTCTTTGGGTTATCCCATATCTGCTTCCAGAACTGCACTGTTTCTTCCTTGTCAGGTACTGACTGATTCCTTGCAGTTTCTCCATTGATGGATTGGTAGAAACGTTTCTGATTGGATTGAAATTGGAGGTTCTGCCTATAGTTTGCAATTCGAGCTTCATATCTACTGATTTTCCTGGCTATAGCTGTTATTTGTTGCTTTATTATTTCCAGTGCTTCCTTGATCTTCCTTGTTTCTAAGTGGTATTTCTTGATTAGGTATTCTTTGGTCTTCTTGTTCTTCAGCTTCTTTTCTTTCATCTGTTCTAGCTTGCTTGCATGTGATCTTAACTTGCTGATCTTATTTTCTAGTCTAACCTTCCATTTTTCTGGTGCACTGTTTGTTTGTTTTTCTTCTTTGTTGATTTTGCATCCCAGGTATTCAGTTAAACTTCAGCTGTGCTGTACATTAGTTGGTTTGTTTCTTGCAGTGAATTGGTGCTTATACTTGCTATTGCAGTATTTGCATCTTTTAATGCTTGTGCTAGCTGTTTCTTTGGAACAAGCTTCAATGCAGGTAGCCTTATTCTGTTGTTTTTGTGCTGTTCTAGATGCTCAGTTATTCTTTGTTTCAATTCTTTTATTTCTTTAGTTAGAGGGTTTTGTTCTTCCTGAGGAAGAGGTGCCTGGTTTCCAAATGAGAACAGTTGTATATCTCTACTGGATTCTTTCACTGCCAACTCCCCCTGGTTTGCCTCTACATTCTGAATTACTTCTTGTAAGGCTTTGATTTCTTTGCCCTGGGTAAACCTTTGCAGTTCGTCCAATTCTGTTTCTGTAAATACTTTATTTCGTGTTATAAATCGGCGTTGATCTGCTAGTCTCTGTTCTGTTATTTCTGATTCTGGATGTTGTTCTTTCCAGAACTGGTGCATTCGTTTTAGATATCCTCTTCTTGTTGGACTTGATCTGTAGTAACAGATCATTATTTCTTTGTTTTCCATCACTGTGTATCTGCGACGGGTAAACACCTTTTCTTCCAGTAGTTCTGCAGCTGCTGGCCCTGGTTGCTCAGCCAACAGTCCTGAGTTCTGTAACCCAGTTTTCACCAGATATCCAGGAACTCCAATATCTAGCACGGACCTTGTTAACCCGGGCGACGTCCGAGCCGGTATGGCATTCTGAAATTTACGTCTCACCCTATTTTTTATGGGAGAGACACTCTTTGTCTGACTCCTCTGATGAGACCTGTCCAGTATGGTTGAACCTCTGGCATAGCTCTCATCTTCCTCAGAGTACACAAGCCCCATAACCACGGCAAGGTAGTGCCTCACTGGGGGATTATTATTATTATTATTTAATATATTGTAAAAAGTGATGGCTATTGCTGGTCTACAACCATAATAAAGTTATTTGTTTGTTATATGTTGATGTTATTTTTATATGTACAAATACTAGAAAAATGTTTATATACAATTTTGTATGTAATGAAAGTATACATACAAAATTCTTAATTATATTTGTTTAATGTAGACCAAAGGAGAGTATTACTGGAAGAAGAGAGGATCAAGGAAATATATTATCAACTAACATATTGATCAATTATAGAAATTAATTATTATTGATTATTTTTTAATATATGAACCTAGGCAACACATTGTTCACTAAGCACTAAAGATTTTTATTGTAAAAATTAATAAAATATATTAAAAAAAGAAAGATGTTTGAAAATTGGTCACAGTGTTTTAAGTGATATTAACCATTTTTCTGCCTAACAGATCATCAGTATTTATACAAGGCTCACACTGGGCAGGAACATTAAATGGAAATTATGAACGCTTAAAGTGTTGGCATTTCTCCTTAAATCATGTACTTAGACTCTGAGATTTCTCTCTGTTCCTTTTCCATTTGTTTTGGAAACATTTTCCTTTATATTTCTGTATTTGGTCCTGATATTTTGTCTCTTTCATTAACAAATAAATGGGGCTTTATGCACTCCATGTAAACTAAATATTCCATCATACACATGGGTAATTCTTCAGTAAGATGACTAGAGCCAAAAGCAAGAACAGTTAATGTAAAAGACATTCCTGCATTTTTAATATTCATGTTACATATAGGGAAAAAGAAAGTTAAGTGAGAGAGCAAGCTGTTTGATTTACAGAGAAATAAGGCAGTTAATAACAAGTAAATCTAATTCAGATTTTGTATTTTGGCTAATAAATGTGTAGGCACTGAGATTATCTATGTACCTGCAGTGTGCTTTTTAAAAATATCATAAACAAATAGAAAACTTATGGGAGATAGGATATTTATTAGGAAAATTGGTAACAATCCTTTCTCCTACTCTCTAACTCAATTACAAACACTGTTGTTTTTGTAATATGGAGGGTTACATAGCGATTCTTTATGCAGAGATTCAAGATTTTTTTTTTTAAAAAAAACAAATACAACCATACAAATGTTACTCTTCACTTTCCAAACTAAATCTTTAAATTCTTCACATTCATAGAGATACTGATATACTTTATTTAGAAATCAAAATGGACATCAGCTCCATCGCTTTTTAAAATGTATCATGACACACATTTATATAAGGAATGGTGCTTGCATCCTGACATCATACCATTTAATCTTTCTAATTGTTTTCATTTTTTTTAACTCTGTATGTTGTTCAGAATCCCATGGAGTTGGTGGGCAATAAATTTAAATGGATAAATAAACAACACTTGCTGTGTTATTTTAACAAAACCAGACATCTCTATAATCCGTTTCTTGTTTTGAGAAACATCTTCCTTATTTAATCTTCTTAAATATCTTCATTCTGGTATTTTCCCACATGTGGAATTAGCTGAAAGCAGAAATATGGTACCAGATTGCACAATGTGGTTGTAATAATCAAGCTGGCAGATAGATGTATTTTAGTCAGAACAAAACTATATGCCATGATATTGTATTGTTCTACTGAAACATTGTTCTCCAGCATGATTGGATGGAAAACCCACGGATGGGTTGTCTTAATCTATCTGCTCCAATTAGACTAAGTCTGAAATTGGTAACGCCCCTCTGTGCTAAGTGCACCCCAGTTTTAGACTTAGTCTCTTTGCTCTAAGACGCGTTTTTTCTTCGCTCCTGGAGCAGAAGACTGTTTTTTTTCATTTATTTCCTTAGCTCAGGCTATTTATTTATTATTAGAATTAATTATATACAAAGGAAAATTTTCAAGGACCATCATCCTCTCAGCCTTAAGGAATTCAAGCCCAAAATTAAATTTCCAGGGGAGCTTAGATCTCCTACCAGGGGCTGTTCCTCTGCTTCAGAGGCTCCATTTTTTGCCAAACACTACTCTGATGAACTCCCTGCTGCCAGCTGATCGTCGGAGGCCGCAGATTCCACATGCTGACTGCCGAAGGCCCCAGAAGCAAAGGTAAGATTACCAATTGTCTGGGGGGCTCCGCAAGCGACGACGAGGCTCGTCAGGCCTGGAGGGAGCCTTCCTAGGTGCCTCGGCCCCAGCAGACCACCCCAAGCAGCAGGTGGGAGTTTTGGGCGCCGGCCCAATTTTCGGAGCCTGCAGGGCCTATCAGGCCTCGGACTGCCTCAGAGTCTCCCAGCTGGCCTAATTACCTGCCATCTGCTGCACTAGGAGCCCAGGCGATTCCTTGGAACGAGGGCTCATTGCAGCTTAGGCCCCAGGCCTCAAAGCCTTCTTCCAACGGCCGTTTTTTCAGGGCGCGAATTTGGTGGCCGCCATTTTGAATTGCCTCCCGGTGGCCATTTTGTGTGTGGCTGAAGCCCTCGGCGGCCATTTTGTATGTGGCTGAAGCCCTCGGCGGTCATTTTGTGTGTGGCTGGAGTCATCGGTGGCCATTTTGTGTGTGGCTGAAGCCCTGGGCGGCCATTTTGTGTGTGGCTAGAGTCATCGGCGGCCATTTTGTGTGTGGCTGAAGCCCTCAGCGGCCATTTTGTGTGTGGCTGAGATCATCGGCGTCCATTTTGTGTGTGGCTGAAGCCCTCGGCGGCCATTTTGTGTGTGGCTGAGGCCCAGACTGCCTGGAGCTTTCTCCTGAAGGCAGTATTCGATCATCGGTGGCAGGCTCTTCAAGAGAGCAGTTTCAACCGGGGAGGGCCTGATCGATCCAGAGTGATCGGGGTGCCCATTAATTCCCTGCCCTCCCCCCTCTTGGGCTGAATTATCTCTGTAGACTCCCTTGGTGAAGTACAGCGCCGAGGGGGGGCGTTTTGCCAAGGTTGAGACCAGAGTAACTCATCATGGAAGAGAAAGGCAGCGAGCCAGCCAAGAGGAGACACCAAACACAGGCAAGTGGAAAGAGCACCACCAAGCGAGCCCGGCCAAGCAGGGAGCCACAGAGGGAGGAAGAGTGCCAAAGACTGAGGGCGGCCTCCCCAGATCTGACAGGCATGATGGGAAAGTCTACTTTGAGCCCCTTTATTCACATAGTGCCTCAGCCCCAGGGGCCTGGTCTCCCCCCCAGGGGAATTCCCCAGTCAGATTCAAACCTAACAGTGAGGGAGGGGTATAACCGGCGAGGACACCTCAGGGCCCAGGCCACATTCACCCCTACTGCAGCAGGGCTTCGCCCTCCTGAGAACCAGGCCCTGAACCCGACCCCCCCCAGTCCATGATAGCCCAGGCTGTGGCTCAATTTATGGCCTCCAACACCCCACAACCACCCCCCCAGCCACACAACATTCACAATCTCCGGATTGGATGGATGATCCTGCATCAGATTTGGAATCTAAAGGAGCTGAACAATCTGGCCTGATTTTGTCTGAGGACGAGGGCATCGCCCCATCCGAACCCACCCTCCTGTCGGTCTCTTTGACCATTCCTTCTTCAATCCCCTGCTACTCAAGGCCTGCACTACTGCAAACCTCGCCCAAGGACAGGAGACCCCACCTCAACATCCCAGGGTCCCCATGCCATATACATTGACCCCTCTGTCTCACAGAATCATATTCCCTGCTCTCCTCCCACCCTTCTAAGTATAGTTCAAAAACAATGGGAGAACCTAGGATCCCTTAAACCCTGGTGCGGCAGAGAGAACATTGTTTAATGTGGCCCCTTCTCTGACCTCCCTTTCAGAGATTCCCGAGATTGATGAGCCTTTGAGCTCATTGTTTCCCAATTCTAACATCCCTGGGGACATAAATGAGGCATTCAGGGCAGAAGACAAAAAGATTGAGTCCGCCCTACGCAGGTCCCACCAGGCATCAGCCTGGGCAACAAGGGCGGCAACATCCATGACCTTCTTTGCCAGGGCTTCAGTCTTGTGGTTACGGGAGCTCCAGGACATGATCCCTCCGGACCATCTCAGAGCCCACCAGAATCTGGGTAAGTTGGTGGCCAGGTCCCAGTACCTAGCAGATGCCTCCTTGCACACGGCCAGATACACTGCCCGGTCCATCGCGTCGGACATCTCAGCACGAGGGCTGCTTTGGCTCAGAAATTGACGAGCAGACACCAAGGCCAAGTGGCGTCTGGCCTCTAAACCTTACACAGGTGGACATCTCTTTGGTAAGGCGTTAGAGCCATACCTAACCGAAGGTAAGGACAAACGTAAGACCTTGGTTAACACACCAAAGAAAGGAGACAGATGCTGGGGAGACAGCATGTCACAGAGTAACTATAGAAGACAGCCCTTCGGCCAGCCCCATCCTGGGACTGGGCCCAGGCTTCTCGCCCCTCCTTTCAGAGATAGGAACGACAGCAAGATCGTTCAGCATACAGAGGCAGATCACAGTTCCAGTCCAAGCGGTCCTTTCAAGGTGCAGGGAGCCGTTCCTTTAAGAGAGGCAAGTGATCCTGCAGCCTCACCTCCCATAGGAGGCCGGCTGGCCCTCTATTCCAGCATTTGGGCGGCCACTACTGCGGACGCATGGGTGTTACACACCATTACACAAGGTCTAAGACTGGAATTTTGTTCCCATCCACCTGACAATTCCGCTTTTGTCCTATTTCAACGAACAGGACCAGAGCTGAACTCAGGTCAGAAGCAATAGCTCATTTATTGCAAATACAAGCAATTGAACCAGCACCACAAGACCAAGAAGGACGAAGGTTTTAATCAAACCTTTTCATCATTTCCAAAACTTCAGGGGGTTGGAGGGCGATCTTGGTCTTAAAAGGTCTAAACCTTACTTGAGGTATAAGAAATTTCAGGTGCAAGCACTTCAATCAATCCTGGGCAGCGTCAGGCAAGGTGACTTCTTACATCAATAGAACTGACTGAGGCATATTGCACATCCCATTTTCCAGGACACCGCAAATTCCTCAGATTCAGTTATGCCCGACGCCACTGCCAGTACAGAGCCCTTCCATTTGGCCTCTCTTCTGCACCGAGAGTATTTACAAAGGTACTGGCAGTGATCGCAGCCCACCTTAAACAATTTCCCATCAGAGTCCAATGCTATTTAGATGACATTCTAATTCAGTCATCATCATTACAAAGCGCTCTGGCAGACTTCGCCCTAGCCATCAGGGGTTTTCAGGAGCACGGTTTTTCGATTAATTTCCAGAAAAGTCATACCATACCAACAACTCGGCTCCTGCATTGGGGCGCAGTTATAGACACAGACAACTGTACGGTCTACCTATCTCAGAACTCTATTCAGACCCTTGTACATTGGATCCGAAGGGACAGAGTAGCCACATTGGCCTCCCTTTCACAACTACTAGGGAAGATGGTGTCCTGCGTGCAAATTGGGCCATGGGCACGTCTCCATGCCAGAGAATTACAGTGGTTTCTCCTTCCATTTCAGAAACTTCATACCAGCACATCTCACCAGAAGGTCCGAGTTCCACAGTCGGTGTCGAATTCCCTTCGTTGGTGGGACTCTCCGGCACTGTCATGGGGAGCAGAATTCAAAGAACCAGACAGGACCAACATCACCACAGACGCAAGTCTATTTGAGTGGGGGGCACACCTCCACACACTCTGGGCCCAAGATCAGTGGTCCAGGCAGGACCTAAAGAACAATACAAACTGGCTGAAACTAAGAGCCATACACATGGCCTTAAAGAGATTTAGCAGCTTAGTACAGGGACAGCACGTCCTGGTCTTAACCAACAACATCACAGCCAAGGCCCATGTCAACACACAGGGGGGAACAAGGCCCAGGCCTCCCAAGCAGGAGGCCAGATTGCTGGGGTCTTGGGCGGAACTGAATCTTGCCTCCATCAGGGCGGAGCACATATCCGGAGTGGCCAACCAGCAGGCGGACTCACTGAGCGGAGCCACCGTGGACCATTCCGAATGGCAGCGGGATCTGAAGATCTCCAGAGAGAGCGTGACAGGTTTGGTTCCCCAACCTTAGACCTTTTTGCCTCCCCAGCCAACTCACAGCTTCCCAGATTCCTTTCCAGGTTCCCGTCTCCATCAGCGGAGGGAACAGATGCACTCCGCAGTTCCCTGGCCCAAGGAACTTCTCTATGCCTTTCCTCCCCTACCCCTTCTACCTGCCATGATCAGGATGATTCTTCACAAACAAGCAGGGGTCCTCCTGGTCACCCCGCATTGGCCAAGACGATCTTGGTTCGCCGACCTGATGAACCTCTCCGCATCCCCTCCATGGAGGATTCCAGCCAATCGGATCTCCCTCATTCAAGGGAAGCTTCGTCATCCGGACCCTCAATGGCTCCAGTTAACCGTCTGGCACTTGAGAGGCAGGCCTTAGGTCTAGACCCATATTCGTCAAGGGTCATAGCCATGATCCAGCAATCCAGGCGACCCTCGACGAATAGAATAGACGATGCCACATGGAAAAGCTTCTGTAATTGGTGTTTAGCTCACAAGATTGACCCCTTGCAGGCTTCAGGGCCAGTCATCTTGGAGTTCCTGATGGAAGGTCTGGACAAAAGGGCTTTCCACAAGCACCATCCATAGGCAGGTAGCAGCACTCGCCACGGTTAATTCCTGTGGCAATGAATCCTTAACACAGCACTCTATGATACACTCCTTCCTAAAAGGAGCTAACAATGCCAGACCACCAACCATACATAGATACCTCTCCTGGGACCTTCATCAGGTTCTACAGGCTCTTGTCTCACCACCATTTGAGCCCATTGAAACTTGTTTGCTCAAACAATTATCAATGAAGGTGGCATTTCTGATTGCTGTAGCTTCAGCCAGAAGGATCTCTGAGCTGACTGCCCTGTCAGGAGGAAGGGCCTGTGTATTTTCCATAGGGACAGGGTAACCCTCAGGTTAGTCCCTCCTTCGGCGCAAGGTTAACTCCTTTTATCATAGATCCCAGGACATAGTTTTGCCGGACTTCTGTCCGAACCCATCTAATGACATAGAGCTTCAGTGGAACAAATTAGATGTGCGCAGGGCCTTATATTGTTATATACAGAGAATCTCTTCCTTCTGCAAGACTGAGGCTCTGCTTGTCTCATTTCCCCCTTCGTCATTAGGACAGAAGGTTTCACCACCCACTATACGCAGGTGGATTAGAGCTTGTATTCTCTGGCATGCCAGACTCAGTCACTACAAGCTCCCAGGCATATCACGGCCCATTCCACCCGGGGCACGCCCACTACAGCAACCTAGTCCACCCAGGCATCCATAGAGGAGGTTTGCAGGGCAGCTACATGAGCATCGTCTCCTCCTTTGTCCGTCACTACAGGATGGATATATATGCATCTTCTATGGCTTCATTTGGCCGCAAGGTTCTAGAACATGCATTAACATTGGATGGGTCCCAGGCCCAATCTAGTTCCCCACCCTAGGGACACAGGGCTTTGGTATGTCCCATCCGTGGGTTCTCCATCCAATCATGCTGGAGAAAGGGACGTTGTCTTACCTGAACGCCTTTTCTCAGCATGATGATGGAGAATCCACTCCCTCCCATTAGGTCAGTTGGCCTGGTTCCCATTTGTTCAGACGCGTCGGACTAAAGTCTGGGTATCGCCTTAGTCTAAAACTGGGGTGCACTTAGCACAGAGGGGCATTACCAATTTCAGACTTAGTCTAATTGGAGCAGATAGATTAAGACAACCCATCCGTGGATTCTCCATCATCATGCTGAGAAAAGGCGTTCAGGTAAGACAACGCCCCTTTCTACTAAAATCAGTCTGCGCCTTGCTGGTGTCCTGCCATTAAGAAGGGGGAAAGAAAGGGGTTTATTGGGTGCTATTGCTGTAACTTCAAACTTGGGAAAGAGGGAGGGGGGAGTGACAATGGAAGAAGACCAGATCTTCAATAAACCAACTTCTTCCAGGATCTTTAAGGCCGTTTGCTTTGAGAATGGAATGTTACCAGTTTGACAACTCAGAGTTTCTCAGAACATCTTACCATCATCCCATTGGCTGTCTGGGCAACTGGTTATGAATAGCTTTGTATTTTGCACAGGAACACTAGATTCTACCTGACTTTACTGCAACCAGTTTCATTCGGTAAAAGTTCCTCTGCTTCAAACAAATGGAGTCACCACAGGTCTTACTTTCCTGAGAGAGTAGACTGGGGCAGGCCTGACACGTTGAAAAAACCCACCTTTTGATTAAGACTACTATATTTTTTTTTCCTCCTATGTTTCTAGAAGTATTCTAGACATCAATAGTTCTAATGGTGAACTTATAGAAAAGTATGACATCTCATTGGATTATTAAGCAACACAAAATCCGTATTAATAACAAGGAAACAGGTAATGGAGGCTGCCAATTGTCTTAATAGATATTTATTTGGTCCTCCTGAGAATTTGCCCAAAGCAGAGAATATTTTTACAGCATGCAAATGGTTCTGCAATGTTAGAGGATTTTCTTTGTTCAACTAATATTATTATTTCATCGTTTTAAAAAGATTAATAATGAAACTAGTGACAGAACTATAAAAATTAAAAATAAAATAACATGTAATAATTATATTACCTCTGGCAAATACTGTGACGAGCACATAACAGTCTTGCTAGGTGAAAGATAATCTATTCAGAAAATATGAAAAAAACCATGCAATCTCTGAGACTATGCATATTTTCTCCTCTCATTTTTATATGTCTCAGCACAGAATTTTAATTTCTTTGGCCAAAGTAAATTTATAATAAGAAGTCAAGATCACCTACTAGTTCCCATTTAAAACTAAGCTCTTATTAGTTAATGCCTGAGGCTATTTAAAATATCATAGATTCCATATGCTTGCTACTACTGTCAAATCATCTAGATTATAAAGAGGAATATATACTGGTCCCACAGATTTGAGAAAAAATAAAATACTGAAGTTCTTAGAAATGCTAGAGTGCGCGGGAAAGAAAATCTTAAATATATGTAATCAGATGATGTCAAGAAGTTATCCATAGAGTATAATTGTATTTGTTTGATTTGGTATTTCTGCTTGGTGTGAACTGTAGTTAACTATGGAAAGTGAGCCAGGAGCTAGGAGCTTGCAATGAAACTAAGCATAAAAACTAAGGGATACGAAAAGCCATGCCTAAGGAGACCACGGCTGATTATTTAAAATAGGGCTTCCACTAAAAGTAAAGCTTGATGGGCAACTTGGGTGGTAAAACTAGAATATTTCATTCATAAGGTGGATTGAAAGTAGAATTTATAACACAATACTATTTCAAAAAGTTCTGATGCCTTGCAAAAAGGAGTAGGAAAAGGTATTTTATTTATTAGTATTTATTATTTATTAGTAAAATTTATATGCCGCCCAATCCCTAGGGATTCAGGGCAGCAGCAAAATTATATTTGAGCTTAACACTTAAGCTCAAGTGGTTAAATTGGCACATTATGCATTTTTTGGCAATAATACAGAAATTGGTTATTCTTCATTTCAGGATATACAGTATTTCTCTCTCTCTCTCTCTCTCTCTCTCTGTGTGTGTGTGTGTGTGTGTGTGTGTGTGTGTGTGTTTGTGTATGTTTCTTTGCAGTTTAGCCAATGGTCATGATGTTCTCTTAAATGTACTGATTAACCCTGATATCTCTTGACTTTGTCTCCCCCCAAAAATTTGACCAGATGCTCCTACCTGCTTCTATCAGTAATCCTTGTGACACCTGGTAAATTCTAAGAATCACAGCTTGGAAAAACAACTTCTATATAAAACATTCTTGAGCAAAATTGTATTTTTTTAAAGCTGTGTGTCTTTTAATTATTTTTGTCTTTTGTCTTTTAATTATAAGCAGTTTTTAACCTTTTATCACAAATGATAGAAACTGATAGTTTATTTCATTGATATGCGCTTGATAGACAAAAAAAGATGTAATATGAACATGCCTATTGTGAATTTTCAGGGGAAGTGTAATTGAGATGGAAGTAGTCTAATTGTTCTTTGATTAAATTCCATTAGTTTGTAAAAGCTCAAAAGCAATAGTTAGTGCACTTGATGTATTTATTGTTCACTTGGTAAGCGTTAGTCATTAGGTTAATTAGAAACTGAATTGACTTTTGATGACACATAATTGGTTTATCTAAATGGCTGACAAAAATGAAAGTAAAACTAATGGTAAGTATTTGAGAACCATTTTTGCATTAGGTAATTAGTTTTAGAAAACAGCTTTTCTACTGTTTTCTAAATCTATTGCCTCTCTAAAATCCCTTTGTCATTATGGAAAGAACATTTTAATGCCCTAAAAATAGAGAAACTAACAAATGATAAATTCTTATATTGATTCTAAGGCAAGGGTATCCATGTTGTCCAGATTTTAATATAATCTAGCAATTTAAGGATCCAATTCTGAAGGTGTGAAGACAGTATTGTGACTCGGGTACAAATTTCTTACTGTGTTTGAGGAGGTGCCATGAATTTCATGTGAGGTCAGCTCTAATTTTGTGCTTTTTCTGAAGAAATGAAAGGATTGTAAGGATCTAGGCCAGGGGTGTCAAACTCAATTTCATTGAGGGCCACATCAGCATTGTGGTTTCCCTTGAGGGGGATGGTGGGTGTGGCCAGGGTGGATATGGCCTACTGGGTGTGGCCTATTGGGTGGGCATGGCCAGCTCTACATCATTTGTGTCAAGTGTGCTTGTGGGGGCCTGGGCAGGAGTGGGATAGATCTGAGGGTCTCTGGCAGAAAGGGGTGGGACCAGGGCAAGTGCCAAGGCATGGTCCACTGGAGGAGCCTCATTGCCTGCTGAAACCCCTCCGCTGGAGCCCATCAAGCTGGAAGTAGGTGAGGGCCATTTGTTGGCCACTTCCAGGTGATGGTGCATTTCTTCATTCCTCACAATGGGTGACACCTCCCCAGCATGCACCCAGGGGGCAGGATCAACATGATAGGGGCTGGTTCCTTGCTGTTTCCAGATGGCCTTGTGCAGCTAAGACTGAATGCATTTCAGCATAGATGGCCACCACAAAATTGTACATTGGCTCCCGGCCAGTCTGGGCCAGGGCCAAGGCAGTGGGGGCTGTTTCTCACTGTTTCCAGGATGGCTTCGTGGGCCACATGAAACCACTTTGCAGGCCACATCCAGCCCCCAGGCCTTGTGTTTGACATGTCTGATCTAGGCGCAGGGGTAGGCAACTGTGGCGTTTTTATGACTCGTGGACTTCAACTTCCAGAATTCCTGAGCCAGCATTTATTCCCCCACTGATCTCATTTGCAAATGTCTTTGCCGTGAGGGATCCACAGCGAGTCGCAATGTTACCAAAGTAGTAATTTTGCAACAAAATAATGCCACATTATTTTGGAAGAAATTGTATTTTAACACAATTATTTCTGATTTTAATTTTTAAATTAATAAAGGCACTCACTTGCATTTGCCTCCACTAATGCAATGTTGCAGAATGTAGCCAGATAAGGGCATAACAGAGCTGCTTTATAGTCATACCTGATTATGCTGTAGCGATGATTACAATCAATTTAGAAATAATGAGGGATATGATTTTCCCCTCCCCCTGAGGAGCAGATCCTGTTATCCAAAAAGGATATAGGAAGATTCCATTTTTCTATCTAGGTCACTGACAGTACTTTACAATTAAGAAAAGATAAGCAGCACATATAGAATCTAGAGGTGCAAATGATTAGAAAGGATAATTTTTATTTGTAATAAAGATAAAAAAGAATAAAAAGAAAAAGATTTAATAGAAGAAAATGTTTCTTAGCTTGCAAACTTTTGACAAAAGCAAAATTAAAAGCTGAAGCTTGACAGAAAGGTAAAGATTAGAAGACTTTGGCAGGAATGTTAAATATGTTAAATACAATGCTAAATACTATCAGGATGTGTTCTGAATGTGAGCTTGTTCCACAAAACAGCAAAAGTAAAGGAAAGAATTTTAGATTCTAAAACTGAAATCAAAATACCTCAAGAGAAACCAATAAAACAGGCATAACTAAAGCTCAAAGAACAAGAGGCCACATAATTTAACAGGACAGAGTACTGTATGCCGCCCCCCAAAAAATAACAACCAAAAAGAAAAAAGAGGATTAGAGCCATAGAAGCACTGAAAAGGAACAAAATAGCATTAACAAAATAGCATGAACCAAATATAGATGGTTACAGAGCTGTATCAGTCTGACTGCAACAAGCTCAACCGGGCAGCTATAGATTCATAGAGAAAGGGTAAGGTCAAGACAGACAGACAGACAGACAGATGGATAGATGGACAGACAGACATACGGACAGATGGACAGACATACATAGCAATACTAATCAGTAAGTGAATTATAAAGTAGCCCAAAGGCAGTGGTGGGATTCAGCCAGTTCATACCAGTTCAGCAGAACTGGTAGCTATTTATTTATTTATTTTTGCCCAGGCCCAGAATGGACTTCCAGAAGCGGCATCCACACGGAGAACCAGTTGTTCACATATTTGAATTCCACCACTGCTCAAAGGCCAGGGGTTTCTAACTCTACAACAAGCTATTAAGCATGATAGTGGTTATTTGTAAAGTATCAGGCTAAATATTTGTCAGAAGTTAGGACTTTTTGCTTTTCTTTTTAATTTCTCCAAAATAATGGATAAATATACCAGTCAGCATTTGATAAAGAATACAATCCAGAAAAAGGATTTATCAGGATTTTGTAATGACTTTGACTATTATATAAAATGTGTCTCTCCCTCTCTGTGGCATTATATTCCATCCTGAGCAAAATATAAAAGCACAAAAATAAAAAATCAATATTGAAACAAAAAAAACAAAAATCATTGATTAAAATCTTAATAGGGACAATGGAAGGACAGTGAAAGAAGATTAGCCAAAGAATCTTCACTAATCAAAGATGGATGCAATATTAAGGTAATTAGTAATGATAGTATAATAGTGTAGTGTAGTGTAGTGTAGTGTAGTGTAGTATAGTATAGTATAGTATAGTATAGTATAGTATAGTATAGTATAGTAATATAATAATGGTTAAGATATGGTGTGCAAATAAGTCATTATTAATCCTGGTTAATAAAAATACAAGTACATTTAGAAGACCCTAATTAGTATTTTAATAGGCTGATACATACTAAAGGGAGATTGCATAATCAAATGTTCCATTGTTATTTAAACACTCACAGATTTCTAATTATTTGCTGTATAGGATAAACAAATGTCACTCACAAGTGAATAATTAAATGAAATAAATAATTACAATCAATGTCTTCATTCACAGAAAACATTGGTAATCCCAAATTGAATGAGCAGATCTGCCCAGTGTTCAAGTTCTTTGCTGCTCACAGGGAATTCTGTTCAATTCCCAGAATATAACACATAGATTGATTATTTTAATAAGTCAGTTCCCAAACTACTAGCTTGAGCTGATTGGCTAAGCTCCAAATTCTCTGCTGTTTTTAGTGACTTCTGCTTACTTCCCAGATGACATAATATACAAATTATCTCAATGAGCCAGATTTTAAAGCAGTTACCTTGAGCAGACCAGATTAAGTTCAAATTCTGGAGTATTTGAAAACATCCAGATGTTTAAAAAACTGACATAGCAAATGCTTTGTAATATATTCCTTTCCCATTACACGATTCAGAATCTTCCTGTGAAAGACTGCCTACTTTCTGAAATGGGACAATGTTCACATTCTCTCCTTAATGCATATGTAATTTGATCCATTCACTTTTGTTAAACCTTGTGAATTTCCCATGAGAAAAAAAATCCCTTCTACTGAATTTTGGTTTTTTAAAAAACATATTCATAGTCTGCTGACTCTGGGAAAATGCAAGGTGCCACTAACTATTCTAAGTAATATCCCTGATCAAGGGTCATTAGAATAAGATCTGAAGGGAGCTATTCAGAGATCACCTCCAAATAAGGCAGGAAGATGACAAATGATAAAGAATAGTATGCTATATGAGCAATACGTAGAGCACAGCTAATACCACCAAATCATTCTGGAGTCATGATAAGCTAGGGCTTCAGAGAGCAGAAATAATGTGTGATTTAATGAGCATATGAATCACTGGAAACATCTCCAGCCTTCAAAATTCACATTTACATCTTGAACTTGCATTTGAGATGTCTCAGAGCTTATATATTACTCGCCTTACTTCAGCATTATTTTAATATCTTCAGTTTCTTTTTAAAAATGGATATATAAAATTTGTTTTACCTCTCAGCAGACATTAATTTCATGATGAAGAATGAGGTGTGCTGGCAAGCCAACTATTCTAATGTGTCCCTTCTAATCTGCACTTGAAACATTTGCACATACTTTCTTGAATTAGAGAGCAGAATCCTGTATGTTGAACGTTATTGTTTTAGCTTTGCTTTTAGATTTTATTCACAAATGCAACCAGTATGTTGTAATTGTCAAAATGCTGTAATGGAATAGAGAAACTTATATTCACAACTTCAGTTTTCTGTGAACAATTAGATCAGTCACTCTTATCTAGCTTGTATGGGAAAAGAATATGCATGTTGATTGCCTTGAAGGAAAGGGGGAAGAATTCCTATCAAGACAACAGTCAGAAACCTAAGTCCAGGGCAGAACTGCAACCTTGAGAAAATATATCAGATTTGATCCTCCCAAGTTCTCATGAAGGGAGGAAAAGGGAAAGACATTAAGAAGTGCAAGACTGTGTTACTTTGTCTTTATAATACAAGGAATATTGGCCTGCATTGTTTTGGTTTTCTAGTCTGATGTACCTTAAAAAACTGACAAATATATAGGTGTGAATAACCAAATAATTTTTCTGTGCTTGAATACACACACACAAATGTACACACACACACACCACACACACACACATACATACATACATACATATATATATGTTTTCTGAGGTTTTCGCGGGTGTTTGTATGTAGGTCTTTGGTTATTCGGGTTTTCTCCCACGTAAAATTGGAAGTGTCTTGGCGACATTTCGACGAAGTCTCATTCGTCATCTTCAGGCTGGTGCTTTCGGCTTCGTGCTTCTAGGAGCAATGTGTGATTGTAGCTGTTTCCTCCTTTTAATTGCCAGTGGGGGTATGAACTGATTGGATGAGAGCTTGGCTGTGTTCTGATTGGATGGAGGTGTGTTCTGATTGGTTAGGAGCTTGGCTGTGCTCTGATTGGCTGGGGGGTTGGCTGTGCTCTGATTGGCTGGGGGAGTGTTCTGTTTGGGTGGGGGCTTTGTTGTGCTCAGGTTAGTCTGAGTTGCAGGGGGATTTAAAATGGTGAGCTGCATTGCTATTTTTTGGCTTCGCGTTCGTGGTCGTGCCTCATCTTCATGGTGGGTGTCAGTTTGCTTCATGTATGGATTGGAGGGGTTTAAAGTGGCTAATGATGCAGCTGTGGTCTGGCTTCTGGTTTGTGGTCGTGCCTCATCATCGGTGTGGCTTTGGGTTTGATTTTTGCGTGGATGTGTGGTGGTGACATCCTGTGTGGTTTTTGTGAGTGTGGGTCTGGTGTCATTTTTTGTGTTAGGGAGTTGTTTGTCAATAAGGGCGGGTTTCCAAATGGCTGGTAGGCGGGAGGTATCATCTCATTTGTTCATGCTGTGTGGGCGTTTTTCTATCTCGATGGCTTCTCTGATTATTCTGTTATTAAAATGTTCACTTTTGGCGATAGTTCTGGTATTTTTAAAGTCAATTTCATGTCCTGTGATTTTAAGGTGTTGGACCAGGGAAGAAGTTGGTTCCTCTTTTTTGACTGAGTTCTTATGTTCTTCAATGCGTGCACTTATTCTTCTGTTGGTTTGTCCGGTGTATGTCATGGGACAAGTGGTGCATGGGATTTTGTATACTCCTTGATTTTCTAATTTCTTTCTTTAGATGGTGGATATTTTTCTGTTTGGGCAGAATGCTGTCTTAATGTTGTGTTTGTGGAGGATCTTACTGATTCTGTCTGTAGTGCCTTTTATGTAAGGGAGGAGGCTTTGCCGTTTTCTTGTTCTCTGTCTTGGGTTTTAGTGGGGTTTCTTTTTGGATTAGTTTGGTAATCTTATTTCGTTGAAATCCATTGGATGTAAGTACATTAGTGAGAGTGTGTAGTTCGGTTTTTAGGTGTTGTTCATCAGCTAAGCGTTTTGTTCTAGAGATGAGTGTCTTGGCTACGGAGTTGATCTGTGCTGGGTGGTGGTGTGAGAGAGCATACAGATAGCGGTTTGTGTGTGTTTTCTTCTGGTAGATGGTGTGTCCTAGGGAGCCATTGGATTTCTTGTAGACTAAGACATCTAGGAGGGGAAGTTGGTTATTAGCTTCTGTTTCCATGGTGAACTGTATTTTGGGGTGTAGGCTGTTGAGGTGTATGAGGAAGTTGTCCAGTTTTTCTTTCCCATGTGGCCAGATTATGAAGGTGTCATCTACGTATCTGAGCCAGAGTTTGGGTTTGTGTTCAGATTTTTCTAGAGCTTGGGTTTCAAAGTGTTCCATGTAGAGGTTTGCAATGACAGGTGAGAAGGGTGATCCCATGGGTGCTCCTTCTATTTGTTTGTATTTTTGTCCGTTATAGATGAAGTATGTGTTGGATAGACAATGGTTGGTCAGATCTAGGATGTGTTTTGGGGGGTTATATTTGTTTTGGATAGCTGTCAAGGCTTCTTTGATAGGCACTTGGGTGAACAGGGATATGACATCGAAGCTCACGAGTAGGTCGCTGGGCTGTAAATTTTGTTTCTTTATGATCTCTAAGAAATGGAATGAATTTTTTACGTGTGACGTGATGGATTCTGCATAGGGCTGTAATTGTTTGGCGAGAAATTTGGATAGGTTTTGTAGAGGTGAGCCTATGGAGCTGACTATGGGTCTAAGTGGGGTTCCTTCTTTGTGTATCTTGGGGAGACCATAGAGCTTAGGGCATCTGGATGATTTCTCTCTGGGAATGATTCTTTGATGGATACACAAAGAAGGAACCCCACTTAGAAATTTTTAAAATTTAAAAATTTTAAAAATGTAAAAATTTTCAAAAGTTACTTTTAAAACTTGAAAAATCCATCAAAAAAACATGCTGGAACTCCATTCCGGTGCATTCTATGACAAAAAAAAAAGCACTGTATATACATAGTTCTGTATAACCTCCAACTTCATGTACAAATCCCAACATATTCAGTAACTTTCCGTCAAAAATATCACCAGCTTCGAAACTAAAGGAACAAAATGCTACTTTCTTAATTTGTTTTCTAACTTTAAATGTCACTAATAAGTGCCAGAAGAAAAAAACTATATATACCTTTTCTAAGAAAAATATTATGTGCTGATTTGTTCAATTTCTATAGCTACCTATCATTAGAATTTTTTGTTTGTTTTCAGATCAAATTGATTGGCTCATAATATCATTTTGGTTTTACATATCAGCATTTCTATGTCTATAAATGTGACTCAAAATTGAAAAAATCATACTGTGTCTGTAAATGATACAGTGCTATTTTCCAAATTGCTTTTACTGTGTTGGAGGAATTCAATGAGTAACTATTGTGGAAACT
This sequence comes from Crotalus tigris, assembly GCF_016545835.1. NCBI lineage: Eukaryota > Metazoa > Chordata > Lepidosauria > Squamata > Viperidae > Crotalus > Crotalus tigris. The sequence goes on from NW_024096780.1 coordinate 23,796, forward strand.
GAAGCAAAAATGATGGTTTTGTTTATTAATGGAGCATTCTAGGTCATGAACCATCCCATCCTGGTAAAAGAGATAAGAAGGGACTCTACTTATGCTATTTCTTTGTCCTTCTGATATATCGAAATTTGTCATAGTTTTTTTTTTTTTTTGATGACTTGGAGGGTGAGTAAAGCCTCTGTCCCAGATACCCACTTACCAGGACACAATCTTGTCCCCATTATGTGTTAGGCAGTGTCATTTGTAGTAGTTTTTCTAGTGGTTTGTGACACTGGGTGAGAGAACAAATAAAGCAAAGGGAATCCAGCAATTATTGTCCTATATGGCATTTATAAATACAGCACCCTTTGCAGGCTTCAGGCAGACTAGGCCTTAGTAGTTGAGACAATGAAATGTATTTATTTATTTAACAATTAGCGTAAGCCATCCTAATCCAATGATCTGGACCACATACAAAAGTTCAGTATATACCCTTGCCATCCAATCTGACCAGTTAAAATAATAATGACAATCCATTATGAGGGTCGCTGAATAAAACTCAGAGCCAATGTCTCACCTATTAACCAGTGGTGGGATTCAAATATGTGAAAAACCAGTTCTCTGTGTGGATGCCACTTCCAGACGTCCATTCTGGGCCTGGGCAACAAAAAATTAGCTACCAGTTCTGCCGAACTAGTGTGAACTGACTGAGTCCCACCACTGCTTATAAGGATCTGTTCAGCAAATATATCTTTCTAGTAGTTTTCTAGTGCCTGCTTAACCCTTGCAATGAAATAGAACATCTCATTTCCCATGTAATCTGCATGCCTGTTTCTAATATGGACAAACCATAGTTTTCTTAGCATTTGGCTCATTGGTTCCCTGCTTGCCTTTTGAACTGAGAAAAACCCACATGAATGTATGTATGACAGACCACAGTAATACTTAAGGTTTCATTTAATGCCTAGCTAACTACAGAGATAAAAGCAAAACAAAAATAAATTTCCCCAAAATGGTAATGCCAAGCAATGATTACCATTTGTTGGAGACATTTGCTTTTTCAAGAAGAGCCTTTTCTGCTGTGGCTCCTGCCCTCTTGAACCATGCACCTCGAGGTGAGATCTGGCCCTACTCTTCTGACTTGATAAAGGGCTTGAAAACCTGGCTCTACCAACTGGTGTGGGGCCCTGATGGAGGCATCCCTTACTGGAGATGGTTAGTAGACTAAGAAGAAGTTCCAATCTCCACTCCATTTATATATTGGCTCCTGTTTTACCTAGTTTTTGTTAAATTTTAATGCTCTTCTTTTTAATGTTTAGCATTTTAATATCCTATGATAATTGTTAAGTGTGAAATCAGTCATAAGTCATTTTTTTCAGCACTGTTGTAATTTTGGATGATCATTAAATGAACGGTTGTAAGTCAAGAACTGTCCATGTCATAGAGAAAACAGTTGCATATTTTGCATATGGTTAAACTTAAAGGGACATTTAATATTTAAAAAAACCTGATTTTTCCACTAGGATATGTAATTGGTTATCACACATGTCACAATCCTCCTAGCAACCTTTTGAGGAGATTCTCAGTGAGAACTGCTTTGCCCAAAGTCATTCCTAAAATATCTGCCTGAATTGGAGTTTTGCATCAGAAATTTTGCATCTGCATCTAAATTGATCTTTGAGCCACAATAACAGAATAACAGAATTGGAAGGGACCTTGGAGGTCTTCTAGTCCAACTCCCTGCTCAAGCAGGAGACCCTATACCATCTCAGACAAGTGGCTGTCCAGTCTCTTCTTAAAAGCCTCCGGTAATGGAGCGTCCATGATTTCTGAAAGCAAGCTATTCCACTGATTAATTGTGCTCATTCTTAGAACAGAACAGATCAGAACAGAACAGAACAGAACAGAACAAAATAGAAGAATAGAATAGAATAGAATAGAATAGAATAGAATAGAATAGAATAGAATAGAATAGAATAGAATAGAATAGTTGGAAGGGATTTTGGAGGTCTTCTAGTCCAATCCCCTGCTCTAGTCCAAACCCCCGTGCTCAGACAGGAAACTCTATACCATTTCAGACAAATGGTTGTCTAATTTCTTCTTAAAAATGTCCAATGTTGGAGCATTTAAAACTTCTGGAGGCAAGTTGTTCCCCTGATTAATTGTTCAGGAAATTTCTCCTTAGTTCTAGGTTGCTTCTCTCCTTGATTAGTCTCCATCCATTGTTTCTTGTCTTGCCTTCTGTTGAAAGCCTTCATAGATCTCTAAATTATATTTCCATTTTCCAAATATATCAGTTTCTCTCTCTGTGTGTGTTTGTGTGTGCATATATGCATAGATCTGATTTTCTGGATTCTGTACAAATGTACAATATATGTTGCCTAAAATTAATTCAAAGATCTTTTTGATTTCTGATTACCTATGAACCATTATCTTTTCTTGGAAGGCCTGACAATTACAGCTAGAATGGAAATTGCATTTGATATTAATACAATACATTTTAATGATGGCATTGAAAATAGGACAACGTAGAATTTCCCATTTGAGTGACATGTTTTGAATCAGAAATTTCTTGCATCTCCCTGGAAGTCTATAAGGTTTGCTATCACTTCAATGACTTTAATAATAGTGTATGGACTTTAATGTGATAGCACTGAGCTGTATAGATTTTAATAGCATATTTCAGGAGACTTGATAGGTTTGTGCTCAAGGATGATCTGATTGTCAGGGATCTGAGAGCTTATAAACAGGTTCAGCAGAAATGTCTGCAATCACATTGCTTTTCATGCTTGCACCAGTTTCTGAAGGAGATCAATGATCTGTCAATGAACCTAGAACTCAAGACTCCCATGAAGTTTCTACACAAGAAAGCAATCTTGCATTGTTCATGATGTTAAAAGGGCTGAATGGCATGGTTTGCTGTGCACAACCACTTGTGTCTGCTGCATGAAATTCCAGGTTAAAAAACCCAACAATTTTATCCACTACTACGGTAGTCTTTATTTACTACTAACATGCCATATGTTATTTAACATTGGAAGCCACTCAGAATTTTATGGAGTTGGATAGCCTATGCATTCAGTCATTCATTCAATCAATCAATTAATCCGTCCTTTTCTTTAGTTGTTGGCCTTTAAATTCTTCAAACAAACCACTGCTTTTAGCAGGCTCCCTGAAAGATCAGACAAGCTTAAATGCAACAGTTACAAATTAGCATGGTGTAAGCGTTTGTTGACTTAGTCATTTATGTAACAGATTTGTTAATCTTTTGTTTCCAAAAGAGTCTTCGTTTTCACTGCAAGATTAAATTTATGTGAAATATAAACATAAACTTGCTTTACTCCTATACATCAAGAGATAAAACATACATTCTTTCTTAACCATAGTGATACCAAATATTGTAACATATATTGTAATCTCAGAATGCAATCTCTGCTATTTCATTTTAACATTACAATGTCATATATAAATATGTAAGAGGAAAAAGTTGTGTTTCAATGCCCCATTACACACTCAATCATGAGCCCCCCCCCCAGCTCCTGCAGCAGACACCTGGGAATTCAAAGGATAGAAGCAAAGACATTGGAGGGTGTGTGTGTTTATATGTGTGTATGTGTGCCAAGAAAACCTATGTCTGAAGAATTGCACCTTCTTACCTATCTTTTTTTTTTTTTTTTGGGTGGCACAAGGCCACACAATTTTAGTTTGGGGTTTATTTTGCCACTGTGAAGGTTATGCCATATTTTTTTCTTTTACTTCCCCAACAGAAATCAATGTGAAATTACAGCAGTTTTCCGTTGAAAATTTGACAATCCAATACAATTTAGACCACAAAAGGGCTGAAAGATCCTAGTTTGTCCATCCCTGCCTCATAATTTCTGATAGACTATGCAAACATTCTTCTGTATGGTATCTGATTAAGCAAAATGACCTTAATGTCCTGTGTCTACAGTCTGTTTTCCTTGGCAAGCAATATCAGTGAAAAATGGAGGAGAAATATTGTTTTTGCTAATCTGGAAAAGATTTTTTTTCCCAATGGTAAGGGAATGGTAAAGGGGAAAAAAAAAACTATTTGGGATTCCACAAAAGTAGGGTCTGTAATATAATAGTTGTTTCATTTCTGATCATTGTATTCTTTGTGCTTACTTTATTTTACTTTACTTTTACCTGGGTAAAACAAAATATATCAACTATCATTAGCCCTTTCGTCACCTGCCCTCTGTGAAAAAGGTCTGATGTCACCTGGTCCAAATCTTCCTTTGGTGTCACAAAAAAGGGGATCTGGTCTTTCCTCTATACATTTTTGAGACAATGTGGCCATCTTTCTGACAATAATCAGATTTATACATCTAAAGCTACCCATCCAAACAGTATTATTTGAAAGTGCAGCAGGTTACGAGAAATTATCATAAATGCTGCCAATAACTTTACGAATAACCAAGTGCTGGAAAACACCAACTTGCATCCTCAGGAATTCTTTCTGCCCAGCCCCAGGATCAGCTTACTTTATTGTACCCTTTGAATATCTTTGACTTGTAATTAGTGGATGCCTCCATGTTTTTTCTCTCTGAATGCAAGTTGATTTTTTCCAATACTTGGTTATTCTTAAAGCTGTTGGCGGCACTTATGATAATTTCTCATACTTTCAAATAACACTTTTTTTGATGTATAGCTTTATAGGAGTGCATCTGATTATTGTCAGAAAGATAGCCAGATTATTACTTGTAAAATATTTTCCCCATTGTTTTTTTTTTTTTTAATTAAAAGTTTTATAAATTTTACAAAAAAGAAAAAAGAATACAAAACAAGAGACAACATATACAAAAAAAATAAAACTAAACAATACATATATATATAAAAAAAACCCCCCACCCCTCCCCAAAACCCCCCCCCTCCCTTCCCCCCCCCTGAGCTTCCCAGAGCAGAATATAGGCTTAAGAAGTAAAAATAAAAATTAAATTAAGAACTTTATATTTATATATATAAAAAGATTATCTATAATATATATGAAAATAAAACTAATGAAAAAACTATATAATATTTTTGTATACCCAATCTAAATTGTATAAATTTTATCCATTTATCCCAAACAGCAAGAAACTTCTCTTGCGTTTGTTGCTTTAAGAAAGCCGAAATCTTTGCCATTTCCGCCAGATAAGCTACTTTAAAAAACCATTCCTGCAATGTAGGCAAAGATTCCTTCTTCCAATATTGTCCAATTAACAGCCTCGCGGCTGTGATCAAGTTTAACATCAAAACAACCTCCTTTGTATCACAATCTGTAACAATACCTAACAAAAATAATTGCGGAGTAAATTTTACCCTCCTTCTAAAAATTCTCTGGATATTCCACCATAATTTGATCCAAAATGCTTTTATCTCTCTGCATGACCACCAAATATGATAATAGGAAGCCTCCTTATAACCACATCTCCAACATTTGGGTTGCACGTCAGGGTACATATAAGACATTTTTTGTGGATCAAGGTGCCATCTATAAAACATTTTATAAAAATTCTCCCTTAAAGTCTGTGCTTGTGTAAATTTGACATTTCTCACCCAAATTTTTTCCCAGGTGTCCAATGAAACTGGCTCACCAAAATTCTGCGCCCATCTTATCATACAATCTTTAATTAGTTCCGTTTCTGAATCCAATTCAACTAAAACCGCATAAATTCTCTTAATGTGGTTTTGTCTTGAATCCTTCACTTGCTTGATAAGATTTTCATCTTCTCTAAGAAAACCCACCTTACAATCCATCTTCCATCTATCTAGTAATTGCCTATATTGGAACCAGGAATAAATAAAGTTTTCTTGTGCTAACTCTTCCCGTGATTTTAATTGCCAGTTTTGTCCATCCCATTTAAGTAACTGTCTGTAAGACACCATATCCATTTTAACCCCTCTTTTTATTGCTTCTATCGCATGCCAAGGTATAGCCAATAATGGTACTTTGAAATCACTTTTATAATATTTTCTCCAAATCCTAAGTAAAGAAATTCTTAAGATATGAGATTTAAAAGCCCAATCCATTTTTTTATTGAATATTAAATAGGCATGCCACCCATAAAGTAAATCCCATCCCTCTAGATAAAGTATCTCAGAATTTGTCAAATTTACCCAATCACTGATTAGTGTTAAAACCACCGCGTCATAATATAATTTCAAATTTGGTACCTTAAGTCCACCCCTCTCACGGAAGTCTTGCATAATTTTAAACTTAACCCTTGGCTTTTTCCCTGCCCAGATAAATTTATTAAGAACCTTCTGCCACTCATTTAAATTAATCTCATTTTTCAAAATTGGTAACATTTGAAACAGAAAAAGAAACTTGGGTAAAATATTCATTTTTATCACTGCAATTCTTCCCATGAGGGATAATTGCAACTTTTCCCAGTTCTTCAAGTCCTTCTGTACCCTGACCCACAACCTTTCATAATTATTTTTAAATAATTTTACATTAGAAACAGACAACATCACCCCCAAATATTTTACCTTATTAACAATCTCAAAACCTAAATATTTTCCCCATTGTTAAAACTGGAAATCTAGCCTTTTTTCATGCCACTTTATTTTATTTTTTCTTTGTAAAATAGAAGGCAGCATGTATCATTTACTTTTCTGCAAATTGGGTACTCAGATAAGTATAAAACAATCCCTATGCTAAAAATGTAAGAGAAAAATCAGTTTTGGATGGTGCCATTAACAGCAGGTTTTGAATAAAATAAATATTTGGGTAGAGCAAGACACATGTATTTGGGCTGCTTTTTGTATTTCAGCTGAGACTACAATGTACTGAAATCCTTATTTCTACAAGCATATATTCTCAACTGTCCAGGGTTATTAGGCAGATCTGTATGTCATGCCATTGCCTCTCTTCTACCCTTAATGGAATACAACCTAGATCAAATCTCATGGTGCTGCCCACCATTAAATATATTGTGAGCAGGTGGCTTTTTATGAATGCTCATCTGCCATTGCTGTCAATTCTCTGACTGTGAAATCCCTTATTCATTTTGCAAACTCATATAGTTTGTGGAACATGGAAAACTACTAAAAGAGATTGAAAACCTCTGGGAAATGATCAGCAACATCTTTTAATATTTCTGGCCATGATCCCCAGGAATGACCTAAGAAACATTTCTTGAGAGTGCTGGTTTTAGGGGGAAAAATAAACTTCCCAGTGGCCCAGGATATTTGCAGCAATGAAATTATTTTAGCTTCATAGCTTATTTTCTCCCCGACTTTCATTTGTCCTCAGTTTGAAGAGCTTACAGGAATTAGATCCCACATAGATTAATTTCCACCTTACTCTTCTGCTACTTTGCATAGAATTTGAACTTATTATATATGCTTCTTTCATATATATATATTATCTTGTATTCTGAAAACAACAGACTTCCTTGGATATATGTGTAGTAGGGATGAGAGAGAAACAGCATGACTAGTAACTAAACATTTCAGTGTTCTTGCACAAGGAGATTTTTTTTTTTCCTTCAGATTGGGAAAAAAAGTGGGTTGCAAATCGGGCAAACACAGTGGCTCATAGTCTACTAAAGATGGTACAAAAATGCTATATTAAGGATTTATCTTAATAATGGGAGGCACTTTAAATATATATTTAGCCATTCCAATTTTAAAGAAGTGTTCTTTTTCTCTTTTACCTACAAAATTCTTCCCATATGAATGTCAGTGACTCATGGATTCATGGCTTGGATCACCTGCTACTTGGTGTTTTAGGCTATTGTGAGCATATTTCCTTCCCCCTAGTGCTACGCAAACTTACATGACTATTTGCTGTTGAAGAGATCACATACTGATCTCCTAAAAATGTGTCCTCCCATTTTGTACCTAACCAAATGTTGCACAGACTGCATGGGATTAGCACTTTACTGAAAAGACATAGCTAATCTATTTGTAAGCACCCATTTCTAAAACTTTTTGCTTCCTACTTACGTACTGGAAACCCTAGACAAAATTATAGAATGAAAAATTAGAGCAGGCATGCTGGCTGAGGAATTCTGGGAGTTGAAGTCCACAAGTCATAAAAGGGCCAGGTTTGAACACCCCTGGACTAGAGGTTTCAAAGCTTTTATCTCAGAAGTCTTCTCTGTCTATCCTGGCTTTGGTTAGTGACTTGGTAGTTCCTGCTTTCACCACAACCTTCTATCCTCCAGGTAGGACCTCACATGGTGTCTATTGGTGCCCACATCCTTAAACCCAATGTACTGCCTCTGAAATGATTAAAAGTGTGTGCATATGTATTCCTATAGTTATACAGTGTTTCTCAACCTTGACAACTTTAAGGCATTTGGACTTCAACTCCCAGAATTCCACAGCCAGCAATGTTCACATGCCTTAAAGTTGTCAAGGTTGAGAAACACTGCATATAGTACCATTACCTGGTCATAAATGTTACCAATAAAGGAGAATATTTGTAGCTCAGGGATGAAATGAGGGGTCCTTGGAAGTTTTCTTGCAGACATTACATTACCCAAACTAGGTAATATCAGTGCTAATGATGTTACCCAGTGCACTGCTGATGTTACCTAGTTTGAGTAATGAAACGTCTGAAAGAAAATAAACAAGCTCAGAAAGCATCAAGGACCTCTCAATCATAAGTGTGTGACTATAAATTCTGGCCCTTTTCCTGGAAGATAGATCAATTTCACAACTGTGTCTGCTCCAACACTGGAAGTTTTAAAGAAGAGATTGGAAAACCATTTGCCTGAAATGATATAGGGTTTCCTGTCTGAGCAAGGAGACTTCCAAGTTTGGACTAAAAGAACTCCAAGATTCCTTCCAACTCTGTTATTCTGTATTTACAATATAGTATAACTGGTGATTTTAACCAGTTTTGGCTTTTTTGTCAAACTGCAAAAGACAACACATAGGTTATCATAGGTTATCAATGTTTTTGCACAATGCTATCTCCATAAGCATCTTCTTATAGTTACAATAGCCAACCCTTTCCAAACATGTTTAATTAATAGCAGAAACCTGCACAATAGTCACTGAGGTTTGGAGAGAAACTCTTTTCATGAATTATCATGTATACAGTAGGTGCCTTGCAAAGCTCAGCAATCAAGCAGCAAGATCAAGAGTTATACTTGCAGACATGAACTAGACCATAATTAACCCTCAGTAGGCAAAATGATTGAGGTTAACTATCTTATTTAAAAAAAAAAAACTTGGGAGAGGAGGATGGGTGAATGAGAAATTGGGAGTAAAAGTGAAAACCACAATAAAAAGAGTAGACAAAGAAGAAAGTTCAAAACTAGAAAGCTCATTTAGGTTTTCCTTTAAAGCAAATCCTTTTATCCACTCTGAATAGAAACAGCCATTACTTTAGGTAGAAAAAATAAACGTAGTGGCACAACTAACTGCCTCAAATACAATTGGGGGCAGCCATTGTGGCAGCTGCTGTTTAAGGCAAGAAGCATTGTTTTCTGTCTGAAAGGTAAAAAGATCCACCTAGTCCTCTAAAAGAAAACCATCCTTTTCAAAGGCAAGCCATGATTATAGGTGCAGAGCTACATTAGTGTATTCTATATAAGAAAATTAAAAGGAATAAGCCTTCTGAAGGCTAGTTTCACCAACTTCACATATATTAATAGTTTAATAATAAATCTACCAATATGTTTTGGGTTTTAATTCAGTTATCCTAGAACAGCTCAGCCCAAATCCCATGCTACAATGTATTTGCCCCATGCATGGAACAAACCTATTTTTCCTTTCTCTTTGTGTGTGTTTAATTGGAGTTTTTTTTTTTCCTGGATTTTGTGAATTTTTCAGAGTCTAATGCAGAGGTCCCCAACCTTTTCAGTTTGATGTCCAGGAGGGGAATGGAGGCAAATTTGTGTGTGCATGCATGTGCATGGTCATACACAAACAGGCTGCATTCACTGCAGCAGCACCAGAGCGCACAAACAAGCGCAAATGGGCCACATGCACCACAGTGGCTAGCCTGCACAACAAGCTGCTATCACCTGTGTGATATTGGCAGTGGCACTAGCGCCTCCGTGCATCTGCAAATGGGGCTGCTAGCTCCTGTACACCTGTGCAAATGGGGCCACTAGCGCCCACACACATGCACAAATGGGGTTACTACCACCTGCGCAGCAGCTAACCCCCTCGTGGCAGACTAGCATTAAGTGGGGTGAGTGTGTGCCCACATGTGCGCACTCAGCAGCCATTCCCGTGGCCCAGTGGCCAACAAGCCATAGACTGGTATTGGGATGCTGCTCACAGGTTGGTGACCCCTGGTCTAATGAATTGGACAGCTTTAGCAAATTTGATACATTACATTAATTAAATTAGGGACATATACTAATGACATAAAATACTTCCTTTGTGTCAATTTGCATAAGAGAAGATGAAAATTAAAGTAATATAAAATACTGTATATACATTTTGTTTTGGTTTCAGTGGGATTCATTGCTGAAAAGAGAGAACTGGGAAAATGACTACATATGACCAAAAATGTGTGATAAAATGCAAACACAAACTCCTTTTATGTAACAACTAAGCAATGCTCACTCCTCCCTTTTAGCGTGTTTTGTATCTTTTCATACTAGACCTTTTATAGAAATACAATAACAAGTATATTTCCTGAGAAATTCTATGGTATTTAATGTGGTTTACTTAGAAATAACTTCTACATAGGACTGAATTTATATCCTCCTTCAGGTCCTCCTAGAACTTTTCTAAAAATATGAATTCTGTAATATCCAGATATGGAAATGTGCACTGATTCTGTTTGATAATAAGAACCTGACAAAATGCACAAATGGGCTGGAAACAAAACCAGTAGATTTGCCCATTCAAGTAGAATGCTTAAAAGTAGTCAAATAATTTTTCAGTGTGTTTCCAGCTCTTCCTTTGTTCTCTCAAACTCTCAAGCCCTTTTCAGTGCTTTGAGTGACACAGAGACTGATCTATTCTTATATACAATTATTTAACATTTACACATTTCTTAAAAAAAAAATAGGTGGAACATTCAATTGTGGTAGATAATAACAGAAAAACTAAATCCCTATTAGAGATAGGGGCGTTGTCTTACCTGAACGCCTTTTCTCAGCATGATGATGGAGAATCCATGGATGGGTTGTCTTAATCTATCTGCTCCAATTGGACTAAGTCTGAAATTGGTAATGCCCCCTCTGTGCCAAGTGCACCCCAGTTTTAGACTAAGGCGATACCCAGACTTTAGTCCGACGCGTCTGAACAAATGGGAACCAGGCCAACTGACCTAATGGGAGGGAGTGGATTCTCCATCATCATGCTGAGAAAAGGCGTTCAGGTAAGACAACGCCCCTTTCTCCAGCATGATTGGATGGAGAAACCACGGATGGGACATACCAAAGCCCTGTGTCCCTAGGGTGGGAAATTAGATTGGGCCTGGGTCCCATCCAATGTTAATGCGTGTTCTAGTACCTTGCGGCCGAATGAAGCCGTAGAGGATGCGTATACATCCATCTTGTAGTGACGGACAAAGGAGGAGGGCGATGCCCATGTTGCTGCCCTACAAACTTCCTCTATGGATGCCTGGGTAGACCAGGCTGCTGTAGTGGCTGCGCCCCTGGTGGAATGGGCCGTGATATGGCTGGGAGCTTGAAGTGACTGAGTCTGGTATGCCAGAGAAATACAAGCTCTAATCCACCTGCCTATAGTGGGCGAGGAAACCTTTTGTCCTAACGACGATGGGTGAAATGACACAAACAGAGCCTCAGTCTTGCGGAAAGATGAGGTTCTCTGTATATAACAATATAAGGCCCTGCGAACATCCAATCTGTTCCACTGAGCCTCTGTGTTATTAGATGGGTTCGGACAGAAGTCCGGCAAAACTATGTCCTGGGACCTATGATATAAGGAGTTAACCTTGGGCACAAAGGAGGGATCTAACCTGAGAGTAACCCTGTCCTTATGGAAAATACACAGGTCCTTTCTTACTGATAGGGCAGCCAGCTCAGAGATCCTTCTGGCTGAAGTTATGGCAACCAGAAATGCCACCTTCATTGATAAATGTTTGAGCAAACAATTGTCAATAGGCTCAAAGGGTGGTGAGACGAGAGCCTGTAGAACCTGATGAAGGTCCCAGGAGGGATATCTATGTACCGTTGGTGGTCTGGCATTGTTAGCTCCCTTTAGGAAGGAGCGTATCATAGGGTGTTGTGTTAAGGGCTCCTTGCCATAGGAAATAACCGTGGCAAGTGCTGCTACCTGCCTACGGATGGTACTTGTGGAAAGACCTTTGTCCAGACCATCCATCAGGAACTCCAGGATAACTGGCACTGCAGCCTGTAAGGGTTCAATATTGTGTGCTAAACACCAATTACAGAAGCTCTTCCACGTGGCATCGTATATTCTATTCGTCGAGGGTCGCCTGGATTGCTGGATCATGGCTATGACCCTTGACGAATATGAGTCTAGGCCTAAGGCCTGCCTCTCAAGTGCCAGACGGTTAACTGGAGCCATTGAGGGTCTGGATGATGCAACTCCCCCTGAATGAGGGAGATCCGATTGGCTGGAATCCTCCATGGAGCCGATGCGGAGAGCTCCATCAGGTCGGCGAACCAAGGTCGTCTCGGCCAATGTGGGGCGACCAGGAGAACCTCTGCTTGTTCGCGAAGGATCTTCCTGATCGTGGCCGGTAGGAGAGGTAGTGGAGGAAAGGCATAGAGCAGTTCCCTGGGCCAGGAACTGCGGAGTGCATCTGTTCCTTCCGCTGATGGGGACGGGAACCTGGAAAGGAATCTGGGAAGCTATGAGTTGGCTGGGGAGGCAAACAGATCTAGGGATGGGGAACCAAACCTGTCCACGATCTCCCTGAAGATCTCCGGATTCAGCTGCCATTCGGAATGGTCCACGGTGGCTCTGCTCAGTGAGGCCGCCTGTTGGTTGGCCACTCCGGATATGTGCTCCGCCCTGATGGAGGCAAGATTCAGTTCCGCCCAAGACCCCAGCAATCTGGCCTCTCGCATGAGAGGCTTGGACCTCGTTCCCCCCTGTCTGTTGATATGGGTCTTGGCTGTGATGTTGTCGGTTAAGACCAGGACGTGCTGGCCTTGTACTAAGCTGCTGAATCTCTTTAGGGCCATGTGTATGGCTCTTAGTTCCAGCCAGTTTATGTTGTTCTTTAGATCCTGCCTGGACCACTGACCCTGGGCCCAGTGTGTGTGGAGGTGTGCCCCCCACCCAAACAGGCTTGCGTCTGTGGTGACGGTGATCCTGTCCGGTTCTTTGAATTCTGCTCCCCGTGACAGTGCTGGAGAGTCCCACCAACGAAGGGAGTTCAACACCGCCTGTGGAACTCGGACCTTCTGGTGGGATGTGCTGGTATGAAGTCTCTGAAATGGAAGGAGAAGCCACTGTAATTCCCTGGCATGGAGACGTGCCCATGGCACAATTTGCACGCAGGACACCATCTTCCCTAGTAGCTGTGAAAGGGATGCCAATGTGACTACTCTGTCCCTTCGGATCCGACGTACAAGAGTCTGGATAGAGTTCCGTCGGTCCTGAGATAGGTATACCGTGCAGTTGTCTGTGTCTATAACTGCCCCCAAATGGAGGAGCCGAGTTGTTGGTATAGTATGACTTTTCTGGAAGTTCACAGAAAAACCGTGCTCCTGTAAAACCTTAATGGCTAGGGCGAGGTCTGCTTGGGCACTTTGCCATGATGATGACTGAATTAGAATGTCATCTAAATAACATTGAATCCTGATGGGAATTAGTCTAAGGTGGGCTGCGATCACTGCCAGTACCTTTGTAAATACTCTCGGTGCAGATGAGAGGCCAAATGGAAGGGCTCTGTACTGGTAATGGCGTCGGGCATAACTAAATCTGAGGAATTTGCGGTGTCCAGGAAAAATGGGAATGTGCAAATATGCCTCAGTCAGGTCTATGGAGGTAAGAAAGTCACCTTGCCTGACGCTAGCCAGGATTGATTGAAGTGATTGCATCTTAAATTTCTTATACCTCAGGTAGAGGTTTAGACCTTTTAAGTTCAAGATCGCCCTCCAGCCCCCTGAAGCTTTGGAAATGACGAAGAGGTCTGAGTAAAACCCTCGCCCTTCTTGTTCCTTTGGAACTGGTTCAATTGCTTGTATTTGCAATAAATGAGCTATTGCTTCTGACATAAGTTCAGCTCTGGTCCTGTTCGTTGAAATAGGGGAAGAGCGGAACCTGTCGGGTGGATGGGAATAAAACTCTAATCGTAGACCTTGGGAGACGGTGTCTAACACCCATGCATCCATAGTAGTGGCCGCCCAAATGTTGGAATAGAGGGCCAGCCGGCCTCCTATGGGAGGTGAGGCTGCAGACTCACTTGCCTCGCTTGAAGGAGCGGCTCCCTGTGCCCCGAAAGGACCATTTAGTCTGGAACTGTGGTCTGCCTCTGTATGCTGAACGATCTTGTTGTCGTTCCTGCCTCTGAAAGGAGGGGCGAGAGGCCTGGGCCCAATCCCAGGATGGCGCTGGCCGAAAGGGCTGCCTTCTGTAGTTACTCTGCGACAAGTTCCCCCAGCGCCTATCTCCCCTCCTTGATGTATTGACCAGGATCTTGCGTTTATCCTTACCTTCGGTTAGGTATGGCTCTAGCGCCTTACCAAAGAGTTGTCCACCTGTGTAAGGCTTGGAGGCCAGACGCCACTTGGCCTTGGTGTCTGCTCGCCAGTTCCTGAGCCAGAGGAGTCTTCGTGCTGAAATGTCTGCCGCGATGGTCCGGGCAGTGTATCTGGCCATGTGTAAGGAGGCATCGGCCAGATACTGGGACGTGGCCACCAACTTACCCAGATTCTGGTGGACTCTGAGCTGGTCTGGAGGGATCATGTCCTGGAGCTCCCGTAGCCACAGGACCGAAGCCCTGGCAAAGAAGGCCATGGAGGTTGCCGCCTTCGTTGCCCAGGCTGACGCTTGGTGGGCTCTGCGTAGGGCAGACTCGATCTTCTTGTCCTCTGCTCTTAGTGCCTCATTTATGTCCCCAGGAATATTGGACTTGGGAAACAATGAGTTCAAGGGTTCATCAATTTCGGGTATCTCCAAAAGGGAGGTCAGGGAAGGAGCGACGTTGAACAATTGTCTTTCTACTGCCCCAGGGCTCAAGGGGGACCCTAGGTTCTCCCATTGCTTCTGGACCATCTTTAGGAAAAGGGGAGGGCAGGGAATATGATTCTGTGAGACAGAGGGTTCAGTGTAAATGGCATGGGGACCTTGGGATGTTGGTGGGGTCTCCTGTTGTTGAGTGAGGTTAGCAGTAGTACAGGCTTTGAGTAAGAGAGAATTAAAAAAGGAATGGTCAAAGAGACCAACAGGAGGGGTGGGTTCGGATGGGGCGATGCCCTCGTCCTCAGACAAGATCAGGTCAGGTTGTTCAGCTCCCGTAGACTCCAGGTCTGATGTGGGGCCATCCGTCCAGTCCGGAGATTGTGAGTGATGTGCGGTCTGGGAGGGTGGCTGTGGAGTGTTGGAGGCCATAAATTGAGCCACAGCCTGGGCTATCATGGACTGGAGCAAGTTTGGGTTCAGGGCCTGGTTCTCAGGGAGGCGAAGCCCTGCTGCAGTGGGTGTAAATGTGGCCTGGGGCCCTGAGGTGTCCTGACCAGTCATACCCCTCCCTGAGGTCACCGCTATGCTTGAGTCTGACTCGGCAATTCCTCGGGGGGGAGACCAAGCCCCTGGGGCCGAGGCACTATGTGAAGAAAGGGGCTCAAATATAGACCTCCCCCTTGTGCCTGCCAAATCTGGGGATACCGTTCTCGGTCCTTGGCCCCCTTCCTCTCTCTGTGGCTCCCTGCTTAGTCGGGCTCGCTTGGTGGTGCTCTTTCCACTTGCCTCTGATTGGCGACTTCTCTTGACCGACTCGCTGCCTCTCTCCGCCATGACGGTTGCTCTGGTCTCAACCTTGGCAAAACGCCCCCTCAGCGTTGTAGTTCACCAAGGGAGTCTACAGAGATAATTCAGCCCTAGAGGGGAAGGGCGGGGAACTGATGTGGGCACCCCGATCACTCAGGATCGATCAGGCCCTCCCCGGTCGGAGCTGCTCTCTGAAGCGTTGGCCACCGATGATCGAATGCTGCCTTCAGAAGAAGATTCCAGGCAGCCTGGACTCCGGCCACAGCCCAAAAGGCCTCCAGTGGCTTTAGCCAAGCACAAAATGGCCGACGATGAATTTAGCAACAATTAAAATGGCCGCCGAGGCTTCAGCCCCACTCAAATTGGGCGCTGAGGCCTCAGCCACAAATAAAATGGCCGCCGAGGCTTCAGCCTCACTCAAAATGGCCACCGAGGGCTTCAGCCACAAACAAAATGGCTGCCGAGGCCTCAGCCTCACTCAAAATGGCCACCGAGGGCTTCAGCCACAAACAAAATGGCCGCCGAGGCTTCAGCCTCACTCAAAATGGCTGCCGAGGGCTTCAGCCACAAACAAAATGGCCGCCGAGGCTTCAGCCCCACTCAAAATGGCCGCCGAGGGCTTCAGCCACAAACAAAATGGCCACCGAGGCTTCAGCCCCACTCAAAATGGCCACCCATGACTTTTGCCACTCCCAAAATGGCCGCCCGAGTTAATTCAAAATGGCAGCCGCCAATTTGGCGCCTTAAAAAGGCCCAGAAAACAAACGGCCGTTGGAACGAGGCCTTGAGGCCCGGGTTGTAAGCTGCGACGAGCCCTCGTTCGGGTGAATCGCCTGGGCTCCTAAGCAGCTGGTGGCATGCAATTAGGTCGGCTGAGCTCCAAAAATTGGGTCGCGCCCAATTTCTCACCTGTTGCTGTCGGCTGTGACCGAGGGGCCTGGGAAGGCTCCCTGCCGGCCTGGCGAGGCTCGACGATCGTTGCGGAGCCTCAGTGCGATCAGTAATGCCTCCGACGATCAGCTGGCAGTCGGAGGATCGCAAGGCAGCTCCGGAAAAAAACGAGTGATTTTGAAGGTTAGAACTGCTGTCCCTAACTGATTGAAACGAACAAGGGGAAACTTCCCCCCCCCCAGGGTCTGTCAGCCTAAATAGGCTTCAGACTGGTCTAATTGATCCTTTTTCCTAGCTAATAATCGATTCAATTCAACAATAAAAAACAATTAATACTAATAGCCTAAGCTAGACAATTAAATGGAATCTAACAGTCTTCTGCTCCAGGAGCGAAGACAAAACGCGTCTTAGAGCAAATAGGACTAAGTCTAAAACTGGGGTGCACTTGGCACAGAGGGGGCGTTACCAATTTCAGACTTAGTCCAATTGGAGCAGATAGATTAAGACAACCCATCCGTGGGTTCTCTATCCAATCATGCTAGAGAACTACGGATTCCCACTAAAAGTAACAACGGAAACAAGACAATATTCTCTTGCAAGGAAGTTTTAGAGGTCAACTTTCTTTTTCCTTGGATTTTTAAAAAATCCTAAGAAAATATAAGAATATAGGTTTCAGAATTGTTATTTATTGGTGAAATGACTTCTCAACAGTGGTAATGTTGGCATCCTAAAAATACATTTTTCAGATTGGATGAGACAGTTGGATATTGCATGAAATAGCTAAGAAACCTCTTGGTGCTTTCTTTAAACATTGAAAGGCCCAGCATGCTAGAAAACTCTTTGGACAAAGGTTTCTTTTCTTCTCTAGTGCTTTCTAGAATAACCATTTGAGCACAAAAATCTCAACAACGCTGCAGAGATAACTCTGCAGTACATATGCTGGGATATTGAAAGGTTAACAAAATGAAGAGATCCCTTGAATAACTTGCACATTTTAAAATAAAAAAACATACATGTAATCCCCAAATCTTTGCAGATTTTTTTGAGGGGGCGCAGGAAAGGCATTGCCAAACTTTCATTCAGACTAGCATTCATCCCATCATGAATTTCACTAGCAGTCAAAATCCCAAGAACACAAACAGAAGAAATTCCTCTACATTCATAACCCCTAACATATTCTACATTTTCAGTTGTTCAGATAAGAACAATCCATTCATCTGCTGTCATCAATCGATATTAAGGAATTTTCTTAAAGTGATTATTTAATAATTACATCTTTTAAAAGGATGGGATGGGATGGGATGGGATGGGATGGGATGGGATGGGATGGGATGGGATGGGATGGGATAGAATAGAATAGCATAGCATAGCATAGCATAGCATAGCATAGCATAGCATAGAATAGAATAGAATAGAATAGAATAGAATAGAATAGAATAGAATAGAATAGAATAGAATAGAATAGAATAGAATAGAACAGGTTTATTGGCCGAGTTTGATTACACACTCAAGGAGTTTTTCTTTAGTGCAGTAACTCTTAGTGTACATATAAAGCAAGAGAATAATAATAATAATAATACCAATAAGAAAGAAGAGTAAAGAAGATAATAAGAAGTACTACTAAAATGATAGTACTACATCCATATTACATGGGTAAATATACATAGACATTAGATAGCACTGTGGAAATTAGATGTTCTGCAGATTGATAATGCAAGGGGAAAAAATGTCCCCATGTCTAATTGTTCTGACATGCAGTGCCCGGCAGTGACATCCCAAGGGGAGGAGTTAAAACAGTTTATGTCCAGGATATGAGAGGACTGTAGATATCTTCTTAGCCCTCCTTCTGACCCTTTCAATATACAGGTCTTCTATGAAAGGCAGGCTGGTTAGAGTCTTTCTGCAGTCTTAACTATCTGTTGGAGTCTGTACTTATTCTGTTTGGTTGCTGTACAAAACCAGATAGTTACAGAAGTACAAATTACAGAGTCAATAATTCCTCTGTAAAACTGTGTCAACAGTTACAAAGGTAGTCATTGACTGTGTAGGTGAAGGAAAACAGTTGGAAACTCTATTCTCTGTTATTGTTTCCAAATTCTATATGTCTGTACTTTACATTTTAGTAATCACCATTCCAGTATTTTCCTTCAAGGTTCAATAAATGAAGGTATATCATGTGACAAGCGCTCATGACTCCAGCCATGAATACATCTCTAAAACAAATATGGCTAATAAAGTACAGCAAATGTTTAATCTTAGGTTATTCCCAATATGTGTTTGAAAGTAAAGTATATAAAACTCCTGATTTCCTTGCTGAATATATATATTTCCTTTCCAAACTGTTACCACTATATAAAAAATTGTAATAATAAACAAGTTACCAACTTCTCAGAAAAAAAAAGGTTATCGCTTAATACTTTTCTGTTGGATTGGCTGTTAACTTACCAATGTCTTTGAACTGGTTTTCTTATTATTTGGAGATTTCACCTGAGGCACATCTACTGAACTTTTGCCACTACTTTCTAGAGCAATTTTAATCTCCTTTAAAAAAAAAACCTGAATACATCTGAAAACCGAGGAACACGAAGCCTGTTTTTGAGATTTATGGGCTAAAGAAACTGTTAAGAAATGTTAGGATTAGTCAGAAAAAAATACTGTGCTGGTTATATAAGAGAATATATCCCAAATAGAAACTGTGGAAGAATATACTTTGCTGGAATTCTTTGTTGTTCAGAAATTTAAAACTTCTGTAACATATTTATTGCTTGCTCTAAGAACAGTAAAATAGTATAAGGGTATGATCAAATGAACCAGGAATCTGCTCCTTTCTATACTGAAGTGAAATGAAGACTTGCTAATTTATTGCAAATTTCATTCTTGGTGAATAAGATCAGATGGAGAAGCATGGTACATATGCAGAAGCATAGTAGATATCTCAAGAGTCCATAATTATGGCGCTTCTCCATTTATGTTTCTTTCTGCTTGCCCATGTTCTATAAGATATAATATACCTACGGTATCTATAAGGAAAACATTCCAAAATATCAAAATTCCTATTTCTTTTGAGAAAATGGTACAGATATAGGGAGCTCGCTAGAGAAAACAAATTTGGGAAGCATGGGAACTATAAATTTGTAGTTTGGGAATTACAAATCCCATGATAACTGGGCAATATTATTATTATTATTATTATTATTGTTATTATTAATATTATTATTATTTTGCTATTATTTCCCTTAGTGATAAGACCTACTTTGCTCAGTCATTATCTCTACTAAACCTAGTCTAGTGTCTCTCCTTGCCTGCTTACAATTCAAAGAAGGGAATTGCTTCACAATGTGGGGTCAAACTTATTGTTACTTAATTCTAAATTGGAAAGAATGTAAGCCTCATTGTAATAGGGTGAAGTTATTTAAGTTGGAAATTTTCCTATCTGAAAGTGTCTCAGTGTGATTGTTGCATCCCACTTCAATATATTCCACCTTTACCACAAAAAGTTAAGACTCCTTATGTGGAGGATGAGGGGGAATGACTAGTTGGAAGTCACACAGTGAATTTCTTACTCAAATTGGGACTCAAATCTCATTTACTCAGTTAAGTGGACAAATCATTCACCCCACTGGCTTTCAAATTTCCTGTCCATTTCTGGAAATAATACCAAAGAGCTCCCCTTAAATGAAAGATATTCCAGGAATATCACAACCTTCTGATATTTTCATAATTCATTTGTATAATGTGATCTAACAGCAAAAGAAGAGTGATTGCTCTGTATTATAAAACCCCGGTCATAGTTTGAGGTATGAAATCAAGGCTGCAAGAAAATCTAGATAAAGTTAGATGACAGTAAAGATATACAGAAAACAATTATCTAGTGGTGGTCTGGATATTTAGTCAGCAGCTGGATGAAAAATGATCTTCATTTATGAGTCATGCCTTTTCCAAAACTTGATGGTAGATTTTAGATTGCCTGACCTGAACCTCAGTAGGATTCACACAGCCTTAATTTTCACATAACTATGGTTTTTACATGCCTCTCCCAAGTGGCTTGTTTAGTTTTATATCAATGTGTCAAATGAAACTTGTCAAATGTAATTTATTCATCTGTGATTACATAATCTATGACTTAGCATGTTTGAACCCATATTAATTTTTCCCTCTATGAAACATAGTTTATGAGTAGTAACATTTATCAAAAAACATCTAAGATTGTAGCCTGCTGACTGAAATATCCTTTCCTCTCTTTTCCAAAACAGGGAAAATCAAATGCCATTCAAGTAGGTAGTTTACATAAAACAGAAGAGATGTGCTAAGAGCTATTGTAACTTTCTCTTTACTTCAGACATTCCAAAACATATTGTATTGTTATGTGTTTTGAAACTATAATGCACACCTGCAGTACCTATCATGCTATTCTCCTTTCAAACTAAGCAACAATATACAAAGTGCAAAAAAGGAGTAAAGAAACATCAAGTAAAAGAAATTAAAAACATGAGATAAGAAGAAATAAATTCAGTTTACACCAATACCATTCACTATATTTCTCTGTATCTTTTTGTCCTTACAAATCATTCTTATTTTCACCATGTTCATATACTGATTTATTCATTGCCTTTTGTTCTTTATATTTCTCACCTTTCTTTTCTGGAATACCTCATCATCTCCATCCAGCCATGACTTTCTCAGTCTTATCCTTCCCGTTAGCTCATTCACTCTTCCTTCAGATATTAATTTTGTGATTTGATCCTTATTCACTCTTTCCATACCATTTCAATGTACTTTTTTCATATTTGTCACTCATGTTCATATTCAGTCCACATTCATTCAGCAGCCATTCATTCTTGACCTCATTGTTTCCTGTTTTATCACACATACTGCTTAAGATCCCATTTGCACTGTATTCGACTTTTATGTTTCTCCCGACAGTCCTAAATCTCACTTCCGCATAATAAACTGTCAAAGGTAGACCCTTGCACATCGCCATTTAAACTTTTTCTCAATAGACATTTATTCCTTGCAGCTTATTACATGCTGTCTGCCAATTTTCTATCAGCATATGCAAATTTTAAATTTTCTCCATCCAGCTTATCAAGATACACATTTTTTTTCTTATTTCATTTTTTTTAATCATAAGCTGCCAATGTAATTGAGAATTGTGATACATGGGGATTCATCACTGACCACAAAAGATTAGTGCAAGGGCAAAAAAATTATTTCTTGTTGTTATTTCATATCATCATACCAGGACCATTTATGGATTTATTTTTTGTATTTTTTGCAGATATCTTTATTATATTTCATAAACAGGCATTATAATATAAATGAAAATAAAAATTAAAATGGGAGGGGAAATAACAGGATAGATTAAAATGTGACAAAAAGTACCTTGAACAAATATAAAACAAAAGGGAATGCCAATTTTTTTAAAGTACAAAGGTAATAATACATATAACCTCTCTAGTTTAAATGAGTATTTAACATTTAAGCTGTCTTATAACAGCACTTGTCAACACTCTAAAAAAACAATATTCATCTTATAGTCCTCTCCGAATTTTAATCTAACACATAGTAAGTTGTCAAATAAGAACAGCCATATATTTTAAAAATTTAACTTCAGCCCTAACCATGTATTTCTCTAGTCAGGTCAAATTTAATCCTCAAATCCCTAAGTCAAAAGTTGTTTGTTTGTTTTTTTTTTGTTCTTCTCCTTTTCTTGAAAGAAAAGATCTTGGTCTCAAAGTCACAATAAATTTATTCAGATTACTGTCTAAGCAAAGCAGTCATTTCAACATCTCAGCTCCATTAAGTTTCAAAGTCCATTTTTCCACTGTAGGTCTATACCCCTCTTTCATTTACAGGTATGGACTTGTTCTGAAAGCATGTAGTAGGTAACCTTCTTTCAAACAGTGTACATAAAGCTTCAGACCATAAGAATACTTTCAGTTAAAGGACTAGTTCTATCAGCAAAGTTATGAATTTTTCTCTGGTTAGGAAAAAGGATAAAAGACATGGAATTTTTGTTTTAAAAAAGAGGAAAAATTGAAGATGATAATATGAATGAGGCAGAGTGATTACTTATTAAAACAAACAACAACTCATGTGAAAATAACCATGATGAATGCAGGGGTAATTGGGATCACTAAGTGGTATGACTTTGAAGAAAGATTTGATCTGTTGCTTCTAATAAAGAGAGGATGGTCTTCTGTTATGTTACATGCTAAAAGTAATATTAATTTTACCTTTCTTTAAGTAAAATGAATATCACTAACTCATTTTATGATGGCACATAAAACAAGAGCATCATATGTTCTTTCACTTTTTTTAAGAAATATACTTTTAATTATTTTATTCAACATTCATGTTTACTTTTAAAAAAAGTTCTTCTTTGTTTTCTGAAGAAACATCATCCACAGATGATGTTTCTTTTTTTGGGAGGCAGAGGGAAACAGTTAGTAACATGATCTGACATGGATATATAAAAATCTTAGCTTCAACAAATATTATTTCAGCTGCCTTATTTTCTGACACAGCATTTAAAAAAACAATAACAAAAATAAGAATCATTCTAAAGGCAGGGTCTTCTACAGAAGACAGCCATAGCTATGCAGTCAAACCTAAATGTCGTGGGCGCTCAATTTATTTTTATTTCATTCTTTGATTTTATATAGATGTCCATTTCATGCAAAGTGACTATGGCTGCTATACATGCATGGTTGTAATCACCAATTTGATTTTTTCTGATCCTTCTTCAGGAACCCCTATCTGAAAGATAGATAGATAGATAGATAGATAGATAGATAGATAGATAGATAGATAGATAGATAGATAGGCAGGCATCAAGATCTGCAGTAAATAGAAACCTGTTTATCTGGATTAGGCCTACCCCATCATTACAAATGTCAGATGAAAGTTTCAACAAATTTGTAACAGTGCTCAGACACATAGGATTATAATTAAATATTAAAAGAAAGTTGGGTTTCCACGATGTCAGCAGAATAAAAAAGACAAGTCTATTTAAATATGGCTTAGCTTTGGTTTAGTTGAAACTCCTATATACTAGGATGGGATTGTTTAAGGAAAAAGTGTGACTTTTTCCTAGTGAAATGCATGTTTGCCTAACTCTGGATTCTCCATGAAATGGCTAATTTGATTATTTGGATGTTTCCTGTCAATGACCTAGACAAAAATGAGAAGAATCATAGAATGAAGGGATTGATGAGGGTTCTCTCCGTTTCACTCTTTTTGTATATAGAAGACCTGCACAGTACAAAAGGGGACTTTCTTTTCCTCTGGTGTGATATGATGGGACTTTTGTTTCTGCAGGAATTGTCCCAGTTGGGCAATGGGACAGTGATTTCTGGGCCTTGATTTCAGTATTGCAGGTCAATAGTTACAGATTACTTGCAAACTTCATTGGGTTTAGGAAATGAAAACTGTGGCAATCTTGAGGTACACTAAGAAAGATGTGATCAGCCTACAGATATAAATGGAGCTTACAGAGTAATTCTTAGCTTCCTAAAGTGTGGGAGTGTATTACTTCTGTAATAATGTTGACAGAAATAAAAAGGTAAAGCTTTCAGTTATTGCCTTAGATGGATAGCTATAGAAATCAATCAATCAAACAAATAAAAAATTGTGGAGAATAGGAATTGTTTTTATTGGTCATTCAGAGGGATTCAGAAACCATGACCATTTTAAGGAGCCGCTAACATTTTTTTCCCCTTATGTCCTTCTGAGTTTTAAAGAAGATGCCTTTGCAGGGGGTTGGACTAGATGACCTCCAAGGTACCTTCCAACATCATCATCATCATAATAATAATCATCATTATTATTATTATTTATTGATCATCGCACATTCAGGGAGATGTTCAGACTTTTGCAATTGACTAATGGCAAATTTGTCAATGCCAATGGTGTCCAAATGGTGCTCCAGTTGTTTTGGGATTGCACCCAAGGTGCCTATTACTATTGTAGGTCTTTGTATTTTGTTATCTTCTCTAGTTAACAAAATAATAATAATAATAATAATAATAATAACAACAACAACAACAACAACAACAACAACAACAATAAAACCTGGCAATGGCTAAGAGCAGGAAAATTGAAGAAAGAGACCGAGGGACTAATTCTGGCTGCACAAGACCAAGCCTTAAGGACAAATGCATACAAAGTCAAAATTGAGAAGACAGCAACAGACAGTAAGTGCAGCCTATGCAAAGAAGCTGAAGAAACAGTGGACCACTTGGTAAGCTGTTGCAAGAAGATTGCACAGACTGATTACAAGCAGCGGCATGACAAAGTAGCAACAATGGTGCATTGGAAGATCTGCAAAAAATATCATTTGCCTGTAAGCAAAAACTGGTGGGATCATAAAATAGAGAAAGTCATAGAAAATGATAAAATTAAACTGCTCTGGACTTCAGAATTCAAACAGACAAGCACCTGCAACATAACACCCCAGACTTAACAATTGTCGATAAGAAAGACAAAAAAGTCTGGATAGTGGACGTGGCAGTGCCGGGAGATAGCAGAATAGAAGAGAAAGAACTGGAGAAGATAACAAAATACAAAGACCTATAAATAGAAATAGAAAGACTGTGGCAAAAGCAAGCAAGGGTAGTACCAATAGTAATAGGCTCCTTGGGTGCAATCCCAAAACAACTGGAGCACCATTTGAACACCATTGGCATTGACAAATTTGCTATTAGTCAATTTCAAAAGGTGGCCTTATTAGGAACTGCTTCCATCCTGCGACGATACCTGTAATACCATCAAACATCCACATCTGCCTATCCCAGGTCCTGGGTAAGGACTCGATAGGTAGACAAAATGCCAAATCCAGTCTGAACATCTGGCTGATTGTGCGATGATCGATAATAATAATTTACAGCTTAGGACTGTGGAAGTGCCCTCTATATAGCCATATTTTCAGTTCCGAAAGATGATCCCCCCCTTTTTTAAAAAAATCATTAAATTAGTTATGAGTGGCTTACAAAACACAGTATAGCAAAGTTTTCAAAGGATGAGAGTTTCATGGAGGAAAGTGAACAGAAAGACACAACAAACCAGACCCTTGTCTGAAATATTAATCCTAACTGCCCCAATGAAGTCTGGGTTCAGGATTCTGAAACAATACACAGCTTAGAATAAACATTCAACTGAATTTAAATATCACAATGGATGTCTGTACTGGTTTTAGTCAACTATTTTATTCTCATAACTAAAGAAAAAAACAAAGTTACTTCTTTTTCACAATTACCCCTCCTCCCAAAAAAATACAAGTTTCAAAGTTTGTGTTTTTAATGATCCAAACAAAATTCATCTCCATTTTGATTTGGCTTGGTTCAGGCACTATTGAAAAAAATGGGAATAGTAATTTAGCATTGCAAATGTAATTGAATAAGGTGAAATTCAAATCACAGACATTGAAAAGTAAAAACTCAGAATGGTTAGGATGATTAATTTACCAGTTCAGCTTTCTCCCATTCTTTCTCCGAATCTCTAGCAATCTCTATATATCGTTGATGGAAAAGTTACATTTTGTTCCCCTCAACACTTACCTGAAAATTTAATTGAGCAGATGTCTCTAGTTTGGTGGGTCTGCACAGGTATATATTAAGCTTAAGAATTCTGATTCACCATAAAAGGCAGCATGTACCATGTGGTCATTTAAAGCAGCAGTCCCCAACCTTTCTAGCTTGGTGACCCAGCCTGGCACAGGGGAGGGGGGCATGTGAGTGACATGCGCAGAGCTCCATTTGTGTGATCGGCCCTCCACTTGCATTAATGGAGCTTCACCCACAAGTGGAAGTTGCTTGCCTCACACATGAAGCTCTACTCACATGAATGGAGGGTGCTAGAGTGTGAAGCTCCATTTGCATGAATGGAGTTTTGCGCGCAAGTACTCTCTGCTCGGACAAGTGGAGCTTCGCATGCAAGTGTAAGCATCCTCCTCTCATGCATGCACAAGTGCTTGTCCATCTCTCCAGAGACCTGGTTTCAAAGAGACCAGAGGGTTGGATTTAAAATATCCGACTGCTATTTCTGTTTACCAGATTTCCACAGCTCACACAAATCTCAGCAGCCAGTTTGAGGTATGCTAAAATTGCTGAACATTGAGATGTTTATATAATTGGGCAAGAGATTAAACCAAGATTAAACTGGAACAGTTTTTTTAAAAAATCATGTGCTGTTATGAAGACTTGTTGTTATTGTGTTTAATTTACATTGCCCAGCTTACCTTACCTTGCTGAACTGATCTTTTTGTTCAGCTTTTCACTCAGCAGATCTTGACATTTCAGCAATTGTTTCAGGCCCTTTTCTTAATATTTCATAAGAAAGCATTAATATCTCTAGTCAATGACCCCTCCACCACATTTTCTAGGTTGCCATTATGAGATATTATTTTGTTGATTCAGTCTGTAGTAGTAATCATCTATGGATCTCCTTAAATATATGATTGCTTTGTGAGGCTAGAGCATTAGACTAGTGGCATACAAATTTAATTAGTTGTGAAAGCTCCTTTTAATTAATTTGAAACTAGTAGCTCAATGGTTGATAATACCAACTGTTAGGAATAAATGTTTATCCTTAATAAAAATAAAAATAAAACTTTTACTTTTGGAGGAGCTATTTACAGCCTTTGCAGCGATCCACCATCTTGGCTCCTAATCTGCCCTGTTTGGTAATGAAAAGCACATTCTTAACTCGTTTATCCTTAATACTGTGGTTATTAAGGAACCTAAATTAGGATGGAAGCCTTAATGATTCCTAATGTAAGGTTTTGGGATTCTGAATTCTTAAGATTTAGTGCAGGTTATTTTCATTTCATTTCATTTCATTTTATTTCTTTTCTTTTCTTGTTTCTTTTCTTTTTACTGCTTTCCTGCAGGAAGGATGTTTAGGGGAAAAAAAACCATGCTCAGATTGTATCTAAGTCCTAAAATCACCTTCATATATCTTCCTTGTGAACTTTAAGTAACATACCTTGTGGTACTTGTCAAATAACCACAAGTAACCATTTTACTTTCCATGAACATAATAGTGTGCAGTCTCCAAATGACACACACTGAGCAACCATCTGTTTGTTTATTTTAGTTTCATCAAAGAGAGGCCAAATTCTAAAAACTGATATTTTGCTTTTGAATGTTTAATGGCACACATTCGTCAATGTGAATATTACATTTATTCGAGCGTGTAAAAATTGTTTTTAAATGAACTGCAGAGATATTAAAATCAAACCCTTATAGGTTCAAAGGACCAGAATTGTAACTGTAGAAAATTTAAAAAACATTGTTTAACAATGTTCTGTGCAGTTTATCAAAGTTACTGAAAGTTGCTGAAACATTTCACTTAGAATTTACAACAAAAAATACCTAGGAGTTGACTTTAGCATAATATTTTTTCTTATATTTTTTATAAATTTCTCAGATAATTGACAAGAGATGCCATTCTTTGTTCTTTTTTATTTTTTGACAAACTTTTTTGTTATCTAACTTATGTATTATTTTTGTTTACCCAACTTATGTAACTCAACAAGTCATGTATTAATCACCATTGGTCTATTTGTTTTTGTCAGACAGTTAATGAATCATGACTTAAAGTATATTTACCTGCCATATCTTGTGGGATGGGCAGTAACCATCAGAGACAGGCTCCTCATTCTGTGCCATATGCAGCTTAAAAGTAATAACTAGCATCTTCTGTGAAACCTACTAGAATGAGGCTCATGTAGCAAATGTCCAAAAAGCTCATATAGCAAAATACCACAAAATATTCAAAACTGTAGCTTCCATACACTTTTTAAGAACAGCCTCATGTAGAATACATTGCAAGAACTCACCCAGGAAGCGACTGTGGTATGAGTGTGAGCAGAACCCTTAATTCAAGAAAGAGTGCAAATGATGAACAAGATAAATTTCTACAAAGGCTCTCCTGGTCATAATTGCCACTAATACTTTTACCAAGAGCTGGGCACTCAGGTGGACCCTCTGACTGTGTACCAAATCACTCTGAGGGAGTGGTACAGGAGGTAGAGTCAATAATGCAAAAATCTCCAGATTCAGAGGATTTTAACATCCACAGTCATTTGGTCCTGCTAAGGTTGAGTTGGAGTCATACCCAACAGCCTCCCTGCTCTAGAAAAGAATCTAGACAGCATCCCTTGGATGGCCCAATGCAATGATGTAGAACTCAATATTTTCAATAATACCTAGTGTTGATGGATGATCTCACCCAATAGTTTCTAATTAATAAAGAATATTTCCAATAAACCACAAAAACTGCCTAATAAAATAACTCTATAGAGATTGGCATCCTAAGAAAGCAACTGATATTTCTTAGAGATGCTGTCTAGATTCTTCTGCAGTAATATCAGTTTTGTCAATCAAGTACAGATAGTCCTTAAGTACAACCATTCATTCAATAACTGTTTGAAATGACAATAGCACTGAACAAATTGTACTTATGATTGTACAATTGTACTTGTTGTAGTTTTGGCCATTGCACCCTCCTGTGGTCACATGATTGTGGACTGAGTACTTGGTGCCCAACCAACAATTACAACGTCACATGTGATTGCAATTTCTGATATTCTTTGCTGGCTTCCTACAAGCAAAGTCAATATAGACTTCCAGGAAAGGTATGGTGAACTGAAGATGGCTCTGCAAAAGTAAGTGTATGTCTATGGCAAAGACCATGGAACCACTGAGTAGACTGAGTAGGTACCTTGAAAACTCTCTGTATAAGGAGAGTATGAGAGATTATCTACATGTGCTCCAGATGACTGCTGCTCATGACCACAGGACAGTAGTTGGGGCAGAAATATATTGGATCTACTTCTAAATGTAAGTTGGACATTTTAAATTTTATGACACAAAAGCCCTCCTCAACTGTTTACCTGAACAAGGGTTAACTCTCAAACTGAGGGGCTAGTGTTCATGTACAACTTCTGTGAAATGTGGGAATTCTTCTAATTAAACAAACAAGAATGTTTTTTCAGTGTATTGTATGGGTCACAGGAGACTAGGCAGATCCAAGTTCAAATCACCTTGTATGAATGAATATGAGACTTTTATTCTTCCCAAATTAACATTACAGGATTGATGTGAAGACAAAATGTAGTGAAAATCTGGTAGAATAGCTGATATGATGTGATATGAACAAAAATAGATATATGATCTCTGGAACATCTCCGTCCTACAATGTTGTCATTTACATGTTTGAACCATTCTCTATGGCTCTTATTTGGGGAATGGGGAGGGAGAAATTGTCCCACCCCCACCTCGCATTTTCACTGTTTTAGGTAGACTAGAGAAACTGCATTCTGCTCCTTTTTGTGTTTGTGATTATGAACTAAGTCTCAGTATCTACAATCAAGTCCATGCAAAGAGTTGCACTCCCCATTACATCTATGATTTGTCCTGCCTTTTTTGCTTTAGGGAAATAGCTCAGTTCACTTTGATGTTTAGCTGTGCTAATTCCAGTAAACCTCTCCTACCCTTTCTCTGCTACCTTCTGCTAAGTCAGTCTGGACAGTTTGCTAAGCAAAAAGTAATACTGTTCTAGCTAGTTTGGCAACTAACCAAACACCCTATCAGACAATTGTTCTACACACAGCAGAATAACCTCTTTAATATTTGGCTGGTGACTGATACCAAAAAACAAAGCAAAACTCAGCAGGAGAGACTGATTGCTTTGTATCGTTCTGATTGCCGTTGCCAAGGACTTCTCATCCTGTGGTTAGGTGGCTTCAAATCTTCTAAACAGAAAAGTAGCAATATCTTCCATATGTGAAAAATGTGACATTATTTAACTTTCAAAGCTGTAAACTTATGAATAAGACTTTAAAGGCCTCTTTGGCTTGGAAAACATTCTGAAAAACAGCTCCTGTGGATTCTGTTTCCCTTTCTCTTTTTTTAATTATTGAAGATTTGCACAGGACCATTCAGAAACTGTTGTGAAATTCCCAAGTGTATCGATCCTGTAGGGTTCTTTGCTCTTAATTAGTTCTTCTAAGAACCTCTATACAACAGCCTATGGACCAAATTAGAGCAAGCTACAAAAATTTCATTGTACAGGTGAGTCCTCGACTTATGACCATAATTTAACCCAACATTTAGGTTGCTAAGTGAGAAATTTCTTAAGTGAGTTTTGCTCCATGTTACAACTTTTCTTGCCACATTTGTTAAGTGTATCACTACAGTTGTTAAATTAATAACACAGTTGCTAAAAGACTCTGGCTTCCCTTTGACTTTGCTTGTCAGAAGTTCACCGAAGGTGATCCCATGACCCTGGGACACAACTATCATCAACGTGAGTCAGTTGCCAAGCATCCAGAGTTTGATCACATGATGATGCTGCAAAAGTCATAAGTGTGAAAAATTATGTCACTTTTTCCAGTGCTGTTGTAACTTCAAAGGCTTACTAAATGAACTGTTGTAAGTCAGGGACTACCTGTAATGATTTGGATTCTGAGTACAGTCCATAGAAAATGTGCAATGGATATGTCTGGGTGTTAGGGGAGAAAAGAAAGAAATGGCAACTCAAATGCTGAATGAATATACAGAATCTTTCAAGATGGATAGGAATACAAAGCTTGCAAAAGATTGTCTATGAAAAAAAAATCCATAAAACTGAAAGATGGATCTAAAATCTTCTGTATCGTATTATTGAAGCTTAAAGTATATGCCTAAAGATATGATAGATGGATGTAACACAGCATGCCATTCTCTGCAGCTTTTTTCCTTAACAAATAGATGAGAGCAATATCTGCCCATCTTTGACTTTACAATTTACCCTAAATAGAAGGATTGGGGAGGAAGGGAATTTGGTTATAAACTTGCAAACATCCCCGGCTGTCTCTGAACCATAGCTGTTTTTTTTTTGCTGAGAGGTCTGCCAAAATATCTATGAATAATAGAGCAACAAACAAAATCTAGCTTGCACTTGTTGAGCTACTGCCTCTGTATGTCTTCTTTTCATTGAAATATGCTTTGCCTAGTAATGTGATTTCTTTAAAAAAAGAATCTCATTACATATACAGTATATGCTATTATGAGATATGCGACATAGCAGAAATGCACACAATTTATGTCTAAACATAACAAAACATCTTTTACGGTGATAAAGCTAAACATTTCCTTAATATTATCTTAAACATTACTGACTTTTTTTAAAAAAAAAGATACTACCTCTAAGGCAGGGGTCCCCAACTATGGTCCATGGCCCAATCCCGGGCCACGGGCTCTTGGCCAGCGGGCCACAGAAATGGCTGGCTGGTGCACACCCATGGGGGTGTACATTCCCCCCCACTCATGCTACACCCGCATCCCCATTTATATATGCACATGGGCGCGAATGGGGACGCTAACGTGGGGCAGGTGTCCGCAGCCCATTTGCACATATGCACTAGCCCGGGTGGTTTGTGTGGCCTGTTCATGCATGCACACAGTACCAGAGCATGCCACATGCATGAACAGGGCTTCTAGTACAACACCAGTGTACATGGCCTTGTGCACGTGTGTGCACACCAGTTTTGAAGCTGTTCTCCTTCCCTCCAGTCCACGAGACTCGAAAGTTTGGGGACCTCTGCTCTAAGGCAATCTAAATTTCTAGATCTTAGAATATAAATGGCTACTAAGTGCTAGCAGAGTTAGATGTTGCAGCTCAGTTCTGATTGTCAGAATTATCCTGAAATGGCTATTCAAGTGATATGGATTTTGAACTAAAACCGTACAGGCACTCTGGCACTAAGGATGGATTAGGAAACAGAATTCAATCACATAAACCTGAGAAAACAGGGCCTACCTGGTTTTTTAGGTATATAAGGACTAGGATTCATGTTTGAAGGAGCTGTGGTGGTGCAGGGGTTAGAATGCAGTATTGCAGGCTAATTCTGCTAACTGCCAAGGGTTTGATTCTCACCGGCTCCAGGTTGATTCAGTCTTCCATCCTTCTGAGGTTGGTAAAATGAAGACCCAGATTGTTGGGGGCAATATACTGCATTCTGTAAACCTCTTAGAAAAAGCTGTAAAGCACTGTGAACTGGTATATAAGTCTAAGCGCTATTGCTATTGAAGCTTAAATAGAATGATTTTAATAGCAATAGCACTTAGCAATAGCACTTAGACTTTTATACCACTTCACAGTGCTTTACAGCACTCTCTAAGTGGTTTACAGACTTAGCATATTGCCCCCAACAATCTGGGTTCCTATTGTACCTACCTGGGAAGGATGGAAGGCTGAGTCAACCTTGAGCCAGTGAGAATAGAACTGCAGGCAATTGGCAGTCAGCAGAATTAGCCTGCAATGCTGCATTCTAATCACTGCACCACCATGGTTCTTATAATGCTTAATTATGTACATTCTAATATAGAGTTATTTAATTTAGGCTTAGGTAGTCTATGGATACATAAAAGCCCAAAGTTTTTTTCCCTTTTAACACCTTTCAGAGATTTCTTTTACCACATAGCTAAAATTTAGCAGTAAGATTAATAAAAATTGGCAGCATAATTTCCTACTACTTTGAACTAGAAATATAATGAAAACTCATCTTAATCCTAAAACAAGTTTATCAGAGATTTGAAATAATAATAATAATAAAGAATGGCTTCCACTGCAGGTCATTGTGATATCACTGAGAAGTTCTTTGTTCATAAAATTGTTTGTATTTACTCAGAATTGGGTATCATGGTGTCATTTTGTCATAGTATAGCAAGGGAAACTGCATTTCTCCTAGCTGCATTTGTCCTTGTTCTTCTAATATGTGAGAGATATAAATAACTAAATAGGGTTTTGGTGGCTTTGTTTGTTGAGGAGTTCAGCTTCTCACCTTTACTAAAGTCTCCAAAACTGCCAGTATATCTTGGG
The DNA here is from genome assembly GCF_016545835.1 of Crotalus tigris. Lineage (NCBI taxonomy): Eukaryota > Metazoa > Chordata > Lepidosauria > Squamata > Viperidae > Crotalus > Crotalus tigris. The sequence continues at coordinate 57,381 of NW_024096780.1, forward strand.
GTTGCAAGACCTGTCTAGATTTGATCCTCTTCACCTGACTCCATTGTCATCTGCTCTGGCTGACCGTCTGCTGGCTCCTGAGGTAAGCAATTTAGTAGATTAGGATTGCTAGCTCTCAATCCGTGGAGCCAGAAAACATAATACAGTTAAGGTTTTCTAACTTGCTAAAAACTGTATTATTCAGAAGAGCATCTGAGTTGTGACTGAATAAATGCTGCAGTATTTATTGTTCAGTTTTTATTTTTGTAAGTTTGGGTGTGTTTTATTATAGGTATATTTTTTGAGATTTTTAATAGTATTAGTATCCTATCATGGACATTTATTTTTTAAAAAAAAAATATTTTATTTTAGTGCATTTTTAAAGCACAACCATGAAAAATAAACAGAAATAAAAGCATAACAGAGAAATAGAAAAGAGATTTACAGGCCATATAAAACCAAATAAGACATTTTGAAGTAATATGTATTTATTTATGAAACCTGTATGCTGCCTGATTCCCAATGACTCTGGGCAATTCACAAGTAAAAACATTTTTAAAAAGAAGCAAAAATAAAGATAGCAAAGATGACAGGAGCTGAACTGGAACAGAAAATAGAAATGGATCCCAGAGGTCTTCACTCACCTTCATAAAAGCCTGGAAGAAGAGCCAAGTATTCAAGCTCCTTCCAAACATGAGCATAATGGTGGCCATCTGGAATCTCATCCCAGAACACAATCACTGCAACAATGAAGCCACACTTCTTGAGTCATAAGGGATGACGGTATTAATTGAAGAAATCCAGAGGTTACCAATCTACCATATTGGCCAGGAAGAAACAGGAGATCCCTCAAGAATTGGAACTGTATGTCACAAAGGGCTTTGTAGGTATAATATGAACTGCAAACAATATAGCAATCGTTGAAGTTCATGAGGTGTTATATGGGCATACCAAGGCATGCTTAACACAGCCCATGCATCTGAATTTTGGACTACTTGAAGCTTCAAGAACAGGGTTTATTCAAGGTATTCAAGGACAGGGTCTATAGAGCATGTTGCAGTAATCAAGGTGTGGATATGTCCATCGTGAAAGTGATTGTTTGAAGGATAATCTGTTTAAATAAAGGGAGTAATTGGTGCACCAGATGAAGCTGTGCAAAGGTCTTCCTGGTCACAACTGCCATTTGCTCATCAGGTAGGAGCTGTTTAGTCCAGGAAGACCCCCAAATCACTCACTAATCTTGAATAGAGAGATGCAATCCCATCCAAAGTCAAAAATGGTATATTCCCAGATCTATGTGGCTAAACATTCTCAGGCACTCAATCTTGGTAGGACTGGGTTAGAGATGGTTCCTCCCAGTCCAAACCCATACAACATCTAGGGACTGGGATAGAACCTTGACAGCCTCTTTTGGTCAAGAAATATAATTGGGTATTATCAGCATACTAATGATACTAAATGTCAAAACTGCCATGGAATTACCCAGCACTTGAAAAATGATAGATGTTGAAAAGGAAGGGAGAGAAAGTACAACTCTGAGATACCACTCAAAAGAGGGACTGATGGAGCAATCTCTTCCCCATATAAATGTGAGCTTAGATAAATTTATCACTTTAAAATTATTAGATTTATCAGTTCATTGACTGATTAACAAAAGCAGCTAATATAAGAATCATAAATGAAAATAATCAACTATCAGTAGTTTTATCTAAAATTAAAAATCTATCATTATTATCATTAATCAACCAAGATAATATATATTTAAATGCTTATTGTAACAGAAACATAAACTCTGGATCTGCTACAAATCCATGGGCAAAGTTATAGTCCATAAATTGTTTTCAAGTTAAATTAAATTCACTATCAAACTTGTTGTCATGATTCTGATAGATGAAACTCTTCAAAAGAACTTCGTGGCATTGTTTACCTTAAGGAATCTTTTATTTGAGAAAGAAACTATTGACACTACATAGTTGAAACCAGAAAGTAAATTCCCCTCCCCTGGATACAAAGGAACAAAGTGCAATTCCTTCCTCCAATAAACTGTCATAAATCACATTCCCCAATTAGCTTGAAGCACGGGTTTTCTCCCCAGCTCTCCAGCCTGTCAAAACACTCTGGGCCCAATGTCCTTGGGTTCCCACAACTAAGTTATTATTGTTATGACTAGCTGGACTTTGATCCACATTCTCCCTCCCAGCAGCAACTAATTCTAAAAGCAATAGAGAAAATGGCTACATTTCCATCTGTTGTCAAAGCAAGAACATCCGATGTTAGCAGCATTGACACTTGTTTTCTATGGGAAAAAATACAAAAAATATTTCTGTCATTGATCTGTTTTTCCACAAAAACATCTGCCATTTTTCTAAAGAAGGAACTATATATGATTTTTAGAAAGAAATCTAAAGTATTCTATTAGCTGCTATTATATAGAAAGCCAACTTTATATATTTTGTGGGAATCTATGATTTAGTGATACTTAACAGAAAAACAGGTACAGGAAAGACAAATCAATCAATTATAATTTACTTAATTCAATGATAAATAATTTTCCAGAACTATTGAGCTTTATACTATTGACGCTAAGTATGAAAAGGTGTGATATAACCTAATTACTGCAGTTCTAGAAGGATCTTTTTAAAAATGAATTACCAATCATGGCAATCAAAACTGGTGCAATATACCACCTAAAACTACCTTGAATCAGTTTTCTCTGAATGTTCACAATAGCATTCATTGGTATTTCCATTATTGCTTATCAATTCTCCATTCACTTTGTTAAGAGATATTCTGAATTTTGTTGCAAGCTTTTCACATTAAATATTTCCTTTATATCTACCTACATGAGAAATTGTGATATTTCTTCTCTTACAGGGCTATTCATCAGTATATAACAATGGGTTTCAGTAATTTTTTTCTCTGCTTACAGTAGATTCTCCCTTTTGTCAACTGGGCTGAGCTTTGAATACTCTATTTGACATTCTTCTTTGTTGAGTTGATGCTTATTTCTTATGGAAATCCTTGGATACATCAATGGAAGTTGTGGGAAGGAGCAATGTCTTACATAATGACCCTTTCTACAGCAGAAGGCAGGTTCTTAATTCCCCATGAAATGCAAAGTCCTATTCTATAAAAGATACCAGAAGTTGTGCCCACTAAAAGCCATGATGAGGTGAAAATGGGTCATTACATTGTGCATATATATATATATACTCTATCTAGAATAGAATAGAATAGAATAGAATAGAATAGAATAGAATAGAATAGAATAGAATAGAATAGAATAGAATAGAATAGAATAGAATAGAACTGGAAGGGACCTTGGAAGTCTTCTAGCCCATCCCCCTATTCAAGCAGGAGAACCTATACCATCTCAGACAAGTCACTGTCCAGTCTCTTCTTAAAAACCTCCAGTGATGGAGTGCCCACAACTTCTGAAGGCAAGCTGTTACACTGGTTAATTGTCCTCACTGTTAGGAATACTGTTATGATCTATCTATCTATCAATCAATTATCTATCTATCATCCATAAGTCGCTACAAAACTTCTAGGCAGTTTACAAGTAGCATAATGCAATGATGTCACAACTCATATGCAATGATATATTCAGACAAATCATTTGGTGAAAATACTTAAGCATCATTATATTGTTGTAAGTCACACCTTGCTCTTCATTGCATTGATGTCCTGCACAAAACATCATAACAGAAGCAACTGATAACATAGGATTAATGTTTCCTAAGGGTAGGCCATGGGGACAATTTATAGATTAAAACTAGTGTAGACATTTGCTATAGTGGAAGAACAAGATGATTACCTTTCCCTCCAAAGAGCACATCAAACAATATTTCTGTGTTGTACAAATCATATAGAATACTTACAAAGCTTTCAAGTGAAATTGCACAAGTCCTTCAGACTTTGTTTCTTTGTTGTTTCCATCTATTTTGCCCTGAATATGAGTTGTTAGAATGGACTGCTTAGAAATCAGCAATTCTTTTTTAAGCATTCCAGAGAAACTTAGCCTGTGTCCTGTATGTGAGAGAGACAGTTTCTTGATGTCAGTAGATATAATGTTGGCTAGCCAATATTAATTAGGCCAGGAGTTAATAATGAATGCTTCCAAAGCCTTTGATGCCTTTTTACAGAGCTGCTCCAAACTTTATGCTGAACTGAGTGTAATATAACCCAAAAATATTAAATACTTGGAGTGTAAATCACATTAAACTAATTAAATATAACTCAATTTAACTTTAAATTAAACTCAAACTGCTTAGTTCTGTTTTGGTTTTACTTAAATTTGGAATTGTTGTTTATGATTTAGCCAATTTCCATTTGTCATATCTTCCAGAAGAAAACAAGTGATAAATGAATGTGCTAGAATTCCCAGGGAGGAAGGGAATCTGTGTGAGATTCTCTCTCTCTCTTTCTCTCTCTGTTTTCTAATATGATTTCAGCCTTTTTAAGCTTTTTAATTGGGAGAATTGTGCTCAGGATTTGATTGGGTTTGATGTGCTCCTAAGATTAGATACCCATAAATGTTTTGACAAGAGGCAGGCTGTCAAATGTCATCACCCACATTAATATTGATGTTAGATTATTTTCTTTTTTAAGCAAATCAGATCAAGAAAGAAAACATATGCATTCAATGTTAACAGTATAATGTAAAAATTATAATCTATCCAGAGGGAAGAAAAGATAAAGCAGATGAAGATGAGAAAGAGAAGGAGGAAGAGAGCAGGGCCTGAAAAATTGTAGAATAAATACAGCAATTATATTGCCAGCCAGTTTGATCTTGTGATTAAGGCAGCAGGCTAGAAAACAGGAGACTGAGAATTCACCTTAGGCATGAAAGCTAGCTAGGTGACTTTGTGCCAGTTATTCTCTCTCAGTCCAATCCACCTCAGAGGGTGGTTGTTATGGGGAAAATGTGGGGAGAAAGCAATATTAGATTTTTTCACTTCCTTCACTTATTTATAAAATTAATAAAGATGGAATAACAATTAAAAGTAAACAGAGCCTGAATTCTAAAGCTCCTGTTCCATCCTTTAGCCACAGTTCAATTGTAAATTTGAAAGCATGGACAATTAATTTTCCCAATTAGAAGGTGAAGTTGATACAACAAAATTTGTATATAGCAGGGTTCTTCAAACTTGACCCTTTTATGACTTGTGGACTTCAACTCCCAGAATTCCTCAGCCAGGCACACCCCAGTTGAAGTCCACAAGTCATAAAAGGGCCAGGTTTGAAGACCCCCGTAGTAGAGGCATCAAAGAAATTTATTCACTGTTTTGCAATGTCACTTAAAGTAAAGCAGAAGCACAACTAGGGAAAAAAATCTGTCAAAAGTATAAAATAGTCTCAGTGATAAATAGGATTTATGCTTGGGATAAACGCAACCATCATCTTACAAAAACTAAAAATTAACATAAAAATAATAATTAAAATTAGTAAATAAACAAAAATCAAATAAACTCAAAGGGCAGACTTAATAGATCACTAGGTTTCTTCTGTCATGGTTCTATGGTTTTAGGCCATATATCTAGATCATCTTTCAGTTGTATCTGAGCAAGATAACCTTCAAATTTACCAACAGGAAAAAACTTTTGGGGAGTCCTAATACCAGAACAAATGAAGAAGTCAGAATATAACTTATATATAAGAAACACCAATCCTCATTCTTCTCAAATGTGATCTACTACAGTTTGTAGAGTAACATGGCAGGATATCAAACTCTAAAGAAGTGACACTAGAAATTAGAAATATGTTATCCCAGGAGTGAGCACTGGTAGTTGTTGAATTCTATTTATTCTGAGTTATAACAAGAGTATCAATTAAAAATATCAAATCTAGTGTTTGCAGACCTTTAGATCTCAGTCTGATCTGAGCTCATGATTTTTTTTTAAAAAAAATAAGCATTTATACCAAGGAAACAGGTCTGTGATAACAAGGCATTATTAAAAACAAACAAACAAACTTACTATCATGGAAGGAAGGAAGAGAAAGAGAGAGAAAGTCAAAACAAAGTTGAAAAAACTCTCTTGCAATTGTAAATTTTCCCAGTAATCATAGGTATGCAGATATAGCATACAAATATTTAATTAGAAATCAGATTGGAAAGCAAAGGCTCACAGCCTGGATACAAATAAGTACAGTGGTAGAAACTGTTCTACCTTCTTCCAGAATAATTTCAACAGGAACTTAAAGAGGACTTTTTGGGGGGTACCCTGTGATTTTAATTTTAAAACAAACATGGCTGAAAAGTTGAGACACTCTTAAAATTTATTTTATTAACAATCTTGCTTGGTGTATGGGTTCATATGTTGCGGAGTGCCCTTAGAGCAATCTAGGAAAAGCATAGAACTGTTATCTCCCTATTTGCTAATTCACATGGATAGGGTTTCCTGTAAAATTTCACTGCTCTTGGAAAATCTGTGGATATGCACGACGAATGGCCGCGTTTAATCAATGAAATCAAGAAGTTGAAATGAGTATTTAGCAGAACTTCAAACAAAGTTAATACTTCCAATCAAAGAACTTCATCAGATGATTTTTCTCTGTTTTTGGAATTCCTATCCCACATAAATTGGCCTTTGGATAATGAGATTCCAGGTCATTATTTTACCTGGAATTTTATCAATCTTCAGTAAATCTATTATAGTTTTTTTCTCTTCTTCCCTCTGATCGTCTAAGATCTTCATACTCAGCTTCCTTTAGTCTAGTAGTTATCATGTTAATTCTGTCTTTAAAAGCATTTATATCCAATCTTATCAATGGAAGGAATGATCATCACAACTTTCCCAGTAAATGTGGAACTGTCATCTTAATGGGAGAAGATGGTATCCCAAAGATGCTTTTTCAAGAGGCACCTGGACAGGACTGCTGACTCTTGTTCTGATGGGTTTGTTCTCCTATGTCAGTAGTGGTGAACCTATGTCACGGGTGCCAGAGGCGGCACTCAGAGCCCTCTCTTTGGGTATGCACACTGTCGCCCCAGTCCTAGGTCTTCAGCTGGGTTTTATAAAACCTTTTCACTTTAGGCCTCCGCCGCCGTGTGCAAAAAAAAAAAAAAAAAAAGGTCCAATCAGTCAATTTCAACTTCTCGTGGGAAAAAAAAAGATCTTGCAAAGTTGGAATTGATTGATTGAACTTTTTAGTCCCGCCCAGTCTGCTGTTACCACCGCAGCCATGCCCACCCACTGGACCACACCCACCCAATGCGCCTCACCCACCCAGCACCCGACAATACATAAGTGGGTTTTGGGTTGCAGTTTGGGCATTCAGTCTCTAAAAGGTTTGCCATCACTGTCCTATGTTGTGCCATACATTTATGAAGTTGTTTCATTTTCCCAATGTACAGATCTGCATATGGCTCACTGCACTGTACTGCATATACTACTTATACCAGATTGCTCAGTTTGTGTCAGGGTGTTTTATCCTTGGGGTGGACTGCCTTAGTGTATTCTTAGGCTTGAAGTGTGTACATATGTTGTGTTGATTGAAGATCAGGACAAGAGTCAGCAGTCCATCTGCATTTAAAAGACAAAGGCCACTCTTTCAAAGACAGAAAAGTCCACATTTTGGACCGAGAGGACCACTTGTTTGAAAGAGAGGACAAAGAGGCCATCTATGTCAAAACTGAACAGCCCTCTCTCAACAGAGGGGGAGGGATCTGTCATCATCTATCTCCAGTCTACAACACAGTCCTTTCAACAGTTCCAAGAAGGCTCCACACTCATTTGCAGTACTTAGGTGACCCTAGAGACACAGATAAGCCTCCAGTTAGTTTTAACAACTCGCTAAAAGAATGCAAGCGAACAACTGTCTGCAGGAGTATAAATCTTTCCATTCTCCACCATCCAGTCAGAGCTGAAGAAGCTTCTTGGAGGAGAAGCGAAACATGTTCAAAGAAAAACAAGAAAGTCCAGTTGCCTCGTGAAAAAGCATCTTTGGGATAACTCTGACCTGGATGACTGAGAATATCCACAGACATTGAGAAGATGGTATCAATTGAAAAATAACACTCTTGTCAGATAGACAAAACCAACAGACACTTTCCAGTAATCAAAACAGAATATAATGATCTCTTTCTAATTCCAAGAACAACAATTTAGTGGGATATCAAATGACTATAGCACCATCTTAAATGGAACTCAAACCAAATTTTGTGCAATTTTTTTTTTTTTTGGGGGGGGGGGTTTACATTATAGACTAGCATCCTCTAAAATTGTATTCTTCATCTTTCTTTTCTGTCTGCAGGATGAAAACTTTGGAATTTAGTCTTTCATGCAACACCAAATCAATAATTCAGTATGATTCTCCAGTCTTTTAGTATTTGCAGATACTGTGGAACATAAGCCCAGAGGGAAAGTTAACAGATGTTTTCTGCATGCATATTGCTATCAAATTATACTTGAAAAGAAACAGTGTTCTTTTGGCAACTAGTTTTTTCTCTTCAGAACGATGCTGTTCAATATGTTCTGCAAACATAATGTTACATAAAGACATGATCCACTGACCTGTCAGCCAGTGCTTGTTTTCTTAATTGCTGGGTTTTGTAGTTGTTAGCTATAGTAAATTGCAGTTTATACCAAAGTGTTATGTAAATAAAATTCAGGTATATTTTGTCCAAAGTGATGTATCCAATAGCAGCTAATCAGGAGCTCAGGAAATTTAAAGCAGGCCTGTATGAAAATCAGCCTTTTTGTATTCGGAGATGCAGTCAGTATATGGCGGTTTAACTCCCAAGGTTAACAGCCATAGCTAGATTCCACTTTCATAAATTCATGCAATCATTCTATTTATTTTAAGCCATTTTACTCTCATCTTCCTAACCTCTGCACAAAAAAACCCAACAACAAATATTCTTCCCTGCTTGTAATCTAAAATATATAATATAATGAAAGTAAATGGGGAAAAAAAGCAAATTCCAGTTATTTTCAAAATTGTGGTTCATAGAAAAAAGTCACATTCTGTTTGAATTTTATTCTAAACAAAATGTAATAGCAATATTTATTTTTTTTAATAAATAACTCAAAGCGGAAAACATATATAATATTCCTCCTTCCTCCTGTTTTTCCCACAACAACAATCCTGTGAGGTTGGTTGAATTGAGAGAAAGACTGGTCCAAAGTCACCTAGCTGGCTTTCATGCCTAAGGTAGGAATGGAACTCACAGTCTCCTTGGTTTCCTGGCCAACCTTAACCACTACACCTCCCTGTCTCCTCCCTGAGAGAAAGTAAGTTGAGTGGACATTACGTTTATAATTGCTGAGTTTGCAGTCTAGCTGCTTTTTTCCTGAATATTATTATTAGAAAAATTAATATTCTCTAAAGCAACTTTTGCTTTCTTTGGATAAGCTAACCTATTCATGACGCATAATGTTCAGTGAGGAGAGACCTGGGTTCATTTTTTACTACTTTTCAAAAATATTTTTCATTACTGGCACATCGTTTTTACAGATGTTCCAATGAATCGTTTTGGCAACTGTGTTATGTCATTGTTTATAATCAGTTTATGCAATTTTCTTGCACAAGTTGAATATATCATTTAAATGTTTTTACTATCTCTTTACACAATCTGCAGTTTGAATCATTTGATGATTTTTCAGTTCTGGTCTTGATTGCATTACTTTGAGCAGCTTGCTCTTATGCAGCCAAAATCAAGTCTTTGGTTTCTTTTTTAATATTCTGGTTGTAAGCCATTGCCAGTTTTTTTTCTCTTTATCCACTTCCTCCTTGAACTTTTGTAGAAATTGATGTGATGCTTTTCTTTGCCAGCATTCTGTTTGTGTTTTTATTACATTATTTCATTATTCATGTTTTGTTTCCAGTATATTTAATAAGTTCCAGTTTTTAGCATTACTCAATGCTTGTTCTTGGCTGTTTTTTATATAGTCAGCCAATACACACTTTTCTTCTTTGACAGCTTATTTGACCTAAAGTAAACCTTTGCCTCCATTTCTGCAGGGCAGGTATAAACTATCAATCTCACTAAGGCGATGTAATACACAGTGAATAGTGATCAGCTTCCTAGTTTTTCAGACCAAACTGTTCAGTTCAGCTTGTGTCCAGTTAATAATTCCAACAGTGTATTATATCAAGTATGGTCCTTGATGCTATTTCCACCATTCAGTTTTGTCTTTAGCAATTTTCTCCTTCTTTGGAGCATCATTTTCTAATATTTTTAACTTGTCCGTGCTTGATATAAAATGTAAAATGCTGTAAACTGTATCTAAATCCCCAATAGGCATTTGTTGGCTTCATCTTGATGGTTCCTGCTGATTTGGGCATTTGGTGTTTCGATTCCATTACTCTTTGTGATTTTAATCTTTTTTGCTACTGTAGTGCAATTGAACTGTTATATCTGTGCTAATATTTTTTTACAGTGTTTGTCAATGACTGGATTTCAATTGCTGTTTTTCTATGAAGTTTCAGATCAGCCATATAATGTAAAATTCTATTAGCATTTTTTACTGTTTGATAGCCAAGATTTGTTTTCTTCAAAATCTCTGAAAGTGGGATCATGGCAATGACAAATTATAAAGAAGATAATGAGTCACCCTAGGCCTAGATGATGCTTCTCATGATATTAACAATCCCATATTTTTCATTTCCAACTACCAATTTTGTCTTCCACTGCTCTATTAATTCTTCTATAAGCATTGTAATGTTTTTACTGATATCAGTTGTTTCTAAACAGTTGATAATCCAACTATGTAGTAATAAATTAAACATTTTTAATCAATCCAGACCATATATAAACTAGTTTTTCAGCTTTTGTAATTCTCCAGAACCATTTTATCAATTGAAAGTAGATCTTTTGTATCTCAGTTTTTTTCTTTTACAAGTAGTCCTAATCCAATATTTTTAATTAAGTTTGTCTTGCTCATTACTTTCTTCAATTTTTCCTCTTTCTTGATGTTTTTTTAATTACATGCATCTGATCTTAATTTCTTTATTTTGGTCTCCAATCTGATCCCTAATGAAACTGAATATAATTTGATTTTTGGTTTTCTAATTTCAATACCTAGTTTTGCTGTATGTCTGTGGAGATTTCCAGGCATCCAGGTCATTGTTGTTCCAAAGGTGCTTTGTTTCAGTGCAAGTCTGTACTGGTTCTATTGTTCTTACATCTTCCAAGTTATCATTTCTGTAATTCCCATCAGATTTTTAAAATATATTTGTAATTATTGTAATCTGAGTTTTTTTTTACTGTTGTACTATTGTTTTGTCTTTACTTTTCACAGGTTTTCACAGGTTTTCACAGAACTCTTCCAGTTCTGCATTCCTGGATATTTTAGTTCTGCTAACAAATCTCCTTTAATTTGCTAAGTCCAGTGATATTTTAGTTTGGATAAATTCTTTTCCAATGTTAAATATTTGCTTTAAATATTTCTACTTTGTTGGTTCTAATTTATAATAGCAGACCATAATGGTGTGATTTTCAAACATAGTATATTTTTGTCTTATCTGTGATGGTCGTTCTTCCAGTAATCCTACAGGGCTAAGCTCAGGTTGCCCAGCAGTAGCTCCTCACTCCCATTGTCCACTTGTCAATCCAGAAACTCTGATATCCGGTTGTCCTTGTTGATTAGGGAGATGACTGAACTAGTATAGGATCTTCCCCCATTTTATCACAATATCAAATGTGCTTTGAATACTGCTATCATGTTGCTCCCGTTTCTCCTTTTCTTTAAACTAGCCAAACCCAAGTCCTGCAGCTGTTCTTCATATGTTTTAGTCTCCAGGCTTTTGATCATTTTAGTTGCTCTTCTCTGAACCTTTTCCAAGGTCTCTACATCTTTTTTGTACTATGGTGATCAAAACTGGTTGCAGTATTCCAGGTGTGGTCTCACTAGGGTTTTATAAAGCAGTACTAATACTTTGCATGATCTTGATTCTATGCCTCTGTTTATTCAACCCAGGATTGTATTAGCTTTTTTGGCTCCTGTTGCACACTGCTGGCTCATAGTCAAGTGATTATCCACTAGCACTCCAAGGTCCCTCTCACAGTTGCTGTTTTTAAGCCAGGTCTCACCTAATCTATACTTGTATCTTCGATTTTTCTTGCCTAAATGTAAAACTTTGCTTTTCTCCACATTAAAACTCATTTTGTTGGATCGGGCCCATTGTTCAAGTTTGTCAAGTTCCTTTGGGATCCTGAGCTTGTCTTCTGGGGTGTTGGCTATTCCTTCCAGTTTAGTGTCATCTGCAAATTTGATGAGTTCCCTTTCTATTCCCTCATCTAAGTCATTAATGAAAATATTGAAGAGTACTGGGCCTAAGATGGAGCCTTGCAGTACCCCCATTGCTTACTTCTCTCCATGTGGATGTAGTACCATTGACGACTACTCATTGAGTACCATTTGTCAGCCAGCTACAGATCCATCTGATGGTTTTGTTGTCTATCCCACCTTTTTCTAGCTTACTAAACAGCAGGTTGTGGTCTACTTGTGAAATGCCTTACTGAAGTCTAAGTATACTATATCCACAGCATTTCGCTGGTCTGCTAATTTAGTCAATTTATCAAAGAATGAAATAAGATTTGTTTGGCATGATCTGTTTTTGACAAACCTGTGCTGGCTACTGGGTATAACTTTGTTTGCTTCTAGTTGTTCGCAGATCTGTTTTTTGATTATCATTACCAGGATCTTTTCAGGTATTGATGTTAGACTGATTGGTCTGTAGTTTCCTGGGTCTGTTTTTTTTTTTTTTTTCCCTTTCTTGAAGATGGGAACCACATCAGCCCTTTTCCAATCCTCAGGTACTTCACTGGTACTCAAGGATTTTTGAAAGACATGGTACAATGGTTCTGAGATAACATCTACCAGCTCCTTCAGAACTCTGGGATGTAATCTGTCAGGTCCCAGTGATTTATATTCATCAAGGTCGGATAGGTGTTCTCTTACCATTTTCTTGCTTATTTTAATTTTTGTTTCTAGTTTTGATGGCACATAATCAATCCAATCAATAAAAATAGGAATTAAAATAATATAGAGGATTTTCTTAATATGAATTATGATAAAGATTGATGAGTTAACAAAAGCATATACTATCCCCCATAGCAAAAGGAAGCAGAGATGGTCAAGTTGATTCTTTTATCCAAAGAAGAGAATAAATCTAACCTTGTTTCTATTTTGAAATTGTTTCTAGATTTTGTGCTTGCAATGAAAAAAGAAATGAAACTTTGATGTTGTTTTTGCTAATTAGATAGGTTCTTATAGCAATGGCTTGTACATACTGCTGTGTAAAAGTAAAAAAGTTGTGGTTGTAACGTATTTACCTTCCACTGTGCTAAAGAGTGTCTAAAGTTGGTGCCTTTTTTTTTTCTTTTCCCCTCTTTACATTATATCATTTTTTCCTTTCTCTCCCCTCCTCCTACTTTTCTATTACTTTTTTGTATTTTATATTTTGATAAACCAATAAAAGTTTGAACAAAGGAAAAATAAGAATTAGATTCATAACTGCAAAATGGGAATTATTGACTCTGAAATAGCAGAATTAACTGCAAACTGAATATGAATCAGCAGTGTGATTCAGGCACAACTGAATATTATATATATATAAAATTCTGCTTATGGAGCCATGGTAGAACAAATTGCTCAGAAAGGTGCTGAGATAGAGCAGAGAATCCATTAGTTTGGAATCCAGCAGTGAAAAAAAAAAGTTGGGGTAAGTGATAAAATGTCCTATTCAACAGTATGATTCTAAATCAAACCTGTTTAACTGTAAATGTCATAATAGTCTACGTATCAGTGTTTCCCAATCCTGGTAACTTTAAGATGTCTAGACTTCAGGTTCCAGAATTCCCTAGTCAGCATGCTAAGATTGACAAACACTGCTTTGTACTATGACTCTTGACTGACCATAATTACCCCTTTGATTAATTGAGGAATCAGAAACAACAGCAACAGCAAACATTAAAAAAGACGGTACTGAGTAGTCACACTCCATCAAGAAAGAATTTTAATATTATGAATTTACTCATGCACACATTTTTCTTTTAATAATAATAATAAAAAGAATGAAATGGAATAAAATTGGATACAGATTTACCAGTCAAGTAATTCAAGACATTTGCATAGCAAGCTAGCTTTTCTTTGACTTTAATAGGTTTTTTGAATGAAGTGAAACAGAGACGGAAAAGGCTATTTAAGTTCAAAAGCTGCAGCTTAATAAACCATAACCAATATTGAAATATACTTATGTAGATCAAGGGATATTTTATATGGCCTGTTCTTTAATTGGGTCATTCAATTTTTAGCAGGGGTGTCATTCTGTTAGATATATTTTTCTTTAGTGAAGGCACTAATATGTTTAAACAAGCCTTCTGTTTTCCCGTGAGACTCGGTGTAGGTCATCTTCTGTAAAATTGTGATGTGCATTGAACATAATTATGCAAAACATGATAGAAATAACTAATATGCTAGATGTTTTTATTTAAGCTTTATTCCTAGGAAGATATTTAAGTCTTGTTGCTGGGTTATTTTAATTCAATTGAACAGCAAAATGAAAGCTAAGGGAAACTTTTGTGGAAAATAAAATAGAAAGCGTCACACACCATGTTCCAAATATTTCTTCTCTTCCATATCACTACATCCAGCTATGACAAGCAAGTTGATTATTATGCAAAACTTGTAAACTCTGTTTTTTCCCCAAAAGAAGAATAGAAGATAAGTGAGTTGCATGCAAGCACATTTTTACTATGTGTTTTTTCTTTCCCTAGGGCAATATTTGTTATTCATATTTTAAAAATGGGAACTCCCCAACCCGTTTAAAATATTTAAATTGATTTAAATTTACTTTAAAAAACTATTTAAGTTCTAAATAGGAACATCATCTCTTTGTTGAGATCTATTCCAGCCAATCAACTTCCCACTTTTATTCTACTTGCTTTGTATTAATCTAAGTTCTTGAGATGATCAGTATCTTTAACACCACCAAACATTGAGGATAAATACCTTGCCAATACTTTGTTCAGTCAATCATGGTTTAAGGATAAACTCTTGCTTTCTGAAGAACAGTAATGTTTTTGAGATTTTCCAGATTCCTGCTGCATCTGTCATAATTCCAATATATAAAAAGGGATGCGACAAGGATGTCCTCATCAATTTGCTGAAAATAATAAACAAGTTGCATGGCAGGCATCTCTTGGAAACATAGTAGACTCCTTGGTTCAGAATTTTATCCTAGCAAAGAAGCAAACCAATTTCAAAGAAAGACAGTTGATCCTTGATTAGCTTCTCATCTACACAATTAATAGAAAAACAGCAATCCACATGGAATCCTGCAACTTGCCTTTACTGACTGAAAGGTACATTTGACTCATTCATTGATATTAATTACAATAAAAGTAAAGTAGTCACATTCGCCAACTGAATTGCTATTTGCCACTATTCTTGGAAAAATAGGCTTTGGTGATGAACAATTTGTAGCATTTGGATAGCAAAGTGGCTTGGCATGAATAGGCATGCCATTTGTAGCCAGACCTATAAGTTTTCAAATCCTATCCTTTGTTTTGCCAATTGTAATGTTAAGCATGTCCCACTGCTATCAACATTTTCAAAGTCATTATTTAGTCAATATGGTGCATAGATTTATTACTGTTGGCATTTAAAATCCATCAAGGTGGTCCAATAAATATTCCTATGACCTTTGTGGAAGTATGCCATTTTGTATCTAATTCACTGTTAGAATCTGGACTAATTTCTTTGGAGACCATCATGCAGTTTTGCTTCTTTAGAGGCATCCTGGTGTCATGGTTCTTGGTTTAATGTCATGGTTCCGATAGAAAAGACAAAATAAATCAGAACTCCGAGGCTTGAAACTTCCTCAAAGAACATGTTTATTGGTTACATAGTATCGGCATGGTCAAAAGTGAAACCAAGTCTGAAGTTCCCTCCAAAACAAAACAATATTACAAAGTTGAACTTCCCATTCCAATGCCATGCAATCAGCTATGTTTCCCAATACAATAACTTGGCGGGCTTTCTAACCAAATGCTCACGCCCCCACCTAACCAAGAGAAATGACCTTGGTTCCCACAGGACAGTAAAATGTTTAGACTAGTAAAAATCCTCCACAGCCCTCCCCTTCTTGTGGCAACCTAGAACGAGCAAAATGGCTGCATCCAGGTTAATTGTAGAGTTGACACCCTAGTTTCTCTAGTTTTGCAGGACAATTTCATGTCTGAATGAAAGATAGGAATTGCAGCAGACCTCAAATATGATGGTCTGTCAACATATAACTTGATCCTGCTTGGAATTTAAATAATAGTAATTTAACCAAAATTCCTACCTTGTATGAAGCAGGGAGACACCTTCCTCATGCTAAATATTTAGCAAATATCATTTATCTAAAGTGTAGGAGAGCTTTCACCTTGTCTGAGATAATGCCTTGCCATCTTCCCTGCAAGAAGGAAGACTGAATAACGTCTTTTGCAAGAAAATCCATTAGAGGAAACAAAAACAGTTTCACGTGTCATTGTGCAATGCCCCTTCTATGTGACCTGGCAAAATGAGTTAATAATGCCTCTCTTAACTTACAGGTATGCTCATACAAAATAAAAGTTTTTCCCCCCTTTTTATCTGAGATATCACTAAATATATCTGGAAGGGTTGTTAAATTTGTTGCAATTATAATTTCTGCTATATGTTTAATTGTACAGCAGTCCTGATAATTTGTTTTTCCCTCATGCTCTTTGCACTTTGAATATTTTATTTACCATATTTTATTCTGATGCTCAAAAACTTATGTTTTAGTTGATCTTTGATTACAAAACCAATCAAACAAAAATGTGGGTTGCATAAAGGATCCCTGGTATCTCCTTCCTCTTCCCTTCTTCAGTATAGGTAGCCCTCGGTTTATGACCACAACTGAGCCCAAAATTTCTGTTGCTAAGGGAGACAGTTGTTATATGAGTTTTGTCCCATTTTTTTCTTGCCACATTAAGGGAATCACTGCAATTGTTAAATTAGTAACATGGTTGTTAAGTGAATCTGGCTTCCCCATTCACTTTGCTTATCTTAAATATGAGCCAGTTGCTAAGCATCTGAATTTTGAACAAGTGACCATGGAGATGCTGCAATGGTTGTAAATGTGAAAAAAGGTCATAAGTCACTTTCTTCATTGCCGTTGTAACTTTGAACGGTCACTAAAAGAACTGTTGTAAGTTGAGAACTACCTGTATGTGATTCTGCCTCATCTACTGGAAAAGACAAGAAAAGTCATCATCATAATAATAAAGTTGGAAAGGACCTTGGAGGTCATCTAGTCCAACCCCCTGCTCAGGCAGGAAACCCTATACCATTTCAGACAAATGGCTGCCCAGTATCTTCTTAAAAACTTCCAGTGTTGGAGCATTCACAGCTTCTGGAGGCAGGTTGTTCCACTGGTTAATTGTTCTAACTGTCAGAAAATTTCTCCTTAGTTCTTCTAAGGAAAAGGTTGCTTCTCTCTTTGGTTAGTTTCCATCCATTGCTAACCAAAGAGAGAAGCAACTAGAACTAAGGAGAAATTTCCTGACAGTTAGAACAATTAATCAGTGATTATGATCAGGTCATGACCATGTCATCTTTGCTATGAAGAAACATCAAATGGTGGATGTAGCAACATATCCTTTTCCTTTTCCATATGTAGAAAAACAAAATCTGCTAATAGAAAAATCTTCTCTGGATTCCATTTTCTATAATAATGGGTAATTTGAAAGTACCTCTGGAAAAAATGATTCCTAGTGGAAAGGATATCTAAGAATATTTGAGGGAGGCAGAAAATAAATAAGCAACTAAATCCCTATTCTTTGCTTTACAAATAAGAAATATCACCTCTGTGTTGTCTGAGTAAATCTTCAATTTTTTGGCCCATTACCAACATTAGGTGCTGATATAGAATTTAAAACTTCTGTTTCTTTCAAATAGATAGTATGGTCAATCATCAGGATAGTCAGAAACAGCTTATAGTTATAATTTAAAATAGTTTCCCTAATATATTTTTCAATAGTCTTGTAAAATCTATCTCCCATTTTGTCTTGCAAGGAGACATAGAAATCCTATAGGGAAAAAAAATATATATAATGCTTTTAATAGGCTATTCTTGAGAAGAAAAATTCAAAATGTATGGAAATATTTTATTTTGTTTTGGCCCTAAAGTGATTTTTGGAGAGGTAAAAGGCTGCAGTTACTAAAATCAAAGTTAAATCCTGTTGATTTTTTTTTCTATAAATAACTTTCTACATAAAATGATCTGATACATTAATCTTCCTAATTGTATTTTCTTCCATAGAGTGAAAACCTTAGAGGGATTCTGAGAATGATCTTCAGATTAGATCTATTTTAGTTCATCAGTTAGATAAAAATTTACAGTCTTGATTTATTCACAATATTATAAAATCAGAAGCTGGGTGTGCTGGATCTTTTCCTTATTTAAAAAGGATTATACATATACATCTTATCTCAGGATATAATGAGTCCCATTTAAAGACTGATCAATAAAGAGTTAAATGAGCAGCAAATAGTGCTGTATTTCAATGATTTGGGGGCATTTTTAAACTTTTTTTTAAAAAAACAAAGCAATCTGCATAAAAATATGTAGATTTTATGCCATCTTCATTTAAGAAAAGTAATTTGAATATATATACATATATATGTGTATGAATGTAGGATATATTTAACAATACCTATAATCAGTCTTAGAAGAAGATTTCAGCACTTTTCAGAACTTCTGCACTGAAGCAGAAATCAGAAATCAGATTCCATAAATTATGTTAAAAGTTATACAGCTTTCCATCTAAAACTTAGCAGACTGAAGGTTTGATCTTTGACATGTCCTAATTGGACACTCAGAAGAATCCAGTGCTGATTGCTTTAATATTCTAATACTTAAAGTATTAATACTTTAATACTTAAAATACTTTAAATTATATAAATTACATAAATGTTAACTGAAACAACCATAGTATATGTTTTCAAAAATATCTTTGGAGTGTGTGTGTGTGTGTATCTACATAAACCAAAGACATTTACATACATATATGCACACACACACACACACACACACACACACACACACACACACAACATTAAGACATTTGTGAAGACATTTACTATGGATATCCCAGAACAAAATGGTTGTTTATTATATATATATATATATATATATATATATATATATATATATATATGTAAGATCCATGAATCAAGGCAAGCTAGACATAGTCAAAAAAGAGATGACAAGAATGAACATCGACATCTTAGGAATCAGCGAACTAAAATGGACAGGAATGGGTGAATTTAACTCAGATGACCATCAGGTATACTACTGTGGGCAAGAATCCCTCAGAAGAAATGGAGTAGCCTTCATAGTCAATAAAAGAATAGGAAAAGCAATACTGGGATACAATCCCCAAAATGACAGAATGATCTCAATTCGAATCCAAGGCAAACCATTCAATATCACAGTAGTCCAAATCTATGCCCCAACCACTGGTGCTGAAGAGGATGAAATTGACCGGTTCTATGAAGCCCTACAGCACCTTATAGAATTAACACCAAAAAATGATGTCCTTATCATCATGGGGGATTGGAATGCTAAGGTAGGAAGCCAAAAGATAACCGGAATAACAGGCAAGTTTGGCCTTGGAGTACAAAATGAAGCAGGGCACAGGCTAATAGAATTTTGTCAAGAGAATACGATGGTCATAACAAACACTCTTTTCCAACAACCCAAGAGACGGCTCTACACATGGACATCACCAGACAGTCAACATAGAAATCAGATTGACTATGTACTCTGCAGCCAAAGATGGAGAAGCTCTATACAGTCAGTAAAAACAAGACCAGGAGCTGACTGTGGCTCAGATCATGAGCTTCTCGTTGCAAAATTTAGGCTTAAATTGAAAAAAGTAGGGAAAAGCACTAGGCCACTCAGGTATGAACTAAATCATATTCCTGATGAATATACAGTAGAGGTGACAAATAGATTTAAGGAACTGGATCTGATAGACAGAGTGCCTGAAGAACTATGGATGGAAGTTCGCAACATTGTACAAGAGGTAGCAACTAAAACCATCCCAAAGAAAAAGAAATGCAAGAAAGCAAAATGGCTGTCTGAGGAAGCTTTGCAAATAGCTGAGGAAAGAAGGGAAGCGAAAGGCAAAGGAGAAAGAGAAAGATACACCCAATTGAATGCAGAATTCCAGAGAGTAGCTAGAAGAGATAAGAATGCCTTCTTAAATGAACAGTGCAAAGAAATAGAAGAAAACAACAGAATAGGGAGGACCAGAGATCTCTTCAAGAAAATTGGAGATATGAAGGGAACGTTTCATGCAAAGATGGGCATGATAAAGGACCAAAATGGCAGAGACCTAACAGAGGCAGAAGAGATTAAGAAGAGATGGCAAAACTACACAGAAGAACTATACAAGAATGAGCTTAACATCCCAGATAACCACAATGAGATGGTCATTGACCTCGAACCAGACATCCTAGAATGTGAAGTGAAATGGGCCTTAGAAAATCTGAGCAACAACAAAGCTAGTGGAGGTGACAGTATTCCAGCTGAGCTATTCAAAATCTTAAAAGACGATGCAGTAAAAGTGCTACACTCAATTTGCCAGCAAATTTGGAAAACTCAACAGTGGCCACAGGATTGGAAAAGGTCAGTTTACATTCCAATTCCAAAGAAAGGCAATGCCAAAGAATGTTCAAACTATCGCACCATTGCACTCATTTCACATGCTAGTAAAGTTATGCTTAAAATCCTACAAGCTAGACTCCAGCAGTATGTGGATCGAGAACTACCAGAAGTACAGGCAGGATTTCGAAGAGGCAGAGGAACTAGAGATCAAATTGCCAACATACGCTGGATCATGGAGAAAGCTAGGGAGTTCCAGAAAAACATCTACTTCTGCTTCATTGACTATGCAAAAGCCTTTGATTGTGTGGATCACAACAAATTGTGGCAAGTTCTTAAAGAGATGGGAGTACCAGACCATCTCATTTGTCTCTTGAGAAACCTATATGCGGGTCAAGAAGCAACAGTGAGAACTGGACACGGAACCACTGATTGGTTCAAAATTGGAAAAGGAGTCCGGCAAGGCTGTATACTGTCGCCCTGCCTATTTAACTTATATGCAGAGCACATCATGAGAAAGGCAGGGCTAGATGAATCAAAAGTTGGAATTAAGATTGCCGGGAGAAATATCAACAACCTAAGATATGCAGATGATACCACTCTAATGGCAGAAAGTGAAGAGGAACTAAAGAGCCTCTTGATGCGGGTGAAGAAGGAGAGTGCAAAAGTTGGCTTGAAACTCAACATTAAGAAAACCAAAATCATGGCATCCGGCCCTCTCAATTCCTGGCAAATAGATGGGGAAGAAATGGAGGTAGTGACAGATTTTATTTTTCTGGGCTCCAAGATCACCTCAGATGGGGACTGCAGCCAAGAAATTAAAAGACGCTTGCTCCTGGGGAGGAAAGCTATGGCAAATCTAGACAGCATACTAAAAAGCAGAGACATCACCCTGCCAACAAAAGTGCGTATAGTCCAGGCCATGGTTTTCCCAGTTGCAATGTATGGCTGTGAAAGTTGGACCATAAGAAAGGCTGAGCGCAAAGAATTGAGGCCTTTGAACTATGGTGCTGGAGAAGACTCCTGCGAGTCCCTTGGACTGCAAGGCGTTCAAACCGGTCAGTCCTAGAAGAGATCAACCCCGACTGCTCTTTAGAAGGCCAGATCCTGAAGTTGAAACTCAAGTACTTTGGCCACCTAATGAGAAGGAAGGATTCACTGGAGAAGAGCCTAATGCTGGGAAAGATTGAGGGCAATAGAAGAAGGGGACGACAGAGAATGAGATGGCTGGATGGAGTCACTGAAGCAGTAGGTGTGAATTTAAATGGACTTCAGAAGATGGTAGAGGACAGGAAGACCTGGAGGAATGTTGTCCATGGGGTCGCGATGGGTCGGACACGACTTCGCAATTAACAACAACAACAACAACATATATATATAATAAGCATATGCAAAAAAATTCCCATATTAAAATGTTATGAATTTGGAATAGATGTTTTGAGTGATCAACACACCCTCTGTGTGCATGTCAGCATTACTAAAAAAATAATTTTAAGATAAATAATATATGAATATACATGAAAATGGAAACACAGTTTAAAGGGAAAAAAGTAGAATTCAAGATGAAGTCTGTTTTAAAAAAGGAGATTGACAGATTTGTCCATCTTTGTTCTGCATTACTTTGTCTTCCAGTTGATTCTGGTAGCCAGTTAAAGTCAACAGTTACACACAACTTAACCTAGTGGATAGGTGGAACATAATTTTCTGGTTTTGACCACCTAAACCTATAATTTTTAAACTGTAGGACTTTATTTTATAATAAATTGCTACTTTTATTAGTTCTTGCAATTTACTACCATCTACTTTCCCCCCTGTCTCCATTTTTTTTAGTTTTGTGTGTAATATACAGATTATTCCATGTATAGTAATAACTGCATTTTATACCCTTATTAATTAATTTGCTATTATGTACTCTTACAAAGCAATAGGGTATTTTTTCTGTTTCAATAAACTAGTAATGGATCCAGTGTTACTTATTCCAGAAATAAAAGTAAGTAGATATTCCAAGCGTGTTACTTTTTTTTTTAGTATGCTCTAGTAAAAACAGATCCATAACTAATGAACTAAAGTTAGGTATTGAGGTTTAGCCAAATAGCAGAAAGCAGAGAAATATGCTTCATATTTTTTATTAGAATTGGATTTAACATTTCAGCAGCCATCTGCATATCTTGCTCAATTGATTCTCTTATATTTTGGAATAATAGGCAAGTATCTAAAGTATTAATTAATTAGAACGAAGAATAGAGAAATAGAGGCAAAAATATAACAAATTTTCTTATAATGAATTCACATGTCACAAACAAGTGGCCAAGCTTTAAAGTTTTGCAAAGCAAAGCAAAGCAAAGCAAAGCAAAGCAACTTAATGGAAGACTGACATGATTTAAAGAAAGGAAGGGCAGGATGGAAAAGTTCCTGTTCCAACTTAGCTTTAATTTTCAATGTTACTACACACACATACAAACCCCAAAACAGAGTGAGTATTTCTACTGTTCAGCTATTATTGAGCTACTTCTTGAGGGTTCAAGGAAGTCAGATGATCTAGAGGTCTTTCTGTGAAGGATCTGAAAACTTTGGAATTTATTCTCTCTTTCTTTTTCTCATTGTGATTTAATTTGAGATCTAATTATAGCAGTATCTGTACTCCCCCCCCCCCGCCCTACATATTCCAAATGGCTCAACTGAACCTGTTTGAGTAATTTGTGAATTCTCAGATGCAGTAAATTGATCTGATTCTTACTTATGAAATAATAATGTATATATAAAAAGGTTAAATTTGTTAAACAAGAAGGTACAAGTTAATAGGCGATAAGAAAGGAAAAAGAAATCAAAGAAAAAGCAAAAAGTACAAGAAGGGAAAAATAATTAAGGAAAAATAGAAAAGAAAAAGAAACAAAGAAGTGGCTGCCAATATTTTTCATAGCAATCGTGAGTACAAATATATTTTGACCTTTCCAAGAAAAGTTATATCATATTACTCTTTCTATAATTTAGCTTCTCTAATAATCGACACCATAAATCACAGTTTCATTTTTTCATGTTTACTCAAAAAGGCCATAAGAGACTTCCAATCAGTGATAAATGGAGATAATGTCTTTTATCTAATCAAAGAAGTTAACTTATCAATTGCAGCAAAAACTGTCAATTTCACCAACCATTCCTCCATAATGGGTAGTTTTGAATCATTTTTAGAGTATTTACTGAGCTCCTGCAATCAGCATTGAAGATCTTAAAACTGCAGAAAAGTTACTTCTTTCCTGAGCAGAACTTTCCTCAATTGGGAGATGCAGGTATTTTATTTGTTTAGAATCAGATAAATGTTCTCACATTATACAGAATATCCAAGATACAGATAAGTATGGACTCTGTGTGCCTTTTTTTCTATAGCTGAATTAATTCAGAGCTGCCCATGTTTCAAGCTAGTATTATGAATGTGATTCCTTGTTCTAGGCATGAATAAAGCAAATACAATATACCATTCACATCTTTCAAAAGTTGTATTACAGACATTGTCCCTTGTTGTTATCTGTTATTAAAATCTTGGTTGTCTTTACCATCTTTTTTTTCTCTTTTGAAAAAGAGTTTCTGTCCTTTCTTTTGCTTATAAAAAGCATCTATCCTAGTCTATCGTGTCCTGTCTCTCAAAACAAGTTCTGAGAATTTTTGAAGTGATGTCCAATGTTCTTTTTTTAGTTCTTTGTCACTGACAGCATTTGTCAGAAGATTTCCATCAAAAGGGCCTCCTGAAGATGGAAAGTTTTAAAATCACCAGGTTACAGTATAAAAATAGAAAATGTAAAGAAAAGGCTTTAAAAGCACATTTTCCATAACAAGTGCCAAGGTCAAAGGAGATTAATTGGTTCTTTCAATGGGAAAATAGAAAATAATGACAGCTTTGCTTAGTTCCTCACCCACAAGTAATGGAAGATAAAAAGAAATGTGGCAATAGTCAGTAAAAGGTACCAAACTTAAAAGCATACCAAATAAGTATGTTTACAACAAAGAAGTCAAAATTGTGAATTTTTCTAAGCAAATCAATTACCAGCTTCTATCTATACAAACATAGCATAGTACAGTAGTGGCCAAAATTGTGAAACCCTTTTGGGAAAAATATACATTTGAGATTTGATGGCTAATAACACCACTTTTTGGGGAGTAGTACCATAAAGTTATATATCAATGGAAAGATAATTTAATCAAGAATGTAATACAATAACTTTTATGAAGGATTTGCTATTAGAATAGCAGTTATAAAGAAGAAAAGTGAAACATGTAGAAAAAACATACAAAAATTATCACCATAGATAAAATGAGATATACAAAAATTATCACCATGTCAGTTAATTCTTAGTTGGGTAACCTTTAGCATGAATTATGGCCTTACAATGTCTTCCCATGGAGTAAACCAAGTCCTTTAGTTCTGCAGCTGTTATAATGTGAAACCAAGATTGAATGATTGCTTCTATTAACTGGGTTTTATTGCTGGGTCACTTCTGACTAACATGTTTCTTTAATTGGCTCCATAGATTTTCAATTGGGTTAAGGTCTGGGCTATTCCCAGGCCAATCCAGCAGTGGAATATGATTATCTTGAAATCACTTTTTGCACACAGCAGCAACATGACATGGAGCTGAATCCTGTTGAAATATAAATCTTTATTGTCTTGGAAAAGATCATGTGTGGAAGGCTTCAGTTTGAGCTCAAGTATTTCATTAATGCATTTCTGGCCATTTATATTCCAATTAATCACACAAATTCTACCCACACCTTTTGATGTCATACAACCCCAGATCATAACACTGACTGGGTGTTTTATGGTACATGTAATGCAATCAGGATGCAAATCTTCTCCAATTCTTCTCCTTATGTATTTTATGCCATCACTACCAAACAGGGAGATCTTGGTCTCATCACTCCATATAACACTGTCCCATTGTTCCTCTGTCCAGGTTACATGGGTTTTAGCCCAGTTTAGTCTTTTCAACCTTTGTTTGAGAGATAAAAGTGGCTTTTTTCATGGAATTCTAGATTTTAGGCCAAATTCCTGCAGTCTGTGCTGAACAGTCCTTTCACTCAACTTCACATTGCATTGCACCATTTCATCTTGTATACACCCAGATGATTTTCTTCTATCATGTAGTCTCTTAATTCTTCTATCATCACTTGCTGTTGTGCACCTTTTCCTGCCTTTACCAGTGTAGTTTTGTAGTGACTGAGTCTCCTTATACCTGTTCAAAAACTTAACCTTTGGTTAAGTTTCCACCAATTTTTCTTCCAATTTCTTTATAACTGTAACCTTGTTCACTTAATAATACTATTTTATATTGCTTTCTGGGCGACCAGTTAACTCTTTGCACCATTACTTTAATTTTATTACATTTTACAAGCTCACTAAATGAAAGAACACAAAAAACTCAACCAACTTGATGGTGATCACATAACACACTGACAAATGTCCTCCTCTCAGCTTCAATACATGACATCAATAACTGAATCCTACTGTGATCTGATTGGCTCATTGCCAAAACAAGATGACACCTGATTGGCTCTTTAAACACTCACGTTCATTGGCTACAATCAGATGAAGGAAAGCTACCTGATATCATCCTAAGCAAGTTGTGCTTCTTTTTTCTGGTTATTTGGCCATAAAATTTCATGGAATACAGATAATTGAACAAAGTTTGTTCCATTACATTCTTGATTAAATTATCTTTCCATTAATACAAAAGAAAGTGGTGTTATTAGCCATCAAACCTTAAATGTACACTTTCCCCAAAATGTTTCCACAATTTTGGCCACTACTGTATGATCAACCGAAAGCAGATTGTAACAAATTGTTTGTTTTTGAATGGTATGTAGAGGTTGTTTATCTCTATGTGTCTGTTGATGGCTGATTTATCTGAGTGCCAGGCCCCCAGGAATTCCTTGGCATTTTTGGACTTGGTTTGATCTAGATCAAGTTTTCCAGTTGAAACTATGGTTGAGTCCATCCATGTGTTGATAAATTAAGGAGTTTTCATCATGTCTTCTGATTGCTAGTTGGCATCCATGGATGTGCTCTGCCACTCTTCTGCCTGTTTGTCCTACATAGTGACTGTTACAATCCTTACATTGTATATTGTAAAGGACTCCTGTTTTTATGTTCTGAGGCTGCTGTTTTTTGGTTTACTTAGAATGTTTTGGAGGGTTTTAATTGATTTGTATACTGTGGTGAATGCCATGTGGTTGTAATAGTATGTTGGTGGTTTCTGAGATGTTTTTGTTGTACAGCAGTGATATTCTTTCTGCAGTTTGTGTTAGTTGTACTATAGCATGTTAAGTGGCAAGGCGCTTCTTGATAAAGTTATGTTAGTGTCCATTTTGTTGGAAGACATTGTGTAGAAACACTGATTCATTTTTCCAATGTTCAGGATTACTGCAGCGGATTTGTGCTTACATTGTGCTTAAATAGTGTTCTTACACAGCTTCTCCTGTAGGAGATTGGATTGTTACTTTGGTGTGGATAGTTTTATGATAGACTTATGTTTCTAATTTGCCATCACTGCCTCTGCTAATGATGATATTTAGGAAGAGGAGTGTGTTGTTGTTTTCTTCTTTGGTGAATTTTGTTCTTTTGAAGATACCATTGATAGCTTTGTGTGTTTTCTTTAGTTAGTCCTTATTTTCTACTTGGTCCCAAAATGCAAACAGACCACGATTTCTGTGAGTTTACAGTTTGCAATTCAAAGCCAAACCAATTCAGTTCAAGCCACTTCAAATCTTTAGAGTTGTTTTTTTTTTTTTAAAAAAAAAAAAAAAGAATCATCTATTAAATGTAATTGGGAAGTATCTAATTACTTACAGTGGTTCACTTTTGGGCTGAATGGGATAAAAATTGCTGTTAATGGTAAATTTTTTCAGGACAATAACACTGCCTGGTTTCTGAAGTTCGATCAAAATAGAAGTTTGAAATAATCTTCTGGCACTTCTTTGTCTATGTCATTGTTATACAGTCATATTCTCAGCAGAATACTGGTGGTGTAAAGCATGATGTATAGAATATAACAACAAAACAAGGTTACCCAATAAATAACATATTAAAATTAGAAAAACACAATCTTCTTCCAACATTGATTTAGTGGCTTAGCAAGGGAAGAACCATCACATCATTAGCTTTGTTGGAGTGTCATGCTGGGCAGGAACATTTGCAAAGCTTGGTCTCTTTTGATAAGTCACAGAAAAATAACCATTGACTTTCCCTTCTGGGTGATGTAGCTTTGCTGCTTCTGATGATTTGATTTTGTGCAGTGCCCGGAGAGTTGACATAACTACTTAGTAAGATTAACTTCTCCTAAGTAGAATCCTCTCATAATTGGCAAGTTTCAGTTGTGCTGTGCTTGGTGGCAATACTCATGTTATTTAGTTAGCAGAGGAAAGAGAAACAGATTGGCAAAGAAAGATCCAATACTGCAGTAAATGTTTCAGTAAACTTTAGCTTGATACCCGTTCTGTCATTCTCAAGAACTTTAAAAATGTGCTAATCATGAAAAGAAGTAAGAAATAGATGAACTTTTTACTAGTCAGCTAACTAAGGTATGTAGGAAGCACATCACAATAGTAATGGGGGACTTTAACCTACCCTGACATCAACTGGGAGATAAACTCTGCATCAAGTGGAAGATCAAACAGGTTCCTGGCAAACCTAGCAGACAACTTTGTCTCCCAAAAAGCAGAGAAGAAAACTAGGGGATTAGCCGTTTTGGATCTAATTCTCACTAACAGAGATGAAATGATAGAAGGTGTTGAAGCCATAGGAACCTTGGGAGGAAGTGATCATGCAATATTGCAATTCAACATTATGGAAGCACAAGCAATAGAACACAGTCAAATTAGAATCTTGGACTTCAAGAGAGCTAATTTCAATAAACTTAGAGAGGGCTTGGGAAGTATTCCATGGATGAGAATCCTGAAGGGGAAAACAACTCAAAAAGCTTGGGAAATTTTGAAAAATGAGATAATAAAAGCCCAATCCAGCACAATACCAACAATGAGGAAAAATAACAGCTCTCAAAAGAAACCAGCATGGCTGCATAAAGAACTCTCTGGCAAATTGAAAGATAAAAAGGACAATTATAGAAAGTGGAAAGAGGGGCACATAACTAAGTCAGAATAGATTTTTCTCCCTCTCTCTCATTTTATAAGTATGAACCTATTTATATGCAGACTCTTTCTTATTTCTATGAACTCTTTTGCTATTAATCAGTGAAGCAGTCATTTACAAAAATAACATCCATTTTGGAATGCCTATTTAATGGAAATGTACCCAGTGTTAGTGCCATTTCCAGTCTGACACCAAACAAACACATTTTTGGATATATATTTTTAGGTTCTAACTCTAGTGATAGTATTAAATGTTATCTGGCTCCAGTCCTGCTATTTTAGAATATGCACATACATATTTATCTACCATGATAAGCATCACCTATCTATATTACTCCTTCAAATAAGTGATATTGTGCAAATTGCAGAAGAAACATAAGAAATAGTAAGCAAAGAAAGTAAGGATACAAGATTTTAAAAAGAAAGAAAATATAGATATTTAGCACTAGTCACTCTATTTCTCTGCATTGTCTTTTGTTCTTTAAATTTTTCATCTCTATAAGATGGAATGAAAAAACAGAATACAGAATAAATAGAAGATATCTAGTAGGGCATTGGGCAGCCAAAAGAATGGTCTTGCACCTTGCAGAGAAATGGGATGCAGGTTAGTTATAAATATAATATAATTTCATTACTAGTGCTGAAATAAGATTCATTTGTCAGTTAGATTGGTTGTTGAACATCAGAAAACCATCCAGCTTGTTGGTTGAGTCATTCCAATGACTCTGGAAGAAAAGCCTGGCTTTGGAGAAGCTGGGAAAATATCAATGAGACCTCCAAAGCACTGAAAAGTATAAGAATGTCTTTTCTTATGTCCCATACATCTTGTGAAAGAAAATACAGCTATTATCTTGAATGCAGTACATAGTTTTCCAAAATGTTTCGAAGGAGTTAGTCTGACTCTTTTCACTATAATGTAATTTCACTCTTTTCAACACACATTTCTTGTGTTGGCTCTTACAAAGAAATCTAGAAGCTCAGAGTATATCTCTTTAGGGAAAGGTGCTGCGGTTTATGTCAGATAGATTGTCAGAAACTAAAATGAATTTAAATTTATCAAGGAAGTCACACCTGCAAATAGTATAGGTAGTCCTCGACTTACAACAATTCATTTAGTGACTATTCAAAGTTACAACAGCACTGAAAAAAGTGACTTGTGACCATTGTTCATACAACCATTGCAGCATCCCCATTCTCATGTGATCAAAATTCAGATGCTTGGCAACTGACGTGTATTTATGACAGTTGCTGTGTCCTGGGGTCATGTGATCACCTTTTGTGGCCTTGACAAGCAAAGTCAATGGGGAGGCCAGATTCACTTAACAACTAATCAAATGGAGAAAAATTCACTTAGCAACATGGGCTCAATTGAGGTCGTAAGTTGAGGACTACCCATATTCCTACTTCTCTTCAGTATGGATCCTGCATTAGTCTCTAATTCTTCTACTGGATCCAGAGCTGTAGAGAAATCCCTTTCCATCCCAAAGGCAAATTCATCCCAGAGACAAAATACTGAAAGCTATTTCCCCCACTTTTCTTTAGATGATAGATTTTAAAGTAGTTGAAAAAGCAACTAAACGTAAAAGCAATTCCAAGGACTTTTTTCTCTCTCAATCTTTTTTCACAGCTGAAAGAACAGGAGAGGCAGAAAGAAACCAAAGAGAGAGAAGCAGAAAAAAGAAGAATGAGCTATAATTGAGTTGCATATGCTGGAAAAGCAAGGAGCATGTGTCTGTTGGATCATTATCTTTCCCCTCTTCCAGGAGGTATAACATAATCAGGACAAATGGGAGGGACTTTCAAAACTGTTTGCTTTTCCATCAGGATCCTGAGCAGCAAACAAATAGCAGAAGGGTGTTTTCCATTTTGGTCTCTCTGCCCCAATACTGATTATTACAACCTTAGATAGGATTACAAGAAACCCACTGACATTTTTCCAAATCAACAAAATAAATCTTGTCAGCATGTGTGTATTAGGTATTACATGGCTGAAATACAATTGAATTAAATCACTGATGATTATAGCTATACATATGAGACTCAATATTTTCTGGTTTTAATGTTGGCTGAACAGATGCCTCAATACGATGGATTTTAAAACTCAGCTGACGTGTATTTGTCCAATAATTGACAGGTGGATATATATTCATTTGATGAAACTAGTAAGCCATCTCAAAAATACAACCAGACCATTATTTTTGCATGTAGCTTTCCATAGGGTATGATTTGTCATGGGTCGCAGCATGCACATAAGAATCGTTAAACTAGTTCTGGTAGGTGAAATACGGCACAAAGATTATGATCTCCATATTCATTTGTAATATCTACTGCAAATTACAACTGTAAAGTAGAGATCAGTGAAAAAAAATGAATAAATCTTGAGGCCAAATTTAACATAAGATGTCTAGATTTAGTCATTCATCATCACTAAGGCGCGTTGTAGACTGCATTATTCTGCAGGAAAAAAAAAATAGAATGTGATCATCCCAGAATGAAATATGTACTGAAGACAATAAAGTAAGATAATGAAACATAAACAGCTGAGCTTCTGAAACATGGAAGGACAGGCAGGTCTATACTTCAACCATGGAATTCTTTTCCCCTTACATTATCTCCCCATAAAGCCTATTTTGCAAATCAAGAATTTCATAAATAAAACAGTTCAATTTAAAGGGAAAAAATGTGGTACAGTATATTAGCAGAAAGTAATTTAGAGAATGATAGCTTTAAGAAAGGTTTCTATGCTATCTTGACCTTCCTGAAAATTTATCAGGAGTTCCACAATGGAATTTCATGACTAATGAGTCTTAGGATTCCCCTAAGAATCATAAGACTCTCCATAAATGGAATGACTTCATTAGATTTCACTTTCATTAGACCATTTCTCCTCTCATGTACCCTGGTGAATGCTCAGGTGAATGTCAGCAACTTTCAAGATGATGAAATTTAAGTTGTGGGGGCCTGTGGTATGGGGAGCATTTCTAGAAGAATTACTATTAAAGACAAAGTTGCCAAAGTTTTAATAAACATTATTTAAAGTGGGAAAATCTATTTCAAATTTAAAAAGAAACTAGTTTGTTGTGAGAAAATAAAGGGCTTCTGGAATCTGGGAAAGGCTATTTCAATGGCAATCAGGCTATTAGAAGTAGCAAATTCTTCATTTTTAATAAGAATCCATTCATTTTTTTTTTAAAAAAAATACCTTTACACCCGAAAGCAAAGCAAAGCAAAACAAAACACAGAAACACAACTATCATAGGCATTTCTATATCACCAATATGTGAGGAAAACATTATGAGGAGAAAAAATATTACAAATAAGAATGGAAAAGGATTTTGCCCCAAAGTCTTTGGGAAAATAAATGAGGTATTCTACTATAACCAAATTTATAATAGAACGAATCCCAGTATTTGTTTTTGTTTTTTTCATAGATTAAAAACCTAGGAGGCAAAAGACCTGGTAATTCTATTAATAATGGTTTTTATATTTATATTAAGAAATACAGCCAGAGCTTGAATGGAAATAGAAGAAGACTCTTTTGCAAAACATTAAATTCCAAAATCTTGAATCCTCCCTTTTCTCAAGAGTACATTTCCTTTTCTA
Source organism: Crotalus tigris (assembly GCF_016545835.1). Classification (NCBI taxonomy): domain Eukaryota; kingdom Metazoa; phylum Chordata; class Lepidosauria; order Squamata; family Viperidae; genus Crotalus; species Crotalus tigris. The sequence continues at coordinate 89,727 of NW_024096780.1, forward strand.
GGGAAATAACAAAATGCTAAGAAGTTTGAATAAGGGAAGCTTTTGGTTACCCAAATATAACTTGGTTTGAAATTATAAATGATTGGGATATTTTGAATATGGATGGGAAATTAAAATTGAATAAAAGAAAAAAATAGGATACTGACTGAATAAATGGATATTGAGTGCAAATGCAATTAAGATATGTTTTGGTTAGAAAAGATATTCTAAACTGATATTATTGATACTATTAGAAAACTGTAACAAATGCTGATATTCAACTGTATATTTATTAACAACAATAAGAACTGTATTTGCTTAGTGTGAAAAAATGTTGATTACAGGAAGAAGAGAGGATGTATTGGATGGAATAATATTGGATTTAGCTTGAAGAAGCTTACATATACCACAGAATTACTAATGGACTCAGTCATCGCATTGTCTATTAAGTACTTGATTGTAAAAATAGAAAATTAATAAAATATTTATAAAAAAAAGAGTACATTCCCTTTTCCGATTTATGAGTCAGAAAGTCTGTCTATGTGTCTGTTGGTCGGTCTCTCTCTTACATAAGCATACACAATACACACATGGCTTCGCTCTGTTTTCACAACTGCAGATTATTTCACTATATAGGGCTGTCGTCTTCTCCTAACATTATAGATTATCTCATTCCTAACACTGGACAATGATTCCCAGTTATCAAGAGACACCATTTTGTCATTATCTCCCATTGATCAAATGTTATGGCTGCAATAATGATGCAAAAATCTAAATTACCAATAGCAGAAAAATATTTGTATTGTTAGTATCTGGCCTGTATCTTGTAGCTCTACTAAATAATAATCAAATGTCACTCCATTTAATAAAAAAAATTGTAACAGGGTTTGAAATGAATCTAGACCTAACAAATAAGAATGAAGAGGGATTTTCCCTCATCTTCAGGAAACTGTGGTTTTCAAAAAAAAAAAAAAAAAGTATCAAGGTGTTTTTTTTTTAAGAGCAAAACCAGCTTACTTAGGTTCCAGTTTATGTTGGATCCATATCTAAGAGCCTTGGTGGCAAGGTGGTTAGAATGCAGTATTAGAGGCTAATTCTGCTGATTGCCAGCAGTTCGATTCTCACCAACTCAAGTTTGACTCACTCTTCCATCCTTCCAAGGTCAGTAGAATGAGGACCCAGATTGTGGGGCAATATGCTGACTCTATAAACACTCAGAGAGGGCTGTAAAACATTATGAAGTGATATATAAGTCTAAGTGCTATCACTAAGTGCTAGTGCTATGTTCAATGCTTGTTAGAAAAAAAATGGGAAATTGTATCTGGAAGGAGTGGTAGGTGGGTTCTGGTTAAGTTTCTCCCAGGTTATAGAATCCTCAAAGAAAATATGGATGGATGGAGGAATCTTTAACAAGGGCATTATAATGGAAACATTTTGTTGTAGGGCTCACTTGTTCAGATCTATTGTAAAGTAATTGGCTTTACAAAAGATTTTCAAGCAGCAGCTGCTACTCCATCATCTGTATTATTCCATACTGATTCATACTAAAGGAACAATATTTCATCTGCACATTAAGCATGGCAGAATTGATTGCAGAATCCTTTTGTACATGTGGAGGCATGCCCTGCCTATATTTCAGAGGAAATCTTCTCACTACTTCATCTTTATTCTATTGGCATAATCTCGAGAGAAACAGAGAAATTTGCTTGTTGTAATGAAGTCTGAATTATATATCGTGCTTTGTTTTCCAACAAGTTACCAGTGGTGGGATTCAGCCAGTTCGCACCAGTTCGACAGAACCGGTAGCTAATTTTTTGTTGCCCAGGCCCAGAATGGACTTCCGGAAGCGGCATCCACACAGAGAACTGGTTGTTCACATATTTGAATCCCACCACTGCAAGTTATTGTTCATAAGAAGAACTTGTTAAGAAAAGTAAATGCCAGGGTTTTTGAGGCAGATGTGTACCCACTTATGCTGTTGCAAACATACAATGTTTAGGGGCTTGTTTGCATTTGTAATGTGGTAGTAAATGTTAACATTCATATAGGGCCAAAAGCAGAAATGAACAGGGCTGGTTTTAGGTTTAAGTGAAACAGCCTTTCCAATGTGGGATAGAAGTAGCCATATAGCAAACTGCTATCATAAATATCATGTAAGTCCCTAAAATATGAAATAGTGGCTTCTCTGCTAACCAAAACAATACTTACTGGGCAGAATTAGATTAAATAGTCCTTGCTAAAATCTTGGAACTGTGCCTGACTGATATATCAAAATTACTTGGCCTTGTTGATAAGTATAAAGCTCTGCTTTGCCTTGTCATTTAACAGCTTCTCTTCTCACTGAAATAAATAGATTTACTTCTGGTGAAAAATGCAGAGGATTAGGCTCTGCAACCTGTAACATGCTGTGCATTTCCTTGTCCTGGTTATTATAGCATAGTCCATGAAGACAAAAGGAGGCCGGCTTGTTCTCTTTAAATGTGAGTAACACAGGGATAAGTTTTCTTCCTTCTATTTTCTTCTGCTTCCTTGCCTTATTCCTTCATTACCTGACTAGTTAACTTGTTTCTGAGGTGAAAAGAAAAAGAAAAGAAAAGACTGTGTGAATACAGGCAGCAAAATAAAACACAGTGTCTTTTATGCTTTGGTTTTCGAATTCCAACTGCTTTGCAACAAAGACGGGTTATGGTCAGGAAGCTCTTTTTCATGGCCCCCAATCTGTTATAAAATGAGTCTCAATATATATATAAAGAAAAAGAAAGAAGATTTCTTTCTCCCTTATTTGGGCCGACAGGGTGCATCAAGAAACATTCAAGGTAAATCTCCTCCCCCTGTCTCTTCCCTCCCTGGTACAGCTGACAAAGTGAGAAAGGGCCTGTGGCCTAGAGGTTAATACAGCTGCCTAACATGCACACAGCCCAGGTTTGAAACTCAGAAGGGTAAGTTTGGCTGAAGAGAGTTAAGAAACTCGAAATAGCTATCCCATTCTCCCTTAATTCTTTGTTAGCAATCCAAATTTTATAATATAAATGATGTCGCAGTTGGCAACTGCTGCCTGTGGATGGCTCTGGATTGAGCTGATACAGGCAAAAGAAAAAGAATGAAGATTTCTTTCTCCCATATTTGGGCTGACAGGGTGCATCAAGAAACACTCAAGGTAAATCTCCTCCCCCTATCTCTTCCCTCCCTGGTACAGCTGACAAAGTGAGAGAGAGCCTGTGGCCTAGAGGTTAATACAGCTGCCTAACATGCACACAGCCCAGGTTTGAAACTCAGAAGGGTAAGTTTGGCTGAAGAGAGTTAAGAAACTCGAAATAGCTATCCCATTCTCCCTTAATTCTTTGTTAGCAATCCAAATTTTATTATATGTATGTATGTATGTATGTATGTATGTAGGTCTTTGGTTATTCGGGTTTTCTCCTGCGTAAAATTGGAAGTGTCTTGGCGATGTTTCGACGAAGTCCCATTCGTCATCTTCAGGCTGGTGTTTTTAGCTTCGTGCTTCGAGGAGCAATGTGTGGTCTTAGCTGTTTCTTCCTTTTAACTGCCAGTGGGGATATGAACTGATTGGGTGGGAGCTTGGCTGTGTTCTGATTGGGTGGAAGTGTGTTCTGATTGTTTAGGGGCTTGGCTGTGCTCTGATTGGCTGGGGGGTTGGCTGTGCTCTGATTGGTTGGGGGAGTGTTCTGTTTGGGTGAGGGCTTTGTTGTGCTCAGGTGAGTCTGAGTTGCAGAGGGGTTTAAAATGGTGAACTGCATTGCTATTTTTTGGTTTCACATTCGTGGTTGTGCCTCATCTTCATGGTGGGTGTCAGTTTGCTTCATGTATGGATTGGAGGGGTTTAAAGTGGCTAATGATGCAGCTGTGGTCTGGCTTCTGATTTGTGGTTGTGCCTCATCATCGTTGTGGCTTTGGGTTTCCTTTTTGTGTGGATATATGGTGCTGACATCCTGTGTGGTTTTTGTGTTAGGGAGTTGTTTGTCAATAAGGGCAGGTTTCCAAATGGCTGGTAGGTGGGAGGTATCATCTCGTTTGTTCATGCTGTGTGGGTGTTTTTCTATCTCGATGGCTTGTCTGATTATTCTGTTATTAAAATGTTCAGTTTTGGCGATAGTTCTGGTATTTTTAAAGTCAATTTCATGTCCTGTGGCTTTAAGGTGTTGGACCAGGAAAGATGTTGGTTCCTCTTTTTTGACTGAGTTCTTATGTTCTTCAATGCGTGCACTTATTCTTCTGTTGGTTTGTCCGATGTATGTGTTGGGACAAGCAGTGCATGGGATTTCATATACTCCTTGATATTTGTGTTAACTTGGTGTCTAAATACCAAGCACGGAGGATATTATTTAGACACCAAGTTAACACAAATATCTCGGGGAACATCTGTCATAATGAAACAATGTGGACCTTGGACTCAATCAGGCGACACATTAGGAGCTGCGGGGGGAAACAAAAGTATGGACGAGGTTAATTGTAAAGATTGTGGGGGTGCTGGAAGGGTGGTAAGAACAAGGGTGCTGGAACATGAGGGTTGAGGTGGGACCCCTAGTGTGGGACATTGTGACAACAAAAATACAAATAACTGTGACACGTGTCAGAGGAGTGAAAGAGAGGAATATCCTGAAGAGCACAGGAAGAAGAATCAACTTAATAGTGTGTAGGACACTTTAACTTGGAGAAATACAGGACGTTCCCTTCCCGATTTGAGGGCAAAAGGGAATGGGGAGGCAAGTAATAACGTGAATGTAAGTAAGGGTCACAAGAAAGAATCATCGGATGTTTAAGTGAGGCAGGAGTCAATCGGCCGGGACCAGTCATGAGGTCCATGTGCCGAATGCGGGTGCGGCTGCATTTATAAACAGGTTTCCCCACTGGTTGGTTTGTACCCTGACGACGATGGCAGTTTAGCCATCGAAAGCTTGGTCATATTTCTCCTCAGTTGGCTCTTCCTTAGGCTAAACATATAAAGATTCTTTAACTGGTCCACATTGGATTTGCTTTCCACATCTACTGTATACCCTCTTGATCAGCCTCCTCTAAATTCACTTCAGTTTGTTGTTGCCCATTTTTAACAGTGATGTCTAGAGTTGATAACAGCATTCCAGATGAATTGTGACCAGGACAGAATAATTTGGAGCAGTTAGTTCCTGAGATTGGAATTCCCTGCACCTGATAATGAATGCCAAGATAGCATTTGAAGGTAGAAAATATTACTTCATAGAACGAGTAGTAGAAGTTTGGGCCCATCTTCCAGCTGAGGTAGTGGGTCAGTCATCAGTAACTGAGTTTAAACATGCTTGGGATAAACACATGTCCATCATTTGACAAAAATTTAAGAATAAAATGAACAATAACTATAAAAATAATAAATAAACAAAAAAGGTCAAAGGGCAGACTTGATAGACCACTAGGTCTTTTTCTGCTGTCAGTTTTCTATGTTTCTATTGGTCTTTTCAGTAACTAAGTCACAGTGCTCATGTCTAACTTCTGGTCAATAAGGACATTCAGGCCACATAGACTCCTAGCAAGTCAGGTTCACCCACCGAATACTTGTGCTTTTTTTTTCTATCCAAGTGCAGATTTTGACATTTCTTCCTGTTAAACTCCATTGTCTATTGTATTTATTTCAGTCATTGCTCAAATCTGTCAAGATCATTATTGTAATAAAGTGATAACCATACCTCTGAGCTTTCTCTCAACTTGGCAAGGGCCCCCTCAACTCTTTTATCCAAGTCACTGATAAAAATATTGAACCACACAGAGTTTGGGACACCCCTATAACACTCTACTTGATACTCCTGTCCAAGCTAAAATACAGCTATTAACATCCATTCTTTTGTGTGCCTAATTTAACAGGCTGTGAGTCCATCAAATAACAGTGCTATTTAGCTTACATTTTATCCCGTTTTAAATGGGAATACAAATATTTAATCTCTACTCATTCTCTTTTCTCAAAATCTCAAAGATAAATTATCTTTTATTTGCAATAGATATTTCTTCTTGTATGGTCAATTATTGTTGCATATTTGATTGTACTGCCTTGCCACTTTTTATATCTATCTATCTATCTATCTATCTATCTATCTATCTATCTATCTATCTATCTATCTATCTATCTTAGAACAACGTTGCTTAAAAATCTCTAATTTAATGCAATTTCCTTTCTTAATAGTGTTCTAGCTTTTCCACAAAATTTGCTTTACTCTATGAATCCAAAGAAGCCAAAGAAGTGATGTCTGAAAACAGATCTTAAAAGTGTGTAACTTCAAAATGCTTATACCAATTTCTGTAAATCTCCTTCTTCTATCTAAAATATTTTGATATGTTGGGCTACCTCCCAAATTGGCAGGAAGTAGAATATAAAATCTGACTTTAAAGTAAATTGAATTTTGAACTGTCTTATTTTGAGGGGAATTTTTTTCATTTTATTTAATTCTGTGGTGTTGAATGCTCTTCCCTAATTCCATTTGGGGAAAAAAAAAACAGTGTCTGAATAAATGTCTTTTTTCTAGAGTCTTTTGGTTCTTTTAAATTTGCCCATTTTTAGTGCATTCTAAAGAAGTTTTTTTCTGAAGCTGACATGTTTGGAATGTACCATCTCAACAGTTAGCAATTTCTTTTGATGCAAGTGTCTTTAAAAAAAAACAACGCATTGTACCTCAGAAATTTAGCTTGAAAAAAATGCAACCCACTTTAATTTCTCCTCCAGCTATTTCCTTAGAATCTCTTCCATGAGATAATGCTTTTGAATTAAAACACAGCCCACTCTGGTATCTGGCTATTTGTTCACAAAACTCTCTGAATTCATTTCTCTCAAATGCCTGTAGAATTAGAATATTACATTCAAACTCAAGATGTGTTTTGTTTACAGCATCTTGCCAGCCATGATATAAATAGTTAATAATCTCTGTTTGGCTTGTAGATCAAACTTAATACAGGTCTGGTGAGAGGAGAATAAGCTCTACCTCTGGTGCTCTACAGCTGGAGGAGGAGAAATGTCAAAGGAATATAGGCAATAACAAAACTAGATTCTCCTAATGACCATTGATGTCAGATCCACATGGAGATTGAAAGTATTAGATGGTGGATTATAAGAATTAGTTGAGGCTGAAATCCCATTTGCTTCAGCTTGGAAGTTGATAAACATAATAGGAGTCCTGCTGATGCTTAAGGACCTTGAGCAGAAGCATACATATAATGTGTCCTGAGTGACATTCATCCATTCACTTTCTCAATTATAGATTAATTGACATTAACACAAATGGTCCCAGCAGAATACAAAATATTGCTGAGTGCACAAAGGTATTCACAGTTGCCTTTCAGAAACATTATGCTCTCATGTCGAAAATGCTGTTTTAATGTAACATAAAAATACAATCTTAATCTTTAAGCAGGTGTGACTATAATGAGAGGGAAAGGTAGTTACTTTTTTCATTTAACTGTCAGTGCTTGCTATTATTATTTTGTCTGGCTATAGACATTTTCCTTACAGTCTTTGAACTAATTCATGTTACTGCAAAGGCTTTCCACCCTTTTGCCCACTTCGTAATGTCACATTTTGCATTAGCAATTGTCCATTGTGAAGCTGTTTTATTTCTACAGTGAAACACTTTACATGCTGTGAACAGATGGTTAAGTGAATGGAAACCATAGCAATTGGACTTGGAAAATAATACATTCCTTCAGATGAAGGAAGTACTGTAAAAGTTAACATTATTTTCCTCCTGACTTATCATTGTAAAAAGAAAACAACAACTAACATCTTATAATAGAATGATGCAGTATAACACTGAATTACATGAAGTTTGTTGGACCAACTTTTTAAAAAATACAATTACAAGATCCAGAACTTGACACTGGTCTAAATAAGATTAAAGGATTCTGAAGCCAAACTCAGTAGGTTTTGCAGTCCCTACACACACACACACACACACACACACACACACACACACACACACACGAAGAGTAGCCTGTATTTTTACTATTTTCTTCATTTTGGGGATATGAAAATAGGTGGAGCCATTTTGTTACTGCTGTTGTTCAATCATTTCAAATTAGTAATCCTTGGCAAGCTACAGTCTACTTCTTCACTGTCAAGTTCTAGATGTTGCAACTGTATTTTTTAAAAAGTTGGTCCAACAAACTTCTTCAACTTGTTTTCTCTTGTGTTCAACCTGGCTGAAAAAGGAGTCAATTTAAAGCCCTGCTGCCCAAATTTCAGTCTCTGGATCAACCTTGGCAATCGTGCTGGACAGCAATTTAGGGCCATTGATCATATTCATCATTTATTTTCCATTCCCACATGTTGCAACATAAATCAGTGTTTTTGCAGTTGGGGGAACTTAATGGGCTTCTGTGCTTGCCTTAAAGACCTGAATATTGACTCTCCATATAAGTATAAGTTTGACACTTTGACACATATCTGTACAATGCATTCATCAACAGTCTAGCAGTATTCTAAAAGATGAGTCAACCTGAAGCTGCCACATGTGTGTGAATAGTCCATTATATAAAACTTTTGTATTTCAGCAGTGCCTCAGTCTTCCACACAAAAGTTGATAATGATCATATATAAGAGCCATATAATGATGTACAATATAATAGAATAATATAATCATATGGTCATATATAAGAGACAGCTTGGTGTGGTAGTAAAAGTGCTACCCTAGGAAGTAAGAGTTAATCCCACCTTAGGCACAAAAGCTGGCTGGGTAATCTTGGGCCAGTTACTCATAAATAAATAAATAAATAAATATAGCATTGGCTTGAGGGGCTTTTGGGGTGAGAAAGAAGGTGGTTGAAACTAGTGTATCAGAGCTCAGGATACCAATGTTTCCAGATATATAAGCAAACCATGTAAAGGTTAGAATGCAGTATTGTGGGCTAATTCTGCTGACTGCCAGCTGCTGTTCATGTCTTACCCACTCAAGGTTGACTCAGCCTTCCATTCTTCCAAGGTTCGTAAAATGAGGACATAGATTGTTGGGGGCAATATGCTGATTCTGTAAACTGCTTAGAGAGGGCTGTACAGCACTGTGAAGCGGCATATATGTCTAAGTGCTATTGCTATAATTCCAGCTATTCAGGGGAATATTTCTCTGAAAGGACCCCTGCATATCAACATTCAAAGAGAAATAACCACAGAGGGCAATGACTAATAACTGGAAGCAGAGATCTGACCACACTGGCAAATAGGAGCTGAGATATTTAGCCTATTGTAGGTGGTCTGAATAGTGTGCCTTATGTAATCAAACTTTTAAAAATCACAGTATTTTAGATGCAAAGGAAGAAAGCATATGCACAAGCTGTATTTGCTGAAGGATGGAGGGGAGCAATTTCATCTGTTCAATTTTTCTCAAAATCGCTTTCCTCCAATAGATTGGATTCATTTTCAGCAGGTAACATGAAGATCCACATAGCAAATCATACAGAGATGTATAGTGAACAGAATTTGGAAACTTCCCAACCTGTATCAGTATATTTTATTTCATGCCTGGCTCTTATTGACACTGAGAGAAGAAACAATAATAAAAATGTGTACGTTACCTTATCCTTCTTGGAGGAAATGCTAACGGGAAGTATTAACATTAAAAAGAAATACAGCAAGTAGTCATCTGTCAGCCATGCCCTTCTATCTGTTCATCCATTTACTTTTCTTTGTTCCCTTTAAAAATTAACTAACAGAATTGCTCTGAATTTCTCCCTTTAATGGAGGCTCTCGAACTTGGTTTAAATGCCAACGGACTTCCATGCACCCATCCCTGATTCCTATTTTGGGCTCCCCCTGACTCTTTCTTGCAAGCATTTGCTGTCTGTTACTGAATTCTCAATTCTAGCTTTGTATGCAATTGTTAAGGTTTTGTCTTTTGCAGCCAGAATTAGCCTTTCTATCTCTTTCTTCAACTTTCCTGTTATTAGCCAGATCTTACTGTTACATGCTTTGTCTGCTAGTTTTGTTTTTTTATAATGTACTGACCATGTAATTCTTTTCACTGCCATGTCTGTTCTATTCTTCATTTGATGTTTCTTGGATGCCTCTCCAGTATTCAGTAAGTCTTAATGGTGTACTAGCTTCTATACATCTTCTTCACCATCTTTCAGATATTCTTCCAAAGCCCTTTTTTCTTCTTCAACTTTTGTCCACCTTCAACTGTATGGATGAAGGTAATGATTCATCATCATTACTTTTCTGGTCTTCTTATCCAGGGCTTTTAGTTCTGCTTGAGTCCAGTCCGCTATTGCAGCTGTGTGTGTAATGACTGGAACTGTCCTGGTACTAATTGCCTTGATGGTATTTTCTCCAGTAAGTTTGGGCTTTAAGATCTTCTTGACTCTCATGAGTCAAGAGAGTCTCAAGTGAGTCTCTTGTATAACTTTCTTCCTGACTTCAGTATGCTTAATGTTGTCATCTTGGAGGATGCCCAAGTATTTGATGTTTTTCATTCAAATTCTTGATGTTGTTTCCATAGGGTATCTTAATTACTTTAGTTTTCATTATTATATTATTCACAAATATATTCCGAGGAATCGCCTGGGCTCCTAACGCAGCAAATGGATGACAATTTTGGCAGGCCGAGGCCTAGTAAGACCTCCAGGCTCCGAAAATTGGATCTGTGCCAAAAACTTTATCCTACTGCTGGGGTGGTCTGCTGAGGCCGAGGGACCTAGAAAAGGCTCCCTCCAGGCCTGACGAGCCTCGTCGTCGCTTGCGGAGCCCCCCAGTCAATTGGCAAGCTTACCCCTGCCTCCGGAGTCGCAGGCTGTCAGTGGGCGCAATTCGTGTCTTCCGACGATCAGCTGGCAGCAGGGAGCTCGTCTGGGTGGCAGTTAGAAGAACGGAGCCTCTGATGCAGAGGAACGGCCCCTGGTAGGAGATCTCTCTTGCTTCTGGGGATCCAATTTTCAAGCTTGATTTTGAAGCTGAAAGGCTCTCAAAGGGAGAAAGGGAAAGCTCCCCCCCCCAAAGGGAGATTTGTCAACCTGTCAGCCTGCTAGGCTACAGGATGGGATGATGATCACTGGAAAAAATTTTCCTTTTTTAAATTATCAAATCTATTAATAAAAATGGTTAGCACTAAGCTAAAAGGAATAAAATAGGAATACACAGTCTTCTGCTCCAGGAGCGAAGAAAAAACGTGTCTTAGAGCGAAGAGACTAAGTCTAAAACTGGGGTGCAGTTGGCACAGAGGGGGCGTTACTAATTTCAGACTTAGTCTAATTGGAGCAGATAGATTAAGACAACCCATCCGTGGGTTCTCCATCCAATCATGCTGGAGAACAGTGGTTCTCGACCTTTCTAATGCCACGACCCCTTAATACAGTTCCTCATGTTGTGGTGACCCCCAACCATAAAATTATTTTCATTGCTATTTCATAACTGTAATTTTGCTACTGTTATGAATCATAATGTAAATATCTGATATGCAGGGTGTATTTTCATTGTTACGAATTGAACATAATTAAAGCATAGTGATTAATCACAAAAACAATATAGCAATGCTCTATTCAATAGAATCTATTCTATTGGCTTTCAAAAGCCAATAGAATAAGACAGAGTAGCACAGCTAAGGAAAAGGGGAAAAAAATGGTGGACTGCATTGTTTGGCGACCCCCGTGAAATGGTCGTTCAACCCCAAATGGGGTCGCAGCCCACAGGTTGAGAACCGCTGAGCTAGAAGGAAAAACAAAACAACTCTTGTCAACAGTACCCCAGTTTTCACTGTCTTCCAAATAAAGTCTTCTTCCAGAGCTTTGCTTTGCAGTCATCTTAGGAAAGTTTCAATAAATCAAAAATAGCACTAGTCTCAGGGAACTGGGAAGTGTATGCCCACTAGGCAATAAACGAGTGACAAAAAGGTTATTTTATTTGGTTCTTATTTTTTGTTACCACTTTCAACAAAGGATTTGGTGGATGTTGCTTCCTTGCTATATTTAGCCATCAAATAGAGAAAGAGAGAAAAAGAAACACATTCTTACCTCACCCTTTTTCCTTCTTATAGCCTTCTCTTTACCCTTTCCAGCCAGTCTAGCCTCCTATCTCTTATCCTGATTTAAAGTAATTTTGGGAGGGAGGTAGGGGGAGGGAGGGAGGGAAGGAAGGAAGGAAGGGCTACTGTTTTATTGGTTCACCAACATCATTGATATCAAAATTGGTGACTCCTGTAACCCTTTCTTCTCCTCTGTATCATTGAAAAAACTAGTTATCTCCTTAGCATTTTCCATTACTCAGTCTGCAATATAGTTGGGAAGAGAAGATAAAAGAAAAACAGAAGAGTGGTCTAGTCCCCATTGATTTTCTGAAAGATAGGAGTATTTATTTTAATAGCATCTTCTCTCCTGGACAAGTAAACTGACATCCAGTACTTGTCATTCTATGATAGTACAAAGATGGGAGTGACTCATTCTGTACTGAAATGTTCAAACTGTTGTGCTGAATCTGTGGAAATAAAGCATTTAATTTAGACCCCATGAAGAGAGCCTCCTTCCTTCTTCTGCAAATATGCGACTGCTGCTGCCCTTGAAATGAGAAGTGCATGCTTAAATAAGGCTCCATATAAAGCTAAGAATAGGAAAGACCGAAAAACAAAAGGACATTGTACACATTCATGCAGCTTTGAGTAGATGCAATGTCCACCTGAAATGTTAATGGAGCAGTGTAGGGAAGCAAAATACACCCAACGCATCCCAAATCACTTTTGTCCAACAAGCAGGAGAGTGAATGAAGTGTGTATGCTTACCCCATTTTCTTACCTAGGGCAAACTCTCTCTCTCCCTCTCCCCCCTTCCTCCCCCACTCTATGTGTTTTTCTTATTCATGCCTCTAGAAACAAAACAAAATCAATTTGTGGTTGTGCTAATTGACAAGAGGAACAGACAATAACAGCAATACCACTTTCCACTAAAGCAAAAAACATATTTTTGTACTAGACTGCACACAGTATGATTCCACCAGATGTTTTCATTTTTGGATTTTTGAAAGTTTCATTTAAAAATATGTGAACATGTGTGAAAAAGAAGTTTTGCCTAGTTTTTACATGAAAAGAAAAAGATCCATACTAGTTCTCCATCAATCCTGGAATTTTATTTTGCATGTGTTTTGTTATGGATTTAAGAAATGTGGATGCTCTGAACCCAGTCAGCATCTTAAAGTGATGAGAAGTCTCTTTGATACCATTCATTTTGCACATAATACGAGGGCAATTTGGAAATAAACCTCAGTTTGAACATGTGCGAGAAATAGGTGGGGATAGCAACGCCCATCCTATGGCACCATACACAGTAGTTCATTAGGCAGTAAGGAGTGGAAGGAGAAGGTTCTGTTGCAGTTGATGTGTCCATAGATCAATTGAAAATGAATCCCTGCCATAGAAAATCCCGCCAAATGTGAAGTGCGTGCTGTAATACGATTCCTGTGTGCGAAAAAACTTTCAGCAGCTGTGATTCACTGCAAACTGTGTAATGTTTGCAGACCAAACATGATGAGTGAAGGTGTTGTATGTCAATGGTGTTGCATGTTTAAAGATGAACAAACTGACGTGCACGATGAAGCAAAAAGTGACCGCCTATCTGTAGTCAGCAATCAACTCGTGCAGGAAATTGACAAAAAGATCTGTGAAGTCTATCAGTTCATGATATCTGCACTTTCTTTACACTTTCCCAAATTTCTCAAACTGTTTTGTACGAGGTAGTGATAGAAAATTTGGGATACTGCAAGTTCTGTGCTTGTTGGGTACAAAAACTCCTTTCTGAGGAGTACAAAACACACAGAATGGGTTCACGATGCTGTTACAGAGTGGCTTCGTTCCCAGGTGGGAGATATTTTATGTAGAAGGAATTTCAAATCTTGTAAGACGTTGTGACAAGTACCTCCATTTGAATGGTAATTATGTCAAAAAGTAATGTAATGCTGTAGTTTTCTAATGTGTATAATAAACATTCTGTATCTGCAAGTGTCCGTCATTGGTAACCAAACAGAGGTTTATTTCTGAATTGCCCTTGTAAGTTAGTATGCATTGTAGCTCTTATTGCAGATGGGTGAAGAATGCTGTACTACCTGTTATCTGTTGTGATCTGAAAAGCTCATGAAGTTTTTACATAAATGCAATACCTGTCATATTCCACATGTACGATGGAAAGTTTAGTAAGGAAAGCAAATTTTCTTGATCACATCATTTCCTTATATGCAGAAAACCTAAAGAAGTATCAAGATTAAGATTTTTTGTTTTGCCTAACCAAAGAATCAGCATACTGCTAAGGATAGATGCTATAGATTTATCCTAGGATCACGGGAAGTTTTAAAAGAAAATGTTTAATCCAATGTATACTAATCAATAAAATCCATTAGTGCAAAATATCATCTACACCAGGAGTTCCCAACCTATGGGCCGTGGCCCGGTACCAGGCTGTGGGCTCTTGGCCAGCAGGCCACAGAAATGACTGGCCAGGGTGCACACGCATGGGCATGCATTTCCCCCCACTCGTGCTAGCTCCCACAGCCCTGTTTGCACATGCACATGCGCATGGGTGCGAACGGGAATGCTAGCATGGGGGGCGTGCATACCCTGTTTGTGCATGCGAGAATGGGCTGCTAGCACAGGTGTTTGTGCACAGCCCATTTGTGCATGTGGAAACAGGCGCTAGCCACTAGTACTGCGCCAGTGAATGTGGCCCTGTTTGTGTGCGTGCATGTGTGCATGGAGTAATTTGGAAGCTGCTCTCCCCTCCCGGCCACAAGCCCAGAAAGGTTGGAGAACTCTGATCTACACCATAATTTTAAATGGCTTGGGGAAAAAAGGGGAAAATTCATTCAGCTACATTACTAGATTGCTGTGTAGCTCACATGGCCTGTTTGAGCCTGTTATGGCTTTAAAGGAATTTATTTGTTAAAACACTTATATCTTTTACTTAACTTTGAATCCCAAAATTTGCTATCAATAACCATCCGAAACCAATCTGAAAAAGGAATGTAGTCACTCTGATAAATGTGAATTAATGCACATAATCCTTGACTCATGACAATAATGATGATGATGATGATGATGATGATGATGATGATGATAATGATAATGATGATGATAAAATTGGAAGGAACCTTGGAGGTCATCTAGTCCAACCCCCTGCTCAGGCAGGAAACCCTATACCATTTTGGACAAATGGCTGTCCAGTTTCTTCTTAAAAGGTTCCAGTGTTGGAGTACTCACCACTTCTGGTTAATTGTTCTAACTGTCAGGAAGTTTCTCCTTAGTTCTAGGTTGCTTCTCTCTTTGGTTAGTTTCCACCCATTGCTTCTTGTCCTGCCTTCAGGCACTTTGGAAAATAGCTTGACTCCCTCTTCTTTGTGGCAGCCCCTGAGATATTGGAACACTGCTATCATGTCCTCCCTCGTCCTTCTCTTCGTTAAACTAGACATACCCAATTCCAGCAACCGTTCCTTATATGTTTTAGCCTCCAGTCCCCTAATCATCTTTGTTGCTCTTCTCTGTACTCTTTTTTACATCATGGTGACCAAAACTGATGCAGTATTCCAAATGTGGCCTTACCAAGGCATTGTAAAGTGGTATTAATACTTCACGTGATCTTGATTCTATCCCTCTGTTAATGCAGCCTAGCACTGCTGGCTCATATTTAAATGATTGTCCACTAGGACTCAGAGGTCCCTCTCACAGTTACTACTATTGAGTAAGGTACCCTCTATACTATACCTGTGCATTTGGTTTTTCTTGCCTAAGTATAGAACCTTACTTTTTTCACCATTGAATTTCATTTTGTTAGATAGCACCCGGTGTTCAAGTCTGTCCAGATCCTCCTGTATCCTAAGCCTGTCTTCTGGAGTGTTGGCTATTCCTGCCAGCTTGGTGTCGTCTGCAAATTTGATGAGTTCCCCATCTATCCCCTCATCCAGATCATTGATGAAGATGTTGAAGAGCACTGGGCCCAGAACAGAGCCCTGGGGCACCCCATTACACACTTCCCTTCATGTAGATTCGGTTCCATTGAGGACCACATGCTGAGTACGGCCGGTCAGCCAGATACGGATCCATCTGGTGTTGATGCTGTCTAACCCACATTTTTCTATCTTATCAATTAGTAGGTTGTGGTATACTTTGTAAAATGCCTTACTGAAGTCCAAGTAAATTATATCCACAGCATTCCTCTGGTCCACTAATTTTGTCACTTGGTCAAAGAATGCAATAAGATTTGTCTGGCATGATCTGTTTTTGACAAACCCATGTTGGCTTTTAGTAATGACTTTGTTTGCCTGTAGGTGTTCGCTGATTTGTTATTTGATTATCTTTTCCAGAATCTTCCCAGGTATTGAGGTCAGGCTGATAGGTCTGTAATTTCCTGGGTCCTTTTTTCCCCCTTTTTTGAAGATGGGAACTATATCAGCTCTTTCCCAGTCCTCTGGTAGTTCCCCAGTGCTCGAGGATCTTTGAAAAATATAGTTCAGTGGTTCTGAGATCACATCTGCCAGTTCCTTAAGAACCTTTGGGTGTAATCCATCTGGTCCTAGTGATTTGAACTCATCTAGGCTGGACAGGTGTTCACTTACCATTTTCTTGCCTATCTTAACTTGTATTTCTATTTTGTTTTTTATGGCACTATTTTTGATAGGTTGGTCTGTTTTTTCCCTTTGTGTAAAGACAGATGCAAAAAACGAGTTAAATAGTTCTGCTTTCTCCCTGTTACTTGTCACCTTCTTGCCACTTTCCCGACTAATGGACCAATCGTTTCCTTCACTTTTTTCTTGTTCTTTATATGTTGAAAGAAGCTTTTTTTGTTATTTTTGACTTTGGTTGCAAGCCTTAGTTCATTTTGAGCCTTAGCTTTCCTCACTTCGTCTTTGCAGGCTCGGGCTATTTGCTGATATTCTGACTTAGTTACGTGTCCCTCTTTCTATACTTGTCCTTTTTATCTTTCGATTGATCAGAGAGTTCTTTATGCAGTCATGCTGGTTTCTTTTGAGAGCTGTTATTTTTCCTCTTTGTTGGTATTGTGCTAGACTGGACCTTTATTATCTCACTTTTCAAAATTTCCCAAGGTTCTTGAGTTGTTTTCCCCTGGAAGATTCTCATCCATGGAATCCTTCCCAAACCGTATCTAAGTTTATTGAAATTAGCTCTCTTGAAGTCCAAGACTCTAGTTTGACTGTGTTATATTGCTTGTGCTTCCATAACGTTGAATTCCAATGTTGCATGATCACTTCCTCCCAAGGTTCCTATGGCTTCAACACCTTTTATCATTTCATCTCTGTTAGTGAGAATTAGGTCCAAAATGGCTAATCCCCTAGTTCCCTTCTCTATGTTTTGGGAGACAAAGTTGTCTGCTAGGTTTGTCAGGAATCTGTTTGATCTTCCACTTGGTGCAGAGTTTGTCTCCCAGTTGATGTCAGGATAGTTAAAGTCCCCCATTACTATTGTGATGTGCTTCCTACATATCTTAGTTAGCTGACTAGCAAAACGTTCATCTATTTCCTGTGTTTGGTTGGTTGGCCTATAGTATACACCTATGGCAATGTCATTCCCCCCCCCTTTTATATTGACCCATATGCATTCAGGTTGAGCCCAACATTTCTGTTTCTAAGTGAGACATTTGTTAAGTGAGTTTTGCCCCATTTTATGATGTTTTTGCCCCAGTTGTTAAGTGAATTACTGTAGCTGTTAAGTTAATAACACAGTTGTTAAGTGAATCTGGCTCCCCATTGACTTTGCTGATCAGAAAGTCTCAAAAGGTGATTACAGGACCCCAGAACACAGCAGCTGTCATAAATATAAGTCAGTTGCCGAATATCTGAATTTTGATCACATGACTATGAGGATGCTGCAATGGTCATAAGTGAGAAAAATGGTCAAGCCACTTTTTTCAGTGCCGTTGTAACTTTGAACAATCACTGAACAAACTACTGTAAGGCAAGGGCTACCTGTATAAACCAGAATTCATTAAAACAAGTTTTTAAAGGCAGCAAATAATAATTACACCACTGACCAAACACAATTCTACCACTAAATAAATAAATAAATGAAATGAAATTCTTTTGGACACTATTTCAACCATAAGCTGATAGCTAAGAAGGAGTGCAGCAAAACTATCTAAGAAGACAGTTCACAGTTTGGGTATTGCAGAGAAGAACCACCTGTTGTTCTTCAAATGGACAGTCAAAAGACAAAAAAGAAGTTAAAGGACAAAAAAAAAAGAGGAATACAAACATTTTGGTGAGTGCTGTGCTGACAGGATGCCATTCTCTAAATGGTGTCTGACAGATATGAAAATGCTGGTTGTGAGCTGCAGCAGTACATAATAAAAAAAAGTGTTTCTTGATTAGACATTTGTTCTCTTGATTAATTTTCTTCTCTCTGTCAAATTAAAGCCCTTCATTTTTGTTCTTGACAAAAGGTAATCTTTGGATTATGTTTTTTAATTTTGCTCTTTTTAGCTAGCAAAGTGTATAAAAAGTTTTGTTCAAATTGCTCTGTTTATTTTCAAGTGGAGGCAAATACAAATATGAATAATTAAACTATTATGATGAAGTAAATCAGAGGGAGGGTTTTTTTTGTTGACAATTATTCAGTTTGGCTCTGTGCATTAATATGCTGGTCTTACTTTAATTAAAATGAATCACCCAAAAAATAATGTAACATTTTTGATAAAGATAAGGGCATTACCTACTTTTTAAATCAAATATTTAGTTTACAGATAAGATATGAAACCAAGGAGTAAAAATTAAGACCTAGAAATAAAAAGAATCAAAATAATTACTAATGTTATAATATGGAGATTTGGCAGGATATCTTCTAAGTTTTATGCCTAGAATTACTTTTCAGTATTCTGTCCTTTGATTTGCTGTCAGTGGGGCTTAACAAGCATCGTACATAACAACCGGAATTACACAGATTTTATTTCATGTCATAATGGATTAGTGAGGACAACTGAAAGTAAAGTTGAAATTTGAATCTAAGATTGACAAGAAACTTAATCAGATCATATTTTAATACCAATTTGCCCAATTTACATTTCTTGAACCAGAATGTTGTCTGTCTGTCTGTCTGTCTGTATTTAGATAGCTATCTCAGCAACCATTCCTCCATTGTAGATAATTCATCTTCATGTATACAAAAATCTCACTATAGTTATTATGTACAAAAACAAAGTTCTGTGGCATTTTTTTTCAACCATTTGTCCAGCAATCTGAAAGGAAAAAAAATGTGGTCTCATTGGTATATTAATCTTTAAAATCCTATGAATCAGTGTGTGCATTTGAATACAAAATTTCTAATTTTTATACATCCATCAAATATGATAAAAAGTCCAATCTTGCTCATACTTCTAACGTGAATTTGAAGTGTTTTTATACATTCTAGACAATTTCTCTTGTGACATATATCAATATTACATGATCTTATTGCAACCATTTTATGCTTATAACAGTGTAAATTTCAATTCACCCAACTACTTATTTTCCCATTGTTCCATTTGTATATAATAATCATATTTAGCCCATTTTATCATGCCTTCTTTCACTTGTTCTTCTTCTGTTTCAGATTTCAATAATAGTCTATGTATTTTAACAATTACATGTTCATTATTTGTACACAATTTTATTTCAGTCTTATGTGTAAAACCATAATTTCTTTTTTTTTAATTTTACAGCTATCTAATAATTGTAAATAAGAAAATCATTGATAACTGTATGCCTCTGCTAGCAGTTATACTCTTGATTTTTGGGCACTATCTAACAAAATGAAATTCAATGGTGAAAAAAATAAGGTTCTACATTTAGGCAAGAAAGACCAAATGCACAGATATAGAATAGGTGGTACCTTGCGCAATAGTAGTAAAGGTGAGAGGGATCTCGGAGTCCTAGTAGATAATCACTTAAATATGAGCCAGCAGTGTGCTGCAGCTGCCAAACAAAGTCAACACAGTGCTAGGCTGCATTGACAGAGAGATAGAATCAAATTCACATGAAGTCTTGATACCACTTTACAATGTCTTGGCAGGGTCACATGTGGAATACTGCATCCAGTTTTGGTCACCACGACGTAAAAAAGATGTTGAGACTCTAGAAAGAATGCAGAGAAGAGCTACAAAGATGATTAGGGGACTGGAGGCTAAAACCAATGGTGAGATTCAGCTAGTTCACACCAGTTCAGCAGAACCGGTAGCTAATTTTTTGTTGCCCACACCCAGAATGAACTTCCAGAAGTGACATCCACACAAAGAACAAGTAATTCACATATTTGAAACCCACCACTAGCTAAAATATATAAGGAACAGTTGCTGGAATTGGGTATGTCTAGTTTAATGAAGAGAAGGACTAGTAGGGACATGATAGCAGTGTTCCAATATCTCAGGGGTTGCCGCAAAGAAGAGGGAGTCAAGCTATTTTCCAAAGCACCTGAAGGTAGGACAAAAAGTAATGGATGGAAACTTATCAAAGAGAGAAGCAACCTAGAACTAAGAATAAATTTTCTGACAGTTAGAACAATTAATCAGTGGAACAACCTGTCCCCTTATTCAAATGTCAATAGAAAATATAATAAAATGATAATTCAAGCCCTCTTTCTATAGGAGAGGCAAAGTACCTTGCATATATTTTAATTTAAAATTACTCTCAGTTCAAGTCAGCATGTCCAACAGTCAGCAATCATGAGAATTACATCTGGAGCAGGGGTATCAAACTCAATTTCATTGAAGGCCGCATCAGCATTGTGGTTGTCCTCGGGGGGCCAGGTAGTGTGGCCAGGGTGGGTGTAGCTGGAGTGGGTGTGCCTACTTGGTGGGCATGGCCAGCTCTACATCGTTTGCGTCAAGGGTGCCTGTGGGGGCCTGGGCAGGAGTGGGACAGATCTGAGGGTCTCTGGCAGAACGGGGTGGGACCAGAGCAAGTGCCAAGGCATGGTCCACTGGAAGAGCCTGCCGAAACCACTCCCCTGAAGCCCATCAAGCCGGATATGTGAAGTAGGTGAGGGCCATTTGCTGGTCACTTCCAGGCAATGGTGCATTTCTTCATTCCTCACAAAGGGTGACATCTCCCCAGCATGCACCCAGGGGACAGGGCCGATGTAGCAGGGGCTGGTTCCTTGCTGTTTCCAGATGGCCTTGTGGAGCTAAGACTGAATGCGTTTCAGCATAGATGGCCACCACAAAATTGTACATTGGCTCCCAGCCAGCCTGAGCCAGGGCCAAGGCAGCAGGGACCATTTCCTCACTGTTTCCAGGATGGCTTCGTGGGCCACATGAAACCACGTCGTGGACTGCATCCGGCCCCGGGGCCTTATGTTTGACATGTCTGATCTGGAGGAGCAAGATTACTTTATAGAAACTCAAACTCAGGGGTGTCAAACTGCTGGCCCATAGGCCGGATGCATCACCAACACCAGCAAGGGGGAAAAAAGTCATGATATGTCACAATATGTCACGTGACATGGCGAGTTTGACACCCCTGTTCTACCTGAAGTGATCTGAATTCTGTGTTTCTGTGTATCAGGAATAAAATGTAGCAATCATTGTAATAATGGCATAATTCTTATTTATATTGTATTAGTCTAAATATGACTATTTCCAATAGTCACTTTAGAATGTAAGTGTAAGGACCCACCCCACTTTGCATCTTAAGAAGACAGAACTCTTGGAATAGTTCTTCCAACAGGAATCCTTTATTAAGAGAAAATGGTTGCAGGCATGCTAGACAGGACTTGGGGTCCAAGCTCTCCCATTCAAGGTTTTAAGGGGTTCCCCAGTAGTCCCACCCAATCAACCCCCCTTCCCAGTGATAGTTTCAAGTATCACAATTCCACCCCGTTTCTTCTTTCTTCCGTCTGGATGGAGACTTCAGATAACTACATGAAAGGCAAATACTCTTCTTTGTTAATGCTAATGTTCTCTGGTGTTAACGCTTTGAGGTTACAATAGGTTACAATAAACACACATTCAGCATTCAGCTCTTTGAAGTCTACTGAAGGAAGTGAGGGCCATAAAGCCCCTTTGTTCTCCCCCTTCTCTCCCTCTTATGGCAGAATCCAAAGAAGGCAGAATTGGGAGTTTCTATATTTGATAATTAAAGATGAAATATGATTGGATTCTGACATCCGGCCCCTCTTAAAAATAAGAGAGATCCACCTGAAAGAAAACACAAGTATAAAATTTAGTCAGGCTTGTTAGGATACTCTGTGTGAAACTTCTTCAATAGCTTCGGGGCTCTGACATGACGTTTATGGACCCACTCATTTTGTGAGGCAGGGAGGTGTTTCCAGGCAACTAGGTACTGAGTTGTTCCATGATATCTCCTAGAGTCAAGGATCTCTTTTATTTCGAAGTGTTGTTCCCCCTCCACCATGATTGGAGGTGGTGGGGGGGGGATTTTTGGCCGTAGAGGTGACTGATGCTCTCTTTTCAGCAAGCTGCAATGAAAAACTGGGTGTATTTGCCTGAGGTTTTTGGGTAATTCTAATTCTACTGTTACTGGATTTATGATCCTTTTAATTGGAAAAGGTCCTATATATTTTGGTCCAAGTTTTTTACAGGGCTGTAGGGACTTTAGGTATTTTGTAGATAAGTACACCATTTCTCCTATAATGAATGGTGTAGGCTCAACCCTTTTTTTATCGGCTTGTGCTTTGTATGCCCGCCTAGCTTCATCTAGTGATTTTCTGACTATTGGCCAGGTGTTTTGTAGGTTTTCCATCCATTCTTTCAGTGAAGGGATCGTTGGTTCTTTTGGGGTTAACTCTGGCATAGGGTTGAAACTTTGGCCGTTGGCTATTTGAAAAGGAGTGTAGCCTGTGCTGGAGTGGACTGCATTATTGTAGGCAACTTCTGCAAAAGGAAGTAAGTCCGTCCAATCACTCTGTTGGAAATTTAAAAAACATCTCAAATATTGCTCAAGTACCGACTGGCACCGTTCCGCTTGTCCATCTCCTTGAGGGTGGTGGCTAGATGTCAATCCCTGAGTGGTCCCTAAGAGGGATAAAAATTCCTTCCAAAATGCAGACGTAAATTGCACTCCCCTATCAGAGATGATGCGTTGGGGTGCCCCGTGCAATCTGTAAATGTGCTGGATGAAAAGTTTTGCTAAGGCCTTTGCAGTGGGAATTTTTTGGCAAGGGATAAAGTGCACCTGTTTGGAAAATAGGTCCGTGACTGTCCAGATAACAGTATTCCCATTGCTTTCAGGCAATTCCACTATAAAATCCATGGCTATTTCCCTCCAGGGGGCTGAGGGACTTGCCACTGGTTGTAACAGCCCTGGCGATTTCCCTTGCAACCTCTTTGCTGATGCACAGGTTGGGCAGCTGGCAACATAACTTTCTATGTCCTTTTTTTATTGATGGCCACCAAAATTGCCGTTTAATTAAGTGTAAAGTTTTTACAAATCCAAAATGCCCTGCTGATTTTGTGTCATGGCAAAGTTGCATGAAAGTTAGTCTTTGAGTTGTTGGTATATATAACTTTTCCCCTACCCAAGGCAATCTGTCTCTCATTGTGCACACATGTTTGTTTTTCTGGAACCAATCATCTGTTTCCAAACTTTTTCTGAATTCAATCCCAGTTTGGCTGTCCAGTTGTGGTTTTATTTTGGCTTGGGTTCTTGTGGTTACTGGCGCTGCCAGTTGTGATTCTGCCATTATTGGTCTAGAGTCTGTGGTTCGTGCGCTGTTATATTGGGGCATGCGAGATAGTGCATCTGCCAGGAAGTTCTTTCTTCCTGGTAAATGTTTGAGCTTAAATTGGAATTGGTGAAAATGCTGGGACCAGCGGGCTTGTTTGGGATTGAGTTTCCTGGGAGTTTTCAGGGCTTCTAAATTTTTGTGATCAGTCCATACCTGGAAGGGGATTTTGTTGCCTTCCAGGAACTGTCGCCACGTGAGTAATGCCCAACGTATCCCATAAGCCTCCTTCTCCCATACGGGCCAGCGCTGTTCTGTTTCCGTGAGTTTCTTAGATGTATATGCACAGGGTTGCAATACTGCATCATCATTTTCTTGTAATAGCACAGCCCCCACTGCCACATCACTTGCATCTGCCTGTATTATGAAGGGCTTGTCCATGTCTGGGTGCCTTAGTACTGGTTCGGCAGAAAAAAGTCTCTTTAGTCTCTCAAACGCTGCTTGGCACTCCATTGTCCATGTTAGTGGCTGGCTAGGTTTTACTGAGGATGTTCCCTTCGTTTTTAGTAAGTTAGTGAGGGGCAAGGCTATCTGTGCAAATGAGGGGATGAATTGGCGGTAAAAATTTGCAAAGCCCAGGAAACTTTGTAGTTGCTTTCTTGTGCGGGGTGGTGCCCATTCTAATACTGCTCTGACCTTCTCTGGGTCCATTTCAATGCCCTGTGGGGATATGCGATAGCCTAGGTAGTCTATCCTTTCCTGGTGGAATTCGCATTTTGAGAGTTTGGCATATAGGTGAGCGGCTCGCAGCTTCTTTAAAACCGCTCTGACAAGTTTGACGTGTTCTTCTTTTGTTTCAGTAAAGATAAGAATGTCGTCCAAGTAAACAAGGACCCCCTTAAATAGGTGCTCCCTTAGAACGTCATTGATTAATTGCATAAAGACTGCAGGGCCCCCTTGTAATCCAAATGGCAAGACTTTGAATTGATAGCACCCCATGGGGCAGTTAAATGCAGTCTTCCATTCGTCCCCTTCCTTGATTCTCACGCGATAGTAAGCTTCCCTTAGGTCTAGTTTAGAAAAAATTTTCCCTTTCGATAGGTGTGACAGCATGTCTTTCATGAGGGGCAGCGGGTATAGGTTGCTTTCACTGATTGTATTCAGGGCCCTATAATCCACGCATAAACGTAAAGAACCATCCTTCTTCTCTCTAAAAAGGACCGGGGCAGCCACTTTAGGCTTGGCTGGCTCAATGAACCCTCTCTCCAGGTTTTTTTTTATAAATCTTTCCATTTCCTCCTTCTCCTTTGGGCTCATGGAGTATAATCTGGGCTTCGGGAGTTTTGCCCCAGGCTTGAATTCAATGGTACAGTCTGTGGGTCGGTGGGGGGGAAGCTCATTCGCCCTTTCCTCACTGAAGACTTCAGCAAGGTCCCTATATTCCTCTGGTATTTCTGTTAATCTTTTTTCCTCTCCTATGGATGCTTTTTCTATTCTTGATTCTGGTAGCCTCCCTTGGGGTTTTAAGTCCATAGGGTCCCCCTTCGGGAATTTGATTTCTGTCGTCCTCCAATTTACCCAGGGGTTCCATTTTTTCAACCATTCCATCCCTAGAATCATTGGGCATTCCATACCTGGGGTCACCACAAACGTTAAGTCCTCTTCATGGTTTGCCCAGGGAGAGGTGTATTGGCAGAGTGGCTAGGGTAGCTGGCACCCCCCCTGCTATGGATCCATCTAGCTGGCCAAATGAGATTGGTTGTTCCAGTCTCCTGGATGGGATGCCCAGATTCCCCACTAGTGTTGGGCTAATGAGGCAGCGGGTGCAGCCAGAGTCTATTAAAGCTTTCACCTTCACAGCTTCGGGCATGGGGGGGATTAATATAGTCACTGTTTTGAAGATGGGTGTGATGCATCCACTTACCAGAGGTTCGCCCTCCGAGCTGTCGTCTGAGGCATCCACCGGCCCTGTGGTGTAGGCTGGAATTCTTTCCCCTTGGTGAGCAGAGGTGGGGGTTTCTGCAATTTCCATCATTCTCATGGCCGTTTCTTTTGGCTTAGCTGAATACTTTCCGGGTTTGTTGATTGGGGATCTGTCTGGGTTGTGCTGGGGGGCCTTTGAGCGGCATTCTACAGCTCGATGCCCTTCTCTTCCGCACTTGAAACACCCCATTTGCTTCTTGGCTGTATCCGATGATTTCACCGGTTGGTGTGTCAGCTCAGGCGGGGGGCGGCTCCATTGTTTTCCTCGGCGGTGCCTCTTCAATATGTCGATCTCTGCTTCCTCTGCCAAGACGTACCATTCCTCAAGTTGATGTGGGTCCCCTCGGGGCAGGCAAGCATCATATAGATCATAGTTTAGTCCATCTTTGAAATGGCCAAGGAGGATGTCTTCTGGCCAATTCAGTTTGCTGGCAATGGCCCGGAATTCTTGTGTATACTCAGCCACTGGGCGCTTGCCTTGCTTCATCGTTGTTATCCTTTCACGGGCTTTGCGCTCAGCCAGGGGGTCTTCAAATCGTCTTCTCAAAGAGGACATGAAACGGTTGAAGTTACTGAGTTCTGGGGCATTGGAGTCATGCAGGTTCACCACCCAATCTGCAGCTGGTCCATCCAGGGCAGATTGCACGATCCGGATGCGGGCTTTGTCGCTGGGGATGTCCTGCCCATATTCCTCCATGTAGCTGAGGACTTGGGTTAGGAAAAACCCCAAGCGTGTTGGCTCCCCTTTGAATTTCACCTCCAAAGGTGGACGTCTTGGAATGGATCGGTGCCTCCATTGTGGGTGGTAGTGTCTTCCGTCCAGATTTCCATCTGTGGTCCGGTAGGGGGTGGGAGCTCCTGGATCAGTAAATGTCCCTGGGGTTGCAGGTTCCACGTCCCCCTCGGTGTCTCTCCCCTTGTGGCTCCAGGAACTGGGGCGGGCGTAGGGCTCAGGAATCTCCTCTCCTAGGGAGCTGAGAGTTCTCTTCATCAGGTCAATAGCTCTCTCTCGGATCCAGTCTGAGTACGGCATACAGCTTCCTCCCTCTTCACTTGCGTGCAGGGATTTCTCCATCTCCTGCTTCCATTCTGGTTGCTTGGTCCCCCGTCTCAGGGTCAATTTTCTTGATTCCTTTCCCCACTCGCTTTTCTTTCCAACGCCCATCGACCAGCGAGGCTTGTGGTCCTGTGTCTCCACCACTTCTTCTTCTGAGAAATCTGGCCTCTCGGATCCCAACATCTGGCAAGGTTCCAACTGGGTCCGCGGCTCTCTTTCCAGGGAGTTTTCTCCCTCTCTTGCTTCGTTGTCTGACATGGTAAATTTTTGCAAAATCCCCCGGCAAGGGTCTACCTTCCAGGTGTATTAATTTTGCAAGTCCTGTCTAATGTAAGGACCCACCCCACTTTGCATCTTAAGAAGACAGAACTCTTGGAATAGCTCTTCCAACAGGAATCCTTTATTCAGAGAAAATGGTTGCAGGCATGCTAGACAGGACTTGGGGTTCAAGCTCTCCCATTCCAGGTTTTAAGGGGTTCCCCAGTAGTCCCACCCAATCAACCCCCCTTCCCAGTGATAGTTTCAAGTATCACAATTCCACCCCGTTTCTTCTTTCTTCCGTCTGGATGGAGACTTCAGATAACTACATGAAAGGCAAATACTCTTCTTTGTTAATGCTAATGTTCTCTGGATGCTAACGCTTTGAGGTTACAATAGGTTACAATAAACACACATTCAGCATTCAGCTCTTTGAAGTCTACTGAAGGAAGTGAGGGCCATAAAGCCCCTTTGTTCTCCCCCTTCTCTCCCTCTTATGGCAGAATCCAAAGAAGGCAGAATTGGGAGTTTCTATATTTGATAATTAAAGATGAAATATGATTGGATTCTGACAGTAAGTGATTATTTGAGTTTCATCCACTGCAGCTGGTAAATGTTATGTACATTAATCACTTTTACATTTGATAAAAGTTTCCAGATATCTACTTATTAATTAATAGAGAATCAATATTTCTGTTCCTCTCCTTTTTCTGAGACTTATCTAATTATCTAAGCCAGTGATATAACTTATTTGTTGTCACTAAACTCTTAAGAAGTTCTATCTTATTTAAAGCTCAGCAGAAATGGAAACATTTTTATAACCTTCTCCCAGATATGGGGAGATGGAAAGATATTGTGAAAATATCATTCATAACATAACATTTGGAGGAGGTTCTTGATTCTGACACAGGAAAGTTCACCAGATTAGAGATAAAATGGTAAAATTACAGTATATGTTATATATTTATTCAATTAAAGGATGGATCAGCATTTAACATTTCAATATTGATGTGGTTTATATAGAACAATAAATCTGTGGTGTGTGGGTGTTTACATAAAATGTTTATATAACATTTTAGTTTCATGCATAACTTAAATTGCATTATAGAATTATTGGAGAAAATTGATGTCCCTTTAGATAGCTGATCCACTAGCCATTGTGAACCTAATTGCTTGTCATGGTAGATTTTATTAAATTAAATTATTAAATCTTCTAGAAAAATAAATAGATCCATAAGAGGGATGATCAAGCCTGGAATAAGTTGGGGAAACTGAAAAGATTTCAGATTCCCCCACATTTTGATCCTACTGAAAGAAGACCCACAAAGCAATTTTGTTAAGAAACCTACTAACACTGATTAAGTGATTAAGGTAAGAGACTTAAGCCTGGGTCAGTCAAATTCTAATTTCTGAGTGGACTATAAATGTGAAAAGAGGAAGAAGAAACATAAAATCTCTCTCTGTGTAAACACAAATGGAATACTTTAAAATAAAGAAAATGTTTTGACTGTTCCTGGAATAAAAGGTCCTTCTGACCATTGTGCATCCATTTGAATTATTATAATTTGTATTCCATAGGGTTGATCTTGAAGATTGTCTGGCTGCAACTGATCTGGAATACAGCTGTTTGATTAGTGATGAGGTGGCAGTGCTTCCATATAGCATAACTATTTCAAATGTTTCACTGATTGCTAGTCTGCTGAAAGTACTGGTTGTCATCTTCACAGCCTTCCATGACTCAGGCTGGATGGCTAATCCCATCTTTTAAAGTCTGCATTTACATGATGTCATCTACAGAGCCTACCAAGTTACTGGTAAGTCTTTTCAATTACAGTTGTACTTCCCTGAAATAGTTTATGATTTCTTTCCTGAGATCAAACTAATCTCTACCCTCTTGTGTTTTAGGACAGCTGTCAAAATTTAGGAGGGATTTTGTTATAAGTTAGTAACCCTCTTCAGTTGTGCTTGGAAGTTTAGTGACCATAATCTTTTTGATGATTCCTTTACTATTGTTTTTTTCTATTATAGTTCTGTTTATTTTTAATATTATTTAGTTAATTTAGGGAATGTAAACTGATTGGAGTCCTAATAGATTGGAGCAAGATATACACCCAAATAAATAAATGAATAAATGTCTAAGGATTTTTTATTTGTTTTTGTCTTGAGGTTCATGATTAAGAATTACTGAGGAAAGTTATTGAAAATTACTAATATATGTCTTTGGTTATTCGGGTTTTCTCCCGCATAAAATTGGAAGTGTCTTGGCAATGTTTCGATGAAGTCCTATTCGTCATCTTCAGGCTGGTGTTTTCAGCTTTGTGCTTCGAGGAGCAATGCTCCTCGAAGCACAAAGCTGAAAACACCAGCCCGAAGATGACGAATGGGACCAGCCTGAAGATGACAAATGGGACTTCATAGAAACGTTGCCAAGACACTTCCAATTTTATGCAGGAGAAAACCCGAATAACCAAAGACCTACATACAAACATCCGCGAAAACCTCAGAAAACACACACACACACATATATTACACACTTGCACAGTTTGGGATCACAAGTCAAATTATTATATACCTCAAGAATCACATTTCCCCCCACTTAAACAAGAAGTAAATGCAAGATGAATTTGCTACATATGGTGAACAGATTTTAAATGGCTCCAAAGGATTATAAGTTGAATAATGTGCACTGGCTCCAGAATTAACTGCATCATATACCAATTGGTTTGCTAAATCCCACAAAGGATATTATGTATTATGTTAAGATGTAGAGCTAGATTAAATACTAAAAAAAAATCTAAACAAATGAGAAAGAAGAGCAGTTTTCTTATCAGAAGCATCTGAAGCATTTGGACATTGTATGGGGAAAAAAATAAATCATGTAAGGAATTGGTTCAGTTTCAGCCCTATTTTCTATTTATGTAGTTTCCCTGCATCTTATTCATACTGTTTCATTGGGTTTGTTAAGTAGAATAGCTTTTTAAAGATCCTGGGACTCCAGTAAAATAGAGAAACATGAGAGCACTATCTTGTAAAACCAGAAATGCTTTCAGTTTAAGCAAAAGCACCCTTGGCTACAAGCAAGATTTGAAAGTGCCCAATTGATATGCATCTTGGCCTACAGAATGTGATCCAAACTCATAGAAATTTAGCAGCAGTATTTAGAGACAGTATCTAAACCACACATAGATTTTTTGTGGGTCTCATCTGGATTTCTTTATTTATGAAAATGGCATCTTAAATTTCCTCTATGACAATGTGCTTTGTTTTCAAATGTTTTATATTTATTTATTTATTTTTATTTAAAACATCTGCATAGCTACCCATTTTAAACCAATTCTGGGCAATTTAAAAACCAATTCTGGGCAATTGAAAACCAATTCTGGGCAATTGAAAACCAATAAAGCAAGGCATGCAACCATAAATAACACCAGAATAAAACCAAAAACAGAAAACATGGTGTCATAACCTCACTGCCTGATGCAGTCCATGAAAATCTTCTCCCACTCTGTCTTCACTTTATCCTAGTGGCTGGGGGAAGACCCAGGTCTTAAGTATTCTTCAGAAAGTTTTTTTTAAAAAAAAAGACTTATCAGATCTCAAGGGGACAGATGTTCCAAAGGACAGGTGCTGCTTCCAAGGATGAACAATATGACAATGTTGAAGGGAAGGTACCTGAAGAATGACTACCCTGTCCATCTTGATGGGACAATGAACCTGCTCTCAGGGAGAGGCATTCTTGCAGATAACTATAGATGTTTGTTTCTAGAAGATATTGTCCAGAATGTTTACAATGTGTTGCTCAAACTGGTGAAACCTTTCCACAATAGAAGAGGATGCTTTACTTTGTAGGAACAAGATTCTTCTCCTTTTTAAATCATATCAATCTTTTAAAAGAATGGGGAGTGTGGAAGACCCGTGACATCTATAGGAATCATATTACCTACTTTTGGTGTTGATCTTTATTATATTTATAATGCTGGAAAGAAGGCTATGTTCCTACTTCATAAAAACCTTGGTTTAAAGAAAAAGCCTTCCCCATCTCTGTCATTCCTAGCAAATCAAGCTGCTTTCCAGCAATCAAGGGTTTTTCAATGGCCTGGTGTAACCCTGTCAATCTTTAACCAAGCCTCTAATTGCATTATCAGCTGAAGGACTTTGCTGTGTTCTTTCTTTCACTGCCAGAACTTGGTAAGGCTGCTTTGATTATAAATCCCCTAATTGTTGCTTCGCAGAATAAGAAGACCTTCCCTGCAGTAGAAACTTCAGACAAGCCAGTTTTTAATTGATAATTGCAGCTTGCTTCCCCATGAGATACATAGTGTGTTCACACCACAGCATTCTGTGAATACCCCACAGTTCTGCAGTGATAGAAATCATTTTTAAAAAAATATTTATTTATTTATTGAATTTATATGGCTGCCCATCTCAAGGACATGATTCTAGATAATAATGACAATAAAAGGATTTACTACAGAGAGTCAGCTGTGATTCAGAATATCAAAACCATCCCAGAAATTTGTTTATAATATAGAGTAAGGTTGGCATTCAGATATTTTGTTATTTGGTTTGAGTTTCTTAGATTTATAAACTCCTCTGTAGGAATCTTCCACTGGAAAATACAACCGGTGAGAAAAATAAATGGCTAAATATTCATTGTTCTTAATCTGTGAGCTGAGAAAAAAAATAGAGCACTAGGTTACTATCACCCATCACTTAAACTATGATGAGGTTTGTGTGTAATGAGATCATGTTGCCCAAATCAATCAGAACTTTTGCTACAAAGCCTTAAAGTGATGGGACAATTTTTAAGTATATGAGTATAAAGAGCTCCCTCTGATACACTTGGTTCAGTAGTTTCCTCTGCGTAAATTTTATATAATGACCTATGGTTTCAATCATAATAAACCGTCAAATAACAAGATTCCAAATAAGCAAATAACAATCCTATCTAAAGTAATTACTTCAGCAATGTTAATATTTTTATTCTAATTCACATTCCATTTTATTGTATGTTGCTTGTGCTTTAAGAGTTGCTGGTATTCTCACAACTCTGCAAAGAAGACTGGATTTGAAAAAATGTGTGGTTTGGCCAGGCATTTCATCATGAATGAATTTGGATTGCAATGTAGTTCTTCCTGATCCAATTCCTTGGTCTGTGCAGGTCTATTATGTGGGAGATCTTTAATCTCAACAATTCTTTTTTCCTGATCTGAAAACCTTCAACTATTTCATTTAAAGGGAATTTTTCAATTTATATTGTGTTAGGTGTGCATTTGGGAGGAAGCCTTAACTCTTTCATTGTTCTCTAATGCTAATTAAGAAGACTGGTGGTTGCTGGTCTTAGCTTTGGGGTGACATTATCAAAACAAGTTTGCTTGTTATTCCATTAATTCCATTCTCTAGTCTCCTCCTCCTCCTCCTCCTCCCTGTTTACCATTGACATGATTCAGTTAATCCCATTTTTTATCCAACTCCATTAAGTTGCGCACAGTTGTTGTGTAGAGTCCCTTAAAAGGCAAACTCAAGCAGTGCCAGGGAATATAGTTAACAATAATTTAGATAAATGAGACCGTTAAGAGACATCTGATAAGATCCAAACAAACTCACCCATTTCTTAGTTCTACCCTGTTTTGATACAGTTGTCTGGCTTGGAGAAGACTTAAAGCATGACATTATAAAATCAGAAAGCTAATTTTTGCAGCGATTGCCAAGCCAGGTTCAGTGAGATGCCAATGATCATTAGTTAAACCCATGCTATGTGACAGTCCTGCATGCTCAGCAATCATACCTACAACATATGAAGAAATTTAGGGGTGGTAATCATTGTGAAGCTTTTGGACATGGTAATCTAATATCAGACAGAGACCAGACAAGTAGAAAAAACAGTGAATGATATTGGTCATGCTGCTTGCTTTGAAGGAATTCTGTATGTTTTTGAATGAAATTCAATATTAAAGAAAGCAGAAGGTGGGGAGGGTAAGGAGATAAAATGGTAGGGATTAAAACAATTTAGGAAGACAGGTATACTGCATGAAAAAGAAAATAAACTGAGAACATTTTAAGCATCTGGGAAAAAGTGTGTACATAGGATAAATAAATGTCAAAGGAAGGATTTAAGAGGAACAGAATGGCCAAAAAGAAGAGCTCCATATGGCTAAAGGCAGTAACCTACTACTAAATGATTTAAAATAATTAAGCAGATGTTTGGCTGCCATTCCCTGAATTACTTTAATGAAAGCTACACTCATTTGTTTGATTTTTAGAGTTTAGATATTTTGGAAGGTAGGTACATTTTGTCTGAATTATTTGAAATGACATAAAATGGGGTGATTAAATCAATTTAAAGAATGGGATTTACATTTCTTGCAGGGAGCAAGGGATTATCTACTTTGCTTTCTGGAGCAAGTCCATTTGTAGTTATTTAATATGAATAAAGTGCATTAGTATTTATTTAATACAAGTAAATATAAGTCCTTTTTTTAGGTGCATTGAGGGGGAAAAGCTATCTAAAATGGCTGGAATTTCTTGACAGTAATAACAATACACAGAAAAAAAGTACATTTAGTTCTGTCTCAGCCCATGTCCTAGAAAATTAGATTCCTTGAAGAAAATTACAAAACATTGCATTTCTGGTGTACACATGCCCTAAACAGGGGTTCTCAACCTTGGCAACTTTAAGACTTGTGGACTTCAACTCCCAGAATTCCTCAGCCAGCTTTGAGTTGAAGTCCACAAGTCTTAAAGTTGCCAAGGTTGAGAACCCTGCCCTAGCAGCTGTTGATATTCTGTACAACTTAAATGCCAAGAAGAATAATCAAGACAAATTGAAGCTTCGTTGCTTTTCCTAAGATTAGATGAGGCTAGTCCCTTTCAATTACTACATTATTTTCTTTCTCCATTAATGTTGGATCTTACGTACCTTACAGAGATGCCTATAAGAGGGTTTGCTCTTTCCTGTCTCATCCTATACTGCATAGTACAAAAAAATCCCACCAAGAATCAACACATCTCTTGATAGACAGAAGGAAAATGGGGGGGGGGAGGAACAGCATATTGTTTGAGTTTTAATCTGTCACATCTTTATACAGATGTTAATATAATCTGCTAATGCTCAGATCTGAAGGCATCTACTGGCATGATGTCTTTCACCTGTAAGACACCATTTCACAAAGATCTTAATCTTTGGCTTCTCTTTTAACTTACTCTGTCCAGTAAGAGATGCAGTTTAGAAATTGTTCTGACATTAATATACCCTGGGGAAGAGCCTATGTATCAACTTGTTCATATAATGAGACATATAGAAAGCTGCTATAGGACAACACTGGCTCCCTCAGCTGAGACACAAAGATGAGCACCACCCCCTAGAGTCAGACATGACTTGACAGGGGAAACCTTTATCTTTACCTTTATATAACAAGATAAAACCATAGGCTTAGATTGGTCAGTTTTGTTCATTAAAAGAATGGGAATTCTCTGAAAGTTAGCCATTCTGGGTAAATCTACCAACTGAACCACTAGCGGGGTACATTCGTTAAAGACTTAGACTAGGAATGAGGAGACCCAAGTTTAGCTTTACTCTCCACCATGGAAAACCACCTGGTGACTCACTCTCTCTCCCTCTCTCTCTCTCTCTCTCTCTCTCTCTCTCTCTCTCTCTCTCTCTCTCTGTCATGTTCCTCAGTTCAACACAAGAGGATTTATTTGTTTGTTTATTTATTTACTGTCATTATTTTAATAAATAACTCAATGTGGTGAACACATCTGCCTCCTATTTTCCCTACAACAATAACCATGTGAGGTGGGTTGGGCTGAGAGAAAGTGACTGGCCCAAAGTCACCCAGTTGGCTTTTATGGCTAAGACAGGACTAGAACTCAGGGTCTCCTAGTTTCCAGCTTGGTTATTTCTTTTATCGCAGTAACTAGCTCAGTTGTTCAGGTAAGAGAAAACATTTGTATGTTGTCTCGAGTGCTTGGAGAAAGGACAGTAGAGTATTCTAACTTATTAGTAAATAACTGGACACCTTCTTTGTGCCAAATATGTGCTTTACTACTTATTATTCCATATAATTCAATAAGGACTTATTCAAGGTTAATGAAATCAATGCACTCTCCTATGGAGTCTGTTTAGTATGGGGAAGAAACTCGAAGAAAAGCTATGGCACTGAATTCCATTGTTGTCACAACTGATGCCCATCTGTTCAACTGTAGTTGAAGGACAGTTTAAAAGCCTGAAAGCTATATCTTTTTATTGCTGCTATTAATTATGTTCACAGTCATTATAGTATAATCTTTAAAAAATTAGATTGTTAAAGTTTGTGTTATGTTTTTTTAATTATACTGTAACCTGGCCTTCAGCTTGGAGGAAAATAGTATATAAATTTGGATAGCTATAGATAGACGGTGGCATGTGAAGAATAGGTTTAACAAAAATGGTACCAAAAAATGTATTGATACTATACATTTATATTAGGTTTTGTTTTAATATAACAGTTTAGGGCTAGAGAAAGAATTCTCCTGCATTTCCCCCCCACCATTTGTCATTCAATCTAATGAAACAGAAATTACTTTAGAATTATTTTAAAGGTAGACAACATTTCAATTAAATTGTCAAGTGTAGAGTGTGTGGCACTTTTGCACATACATAGTTACAACATAGAACATGCGTGACTTTCTTTTTATTGTACAATCATCGGTCCAGTGGTTTGCGGACTTCCTTGATTCCTATACTCCAATTATATTCTAAGAGAAGGCATTTTAAGGGAACTCCTTTTGTTGAGCTTTTTCAATAGTTGGGCTACTCTCCCCAAGAAAATGGAATTTTGAGAAAATGTTGCCGAGATAATCAATCTCAAAAACTGTGTTACTTATACATACAGTATATTAGAGAATTTTGAAAAAATATTTGTGTTCCTTTGAGGCAGGTCCTATAAAGGCATTGTTGGTATTCATATGTAAGCTCATCCTGCTGCGTATCTTCCAGCATGTCTCTTTAATTGTGGTTGGGTTCAACAAGCTAATAGACTTTGTATACTGGGAATCTTTCTTTATCAAGGAAAAATAATAAATTAATTCTAATGTATGTTTATTCTAATTCATAGTATAAATATACATACATAATTGTGCTTTTATTGTATTTGAATTTCTGTTAGTCACTGAGAATTGCATTGATGAGATGGGAAACCATATAAATTAATATAAATTAACAAAGATTACAGGGATTAATGTTTGGTTGAAAACCCTTATAGGAAGTTACCATCTGTTTCTTCCAATCCAATCAAACAGAATATTCTGTTTGCTATTTCGGGTTCTCCTCTCTTGGATAAGATCACTGGCCCAAAGGTAGACAGTACATCGAGGATGGATAGATAAATCGATTTATGTTCTGTATCATTTTTGTAAGTTTACACAGGAGTCTAGAGAGAAAAAAAGGATATTAAAATTGTTAACTCACAAATATAAACATTATTAATGAAAATGTATATTTAATTATTTTCACTCTAAAAATAAGTGTTTACCTAAAATTCATATTTTAATATGTGGTTAATTGAAGTTTTTCAGAACTTTAGTGCAAAATCACACACAAAACAGTTTTCTGTGGAAGAATAAATCAAGTCAGTTCAGTGAATACCTGTAAAGGGCTGTGAACCTTCAGGGAAAGGAAGAAGAGTTGCAGCCTAGACAACATTCTGTTAAGAGAAAGCTAAGTCCAGAAGAGTAGAGGTGAAGGATGTATCTCAGAAGAGATTCTCCTTTAGACTCAGATTTTTTTTTTTAGTAGACCGTTGTTCAGTAGAGCAGGGACCCCAACCCTTGGGCCATGGCCTACTAGGGGACTGTGGCCTATTAGGGACTGGGCCATGCAAGTGGCATATACAGCTCCACTCGTGTGAGCAGTGGGCCAGTACACACACGGCCTGGTTCCCTTCTTCCCCCAATCTGGACTGCCAAGCCACAGAGGTTGGGGACTGTTGCATTACTGGATAGCTTCTGCTTTTTAGAATCAATTATTAATAGTAAAGAAGTCCGTAGTTATAAGAAATACTCCAGAGACTAGAACTTGGTAGCAATGAGGACCTTGGAAAAGATAGTTAGATGCTGTGATGTGTTTATACTTACAAAGGAATTTTGCAGGCACTAGATTTAGTGATGATATTCTACACCCTGTCAACTTAAGGATACGTGGTGTCCCAAGGACACATTAATGGCACCACCTCTCACCAATGCAAAAATTGGTTCTCACCAATGCAAAGATTGATATTTTAGAAGAAGGGAGAGCAGTGGTGTTTCCTAAGTTTTGATCCCTGGATCATTGCCTATTTGATCTTAACTTAAAGCTAGCCCTAATTCTATGGAAGTGAAATTTGGACTCTGGAAAAGTAGGTAAGGTAGATTATTGATGCTTTTTGTATTGGAGAAGAGTCCTGAGAATACAATGGATAGCCCAAAAAATTACCTAATGAATCACTGAAAAAAATCAATACAAGATTTTCATGAGGCAGAAATTAATCTATTTTGGACATATTATGTGAAGATATAACTCTCTTAAGAAATCTGTAATGGGAGAAGGGAGAAGGGAGAAGGGAGAAGGGAGAAGGGAGAGGGAGAGAGAGAGAGAGAGAGAGAGAGAGAGAGAGAGAGAGAGAGAGAGAGAGAGAGAGAGAGAGGGGGGGGGGGGAGAAAGGGGATTATTACAGTGAGAGTGGAGGCATCACCAGAAGACTCACAGAGTCAGGGTGGGATAGATCATAGAGAGCCTGTTTGGTCTAGTGATTAAGATGCTGGCCCAGAAACCAGACCAGCTGGTTCTAGTCCCATCTTAGGTATAAAGTCACTCTTTCTCAGCCCAACCCACTCACAGGATGATTGTTGTGAGGAAAGTGAGAGGAGGAAAGATTACTATGTATGTTTGCCATTTTGAGTTACTTATAAACTAATAAAGGAGGGATAAAAAATCTAATAAATACATAAATAGCTCGTCCTGTAGAAAGTCTATTTCTGTGGTTGCTAAGAGCTGATACTGCCTTAATAGCACATCTTCAGTCAGGAAAAGTTGTTGCCTTTAATAATAAGGTGTAGTTATGTAATTCTACTGAACTGTGAATAATACAAGTATTTAATTACTCTAATTCCTCTCACCCAAAAAAAAATGATTTTTTTTCTCTTTTTTTCTTCCCTGTAGATGCTGGCCAATTATACAGAGGAAACACTTGAAATCAAAGTGATTTAACAATCCACACAATAATTAGGAAAATAAATGTCAAAAAGACAAATAAATTGACAGAAGTGATTTATCTACTAACTTTTTTTTAAAGTACATTTTGTTTAGATTGTATTTTAGGAGATTAGCCAATGAATGTTTAGACAACAGAAAAACCTACTTGCCCATTATGAATAAGTACCAGGAAAAGATGGAGTACTAATTATAATGTCAAGTTCAGATATGTTAGTAGCTACAGTGTATACCAATTTATAGTGGTAGATTATCAATGATTCAGTCAGTATAAAGAATAACTTTTAGTGTTTTATATTTTCTTCAAAAAAGCGCAAAATATGTTTTTCCCTGCTATGCTCATTTTTTTCCCCATTGCTTGTTGGAAATTTGTTTTTTTTTGGGGGGGAGGGGATGGAGGGCTGGCATAGGTAACTGTGCATATATTTCCAGTTAAACTTTGCAGAAAAAAATGTACCTTTAATGTTTAGCATAGAAAAAAAGTAGAAAACAGAGTTTGTAGATTTTAGTCCCGCATTTAAGATGCTGATTTTAAAACTCAACAGAAATGATGAATTTATCACAGCTTTATTTATTCTAAAGGTGATCAAAATAGAATTCACTTCAGATGTACAGGCCTAGTGTTCCTGAGGTCAATACAGACAAGTGGAAGGGTTATCATTAACCTGAGGACCAGCTAGCAGCCTTTCTTGATGAGATTTAAGTAACAGATTCTATCCAATAGGACTCATGATCTAATGACATCTGCATCACATGGGGTTTATTTGATCACTCTGCTGATGCCACTATTACTAAAGCTCCCATGGTAAGTTTGTATACTATATAGTATAAGTAGTGGTAATTTCATTCCATGTTTGTAACAATCTGCATATCATTTTAAATTTGCAAGTGATTAAATCTGCATTATAGTCAGAAATGCAATGCCTCTTTCTAGTAAGTGTCCTTCTTATTGAGAGTGTTGGAGGAATGAGAAAGCTTTGGATCTTGAAAATCCCAGATCTGTTTTGATCATCAGCATGCGTTTGACATGCTTCTTTTTTTTCTAAAAGAACATCAGTGACAGAGGACCAATGGAAGTAGATTTTCACTGTCTCAGTGGGATTGCTATTCTCCTGTGTCTGCAGATTTCCTTCTCCTCTTACAAGTGCTTTAAAATCCTGTGTCTCAAGGATATTTTCTCAGAGACCATGGTATTGCATCTTAAATTCTAATAGTGAAAAATCTATATGCCAACAGAGGGAAAATATTTAGCTGGGAAATAAAGATTGGTTGCATAAACCAGTTATATAAATGATAATTACAGTTTTTCTTTGACCTTATCAGCTCCAATTTACATTCAAATTTAGAAAGGGAAAAAAATGTGGCTTAATGCATTCCTAGGGAAAGGGGAAAAATTTGGCTTAATGCATTCCTAGGTGATCTTAAGTTTCTTAAATACTGAAATAGAACATAAATTGCTTTTTTCCCTAATGTGTGCTCAGTCAAGATTTACACCAGGCCTGACATGTGATTTACTTTGGTTAATTGACAGATACTTTTCATTGTTGACTACCAAGCATAGCACATTGAGCAAAATAAGTTACCGGTATCTGTAGGACAAGAGAAAACATATTCTCTGAGCTTAATCATGGATTTTAATTGCCAGCCTTAATTTGAAAATAATTGTTCACAGCAATTAAGTAAATGCCCCAATTTCACTAACATACTTCCTAATTAGAACCTATAACATAAAACTGCCAATGTATGCTTCATTAGCTTTGATTTACTGTATCCAATACCTAAAAAAAAACCCATTTCCTGTTAGTTTTATCATGCACTAGTTCATGTCATATAACAATTGTACTAAATTTGTAATCTGTCCTGGAGAAAGTTTGATAATCAGACTATATTTGAATTTTATGTGTTATTTCTGATAGGCGATCATCCAAAAGTTAAAAAATGATGCTTTTACTATTATTTTGATTTATTATTTAGTTTAAATGCAGGAACAAAACAGTATGTAACACACACACACACACACACACATGCTTGCAACACTCTGTATTTCAAATTCTCATATTTTCCTTACTAACGTTTGTGGGTAAACATATGTCATATTTTACATTAATTTAATGTATGACTTGCCATTGTGGTCACATTAAATATGTGTGAGACTACAACATTAGGACCCAGCTTACCTAAGCAAAATCTTTGAGCAGATAAAAGATTGGTCTATTTTAAAATTATTACGAAGGAAAAATATGTTCTGAGGCATAGCCTTGCACAATTGCTTGGTTTAGCTGGATTTACATGGTTTTCTGAACTAAATTGCCATCCAATATACATAACATTTTCCATTTTGTTTTGCTTTAGTTCTACACCTTTCTTCTGTAAGACACCTCCAGACTGTTGTGAATTCCAGGAAAGCAGATAAGATCTGGTTTACTACCGGTATGTACTGTTTATACATTACTCTTAGATTTATGTGTGTGCTTGCATTAATGGCATTCTGTTTGGGAACAGACAAAAACAGGGCTGGGAAGGATGGAAAGAAAAAGCAGAAATAATCATGGTCAGCTAGGCCACACTACAATAATTTTGCTGCTATTAACTCTAATATATCCTGAAAGGAATGAAGTCTTGCAACCACATTATAGTCAAAATAGTAGAACCATTCTTCTACCAAGCAGAAAAAAGTCTTAATTTTTCTCAAAGACCTCTCTGTGATGATGACAACCAAGTGGTTGAAAGATTTTACAGTGCAATGAATACATAATTACCAGGAAAGAAGACAATACAATTGCAAAATTGTTACTTTGTATTTTAAGAGACCCACCCTACTCTTCAGTATAACTCCTAGTTATTTTTCCTTTTTTTGTTAGTTACCCTTACATTCAACTTCTAAGCTCTTGAAGCTCCACTCATATAAGTTTATCACACCTTCAAGAGAGCTAAACAATAGTTGGGTGAAAGGATCTCATTGTATTTCTTGCTTCTGAATTAATTGCTGTTCCAGCTCTTAGAATGTGCCTGTTTGACTAGTTGAAAGATGGTGGATTGCTCCCTTCATCTGAGCCCTAAGAGTATGAAATGAAAAATGTAAATGTAACATATGTTATAGCAACAAACATGATTAGGGGACTGGAGGCTAAAACCTATAAGGAACAGTTGCTGGAATTGGGTTTGTCTAGTTTAATGAAGAGAAGGACGAGGGGTGACATGATAGCAGTGTTCCAATATCTCAGGGGCTGCCAGAAAGAAGAGAGAGTCAAGCTATTCTCCAAAGCACCTGAAGGCAGGACAAGAAGCAATGGATGGAAACTAATCAAGGAGAGAAGCAACCTAGAACTAAGGAGAAATTTCCTGACAGTTAAAACAATTAACCAGTGGAACAACCTGCCTCCAGAAGTGGTGAATGCTCCAACACTGGAAGTTTTTAAGAAGAGACTGGACAGCCATTTGTCTGAAATGGTATAGGGCAGTGGTGGCGATCCTATGGCATGTGTGCCAGAGGTGGCACTCAGAGCCCTCTCTGTTGGCATGCGCACCACTACCGCCAGCAGCAGGTCCATCAGACCACCACTGCCACCCGGAGCAGGAGCCCCACCTAGCACAAAGGAGGCTAAGCGGCCAACTAGCAAGCTTGAGTAGAGGTGGTAGAGCAGAGGTCACCAACCATTGTCAATTGGTGGACTGGAAGAAAAGGGAGGGGGAAGCATTTTACATGCATGCATCCATGCATGGGGCTGCAAGCATGCATGTGCTGCAAATGGAGCGGGGCTAGCACCTGTTTGATACTCAGTAGCCCTGCCCCATTCTTGCATGGTACAGCCACTTGTATCTTCATCCCATGGCATCACAGTGGCTGTTTTTACGCCTTGCAGCATGGTGGGCCATTTTTGCGCCCCCGGTTTTTGCATGCCAGAGGCAGCACTCAGAGACACCTCCCTGCCCCTCCCTCTGAGGGCACCATAATGGTGATGCGGCCCTGTCAGTTTGCGATAAATAAATGGGTTTTGGGTTGCGGTTTGGGCACTACGTCTCTAAAAGGTTCGCCATTATTGGTATAGGGTTTCCTGCCTGAGCAGGGGTTGGACTAGATGACCTCCAAGATCCCTTCCATCATCACCACAACCACCACCATTATTATTATTATTATGGATCATCGCACAGTCAGCCAGATGTTCAGACTGGATTTGGCATTCTGTCTACCTATCGAGTCCTTACCCAGGACCTGGGATAGGCAGATGTGGATGTTTGATGGTGTTACAGATATCGTCGCAGGATGGAAGCAGTTCCTAGTGAGGCCACTTTTTGCAATTGACTAATAGCGAATTTGTCAATGCCAATGGTGTTCAAGTGGTGCTCCAGTTGTTTTGGGATTGCACCCAAGGAGCCTATCACTATTTGTACTACTCTTGCTTGCTTTTGCCACAGTCTTTCTATTTCTATTTGTAGGTCTTTGTATGTGTTATGTTGCAGGTGGTTGTCTAATTGAATTCTGAAGTCCCAGAGCAGTTTAATTTTATCATTTTCTGTGACTTTCTCTATTTTATGATCCCACCAGTTTTTGCTTACAGGCAAATGATATTTTTTGCAGATCTTCCAAAGTATGCTACTTTGTCATGCCGCTGCTTGTAGTCAGTCTGTGCAATTTTCTTGCAACAGCTTACCAGGTGGTCCACTGTTTCTTCAGCTTCTTTGCATAGGCGGCACTTACTGTCTGTTGCTGTCTTCTCAATTTTGACTTTGTATGCATTTGTCCTTAAGGCTTGGTCTTGTGCAGCCAGAATTAGTCCCTCGGTCTCTTTCTTCAATTTTCCTGCTCTTAGCCATTGCCAGGTTTTATTATTATCTGCTTTCCCAGCTATTTTTTTCATGTATTGGCCATGTAGTGCTTTGTCTTCCCATGCCTCTATTCTGTTCTTCATTTGGTCTTTCTTGTGGGCCAGTTTGGTCTCTCCAGTAGTCAGTAAGCCTTCCTGATATACTAATTTCAGTGCATCTTCATCATTGTTCTTCAGATATTCTTCCAAAGCCATTTTTTCTTCTTCAACCATCTGATGTACTTGTAGCATTCCACGCCCACCTATTTGCCTTGGTAGATAAAGTCTGTCAATGTCACTGCGTGGATGAAGGGCATGATTCATTGTCATTATTTTTCTGGTCTTCCTATCCATTGCTTTTAGTTCTGCTTGAGTCCAGTCCACTATTCCAGCTGTGTACCTAATGACTGGAACTGCCCAGGTGTTGATTGCCTTTATGGTATTTCCTCCATTGAGTTTGGACTTTAAGATCTTCTTCACTCTCTTGATGTATTCACCTCTAATCTTTTTCTTGACTTCAGTGTGCTTGATGTTGTCAGCTTGAAGGATACCCAAGTATTTGTAGTAATCTTCCTCATCCAGACTCTTAATGCTATTTTCGTGGGACATTTTGATTCCTTCAGTTTTCACTACTTTTCCTTGTTTGATAGTAAGTGTGGCACATTTGTCCAAGCCAAACTCCATAACAATATCTTGGCTATATATATGGACAGTGTTGTGCAGCGATTCTATTTCAGATGATGTTTTTCCATACAGCTTCAGATCATCCATGCAAAGGAGATGGGATAGTCTGGTAGATGTTTTTGATGTTTGATAGCCATGGCCTGAGTTATTCAGTATTGTTGACAGAGGAAACAGTGCAATAACAAATAGTAATGATGACAATGAATCTCCTTGAAATATTCCTCTCTTGATATTAACCTCTCCCAGTCTCTCACCATTGATCTGCAATTGTGTCTTCCATTGTGCCATCAATCTTTGTATTATTAATATTATTATTATTATTATCTTTTATTCATTAGACATGAACCTCAGTCAACTGAACATTCAAATTGGCTGGCGATTA
Source organism: Crotalus tigris (assembly GCF_016545835.1). Lineage (NCBI taxonomy): Eukaryota > Metazoa > Chordata > Lepidosauria > Squamata > Viperidae > Crotalus > Crotalus tigris. Next base: position 133,708 of record NW_024096780.1, read on the forward strand.
TTATTATTATTATTATTATTACTATTATTATGGATCATCGCACAGTCAGCCAGATGTTCAGACTGGATTTGACATTTTGTCTACCTATCGAGTCCTTACCTAGGACCTGGGATAGGCAGATGTGGATGTTTGATGGTATTACAGATATTGTCGCAGGATGGAAGCAGTTCCTAGTAAGGCCGCCTTTTGCAATTGACTAATAGTGAATTTGTCAATGCCAGTGGTGTTCAAGTGGTGCTCCAGTTGTTTTGGGATTGCATCCAAGGAACCTATGACTATTGGTACTACCCTTGCTTGCTTTTGCCACAGTCTTTCTATTTATTATTATTATTATTATTATTATTATTATTATTATTATTATTATTATTATTACTTCTGTGTGGCATGCAGGTCCAGCATCCAGATTTCGTTTACATTAGCTTCTCCTGCTCAAATTTTAATATTATTTTTTTAAAGGGTAGAATTGAACAAGAAACACACTAGTGTTTAAATTGCTAGTGGCAATTTAAACCATCCCTCTCTACAATAATTGAATAATGTCCTCAGGATTAGAACACTGCATCAAAATCCAAAGGCAATTGGAAAAAAGAACAGAACAGAAGTAGGCATCTGCTGTAGAATTTCTCCACACTGCATATTTCTTTTCATCATCTTTTCCTCTCATTTGATAAGCTGACTGAACAGACTAAAGACATTCCACAAAATCACCAAGTTATCAGAAGTGAGAGAAGCAACTGAGCCAGACCAGATGGACACTACATGAATTAATGAAACTCTCCTTTCTTATTAGAGTGTACAATAACAATAACCTTGAAGCCTAACAGATTTTTTTCTCTCTCTCTTTTTATACTAAAGAAAACTAACAGATAACATCTTGATCTTTTTTCCCCTTGCTTCCTCCTGTCTATCAAGGCTAGATATATAAATGTTTATATAATTATCACTGAATTCCCTTTTTCAGGGTCATCTCCATATTCCTCCATAACTTTCAAGGCACTGCAATGTGTAAAGGGTTAGGTTTAATTTTTAGATAAGTGTCACCTCAATTATCATGGTAGAGCTTTTATTTTTATTATACACACACACACACACACACACACACACACACACACAACTGGGATGTGTTTGAACCATGCAATCCAAAACAGCTTGGGAAGTAACATAAAGGAACTTCTTAGTCCTGCAAAGGAATTGTTAAAACTGAGCAATGTTTGGATGGGAAAGAGTTGCATTTGCCTTTCCACAGTATAATCTGTGGGGTTTGATGTGACATAAACATTTAAACAACTGCCTTGCAAGTATCATAATAAAAGGAGATCCTTATCTATAACTTTATCAGAGGTCCAAACTCCTCCCTATTCCCTATCTTTTTTACCCCATGGTTACATGAAGGGAAAGAGAGGGAGAGAGAAAGACATTGTCTGAGTAATGATCTGGAATATGCAACTCTATGCGGGAAACATGAGAATTTTACTTGCCTCAAGCTGGATCTGCTGAGAAGAAATATGGCCAAACACATTCAGATAATTTATTTAGCTGCAGCTATTTTAAGATTATTTTTGCCATATTTTTTAACTATTTAAACCACATTTTTGTAACTGAGTAAATAAAGCTTGGGTCACCTATCGTTTTCTACAATGCTCAAACTGGGTTCTAGGAAGACCTGAATTGGTTCCTTGAGAGATTGGGGAGAAAGAGAAATGTGAAACACAATCAGTCATCCACTCCTATCTCAACACAGCTCTTCTCACTGACTATACTTTGCCAGCAATTTAAGTACTCCATGCAGGAGTCACTTGGCTGTCTATTCCTCACCACACCCACTTTCACAAAATCAAACTGCTTACCTGACTTGAACTCCAATAAGCATTTCTAATTCTGCAAGTTAAATTGTGGTGAGTCTGTCTTTTGTTTTTTCACTTTCCAAGCCACATACAGTATTTATGTGTGCTTGTGCTTTATTCCAAGCAATCTGCTTAATAATACAAAGGACATTCTGTGCCCACTTACTTAGTAGTAAAGCCCATGGAACTGTATGGGAATAAATTAATTTAGGATTGCATTGCACTGCTTGTCTGGGGTGCACATCTGCCTTAAATTCCTTTGGATCTGGACCTTCTCAAAATATAAGTGCAATAATAGGTAGAAAAGACCTTAGGCGAAGGAAGAAGATCCACAGACTGGACAACCTGCAAAATATCTCAGCTCACAGAAGGATGTGGCTGATATAGGAAGCATTTCAAAAGGGACCCTTTCTAGTTTTTCAGAAAATGTAAGAAGATAGAGAAATACTTTCAGATTTGCAAGTTACTGTTAATATAAGCTAACAATAATGACAGAGCTGGTATTCATTGTTGTGCTTCTTGTTTGGATTACCTCAAAGCTGTAAATAATGGTTGGGTTCTTTAGTCAGTTGTGCCCCTGGCCAAAATAGCATCTGAGCTGGAAAGGTAAATAAATATCTTTTATTTATGCATATGTAAAGGATATGTCTCCCACAGGTACAAGAGGGAAAGACCCCTAGGAAGGGGAGAAATAACTTTAAATACAGTTCAAACATATTGAGTTTGGAATATTTTTTCTCATAATATTCTTAGTATTATCTTATTAATGGCTAATTTAATATTCAAGAATTTTTAACCATTATAATGATTTTTTCAAAGTTACTAGAGTTCACTTTTCTAGGCAATTCTCACCTGCAGCTAGCTGGAACTGATCCTTATCAGAATCAACATTCCACATGGAGAATCTGCTTTTTACTTCCCCAAAAATAGAAACATTCATCAAAGGTGCTCCTTGTTACTGAAAATATTACCAAACAGGCCTCTTCTGTGCCTATCAGATAATAACAATAATCTACGTGTTTGCCAAGATAGATAGGAAGAATATTGATCCTTGCCCTAGATGTATTTATGTATGTAGTGTAAGTAGGTATAAATCGCTCACTAACAAGGAAATTGTGACTTATGTCTTACCTCATTGTCAGAACTGGCTGGCAACCATTCCTTTAGAGGAAAAATGAATGACATCCCTACAACCAATTATCCCCTCACTTTATTCAATGGCAGGAGATGTGGTAATCTGCACTTTGATCTGAATATCTTGTAAACTGTCACCAAAGTTTATCAGCCTACGCAGGATTTCCTTAAACCAATCTTGAATCAAGTTGGCATGAACATAAAACTGAAAGCAGTTGAAATGTTAAGCCTAGGTATACCTTAAGTGTAGACTAAAATAAAATCAGTTTTCTCAACTTCTTGTAGCAAGATTTATCAGGGTTACATAACGGGAACTTCTCAATCTTGACATTTTCTCTGAATTTGAGTAGAATAAAGTATCATATGTTTTGTACTTAAAATACATGATGGTTTTCCACTAGATTTGTAAGGAGGAAAATGTAGATATTGGTAAAGTGCCTGAATTTTCCCCCTCAGGAGGCTTAGAGAAGCTTCAAAGCCAATTTAGATTAAGACAATGGGATTGAGGAAAGGATTATTTCCCTTTTCTTAGTGCCTTTGCAAGAATCAAAGCTGAAGCCTCTGGAATCACTTTAAAGCCTTTAAAAGTACAGATTTCCCATGCCTTGCCTGAGCATCATTTTAAATTTTCACTTTCATCTGGAATTACACATTGCCATGGGAAATACAATCATTTTTATATTTCTATTATAGGTGTATTGATTTTAGTGGATTTGACAATAAAATGACACACATGTAGGGAATGAAATTATTGCATTTTTAAAAAATCTAGAATTAAATTCCTAACACAGTGAATTAGCATCGAATATTAACATTCAATGAAACTCCCTTGCCTTTCTTATTAAGGATTCAAACATTCTCTGATCCCTCTCAGTTGTGACAACCCCAATTTTCAAGCCAAGTTTAAGATGTTTTAAACTACATTTCATCCTAAAACCATGAAAATTACAGGCAGAAACACCAGTGTACTGTTCATCAATGTTTCACTTTCATAGCAGAGGAAAGTATAGAAATACAGGTACCATTCTACTGTTGAGACAACACTTATTGGAAGCTCTTAACAACACAAAATTCACTTGGCTTAAGTTGCCCACTTGTTTGAGGGCAGGATGGGAGGCATTAAAAAAACTTGATAAAACAAAGTGCTAAACTAGCTGAATTTGGACAATGACAATTCCTCCATAATCAGCCCCATGGGGTTTTTCTTTAGTTCTTGCTAGTGGGATTATAATCACTCCAAAGTCTTTACCTTTATCTCTGTCTCTGTCTACCTTTACCTCTACCTCTACCTCTACCTCTACCTCTACCTACCTACCTACCTACCTACCTACCTACCTACCTACCTACCTACCTATATTTGCAAAATATTGCATGGTTCTATCTATCTATCTATCTATCTATCTATCTATCTATCTATCTATCTATCTATCTATCTATCTATCTATCTGATGGTCTGCCTGCAAAACACTATAAATTTAAAATTTTGATATATATCCTCCCTGGTTTCTGCTGACAGGAGTCAGGGGAAACCTGTGGCTCAAAAGGGTAATACAGCTGCCTAACATGCAAGCTGCCCTGGTTCAAATCCCTGAAGGGTGTGACTAGCTGATGAGGGCTAATGAGCCTGAAACAGCTATACTAGTCTCCCACTAACTCTTTGTCAGCCACAAAATTTTGAATATCCATATCCATCTCTCTCTCTCTCTCTCATCTATATCTATATATCTATATATACACGCATCTGACAGATATATATCTATATATACACTCATCTGACAGAGTTAGTTGTAGTTTTGTAAACAGGACCGGAAGCTACACATCTAAAGCTTATCTGTCTTAATGAAAATTTACAAAATGTAATAATTAAAATTAAGAACACTAATGTTTCCTGACTTAAAAAGATTAGTAATTTAGAAATAATTTACACAATATTTATCTATATGTGCAGGATGGCTATAGATGGGAGGAGAAGTGTTTCAGTCATTCTACTATCCAACTTCCTTCCCACCTGCCCACTCCTAGGAATAATGCTTTTAGTACTGTGTAGGTTGTCAGGAGTAACTGATATTTTTAGATTCTTAAGCAGGGAAAAAATGCTGCTACTGTTGCTTTCTTTCTTTCAAACTGCCAGTCCCCAATTCAGTGCTTACAAGTAATTGCATCTTTTGGGAGCAAATCCCAAAATGCCAGGGAATTTCTAGAAGCCTGGCACTCCGACAAATCAGCCATCAATAGACACATAGACATTAACAACATCTATAGATTATGCAAAAGAGACAGTCAATAGCCCAAAAGAGAAAAAGACTGGCACCTCTCCACCAATAATCAGCACTCAGATCAGCATAGATTAACTCAAGGTCACCTTCAGACCAACAATCAAGTAAGCAACCTCAGTCAAGAAACTGCCAAAGAACCATGAGTAAACAGCTCAACCAAAGAATCCCTAAGACTGCTCCCACCCACCCAAACAGGCAAGACACTAGAATATAAACTGACAGCAAACAGCACTCCTTACTAGCACTGATGATGTTACCTAGTTAGGGTAATGAAACATCTGCAAGAAAACAAGCAAACTCAGAGAGCACCAAGTACCCCTCATTTCAATCCTGAGCTACAAATATTCTCCTTCATTAGCATTGTTTTTGTCTGTCTTTTGTTATTATGCAGATTTGTATGCCCACATTGTTTGGGTCCTTTGTTTCCAATTATTTTGATCACATTCAAATTTGGATGACAACTATGCTTGAATGTAGGCTAAAGAAAAAAAAAATGCTGGTGCCATAAGCTTTTTTATTATTATTATTTTGGAGAAGAGAAAGGAAATGCCTTTGTATTATATATGTCCTGGAGGGAAGAGCAGTTCAGCAAGATACGTTGCACTGAAAGTTTTAGCTCACAGTTGATGAATATCTCACTTATGGCTTAATAAGTATCCTAAGATACCCTCATGTAGGTTTTTCATTGCCTCAAGTCATGGTGAACCTCTCTAGGTTTCACCCCATTTTGCACAGCCACACTCCTTTTCTGATTTCACTGTACTCCAGATATATAGCTGATGATCAAATCTTTGCACGGGTTGTAGAAGAAAATCTGGATACAAATGCCTTTTGTTTGCATGTGAAGCAAACCAAAATGTTGCTTTTTTCCCCAGTTTTCTTTTGCAAAATACTAACACATTCTTCTCTCCACTCTCCTTTCCCCATGCCCCAAATACAGTCTTATCATGTGGTACTTCACTTAGCCTGCAGTCTTGAAAGCTTGACCTTTCCTGACTTCCCAGTGTGTAGCTATTCCACGGCCTCCATAAGGGCTATTCTTTGTAACCAGCAAGGAGTTTCTTTGTACAAGTCCATCTGCTCCGTGCTGAGTCCTGCTCCATCAAGAGGATTGTGGAAATCTTTACGCTTTCTCATAGATCACTCAGCTAATTATTTTAGCTTAAATGTTTATCTTTCTACTTCTCACTTTTTGTGAATTTCTCTTTTCCTCTGTTTTTTCCTCTAGATTTGTTGAAAAGTCAGCTCATACTGTGTCACTGTTGTATATGGCTACTGAACTCCATCTTATACTCTTTCATTGACCCCTACAGAAGCAAAAATTACAGCTTTTATCTTTCTTGCAGGTTGTTGATAGAATTGTTTTTCTTGTTTCTCTTTTTTCTTTTCTTACCTCCATTTTTATATCCATAAGAAAACCCAACTAATGAATAGGTGTTTGAAGAAGCAGAGGCCTGTCAATGTAAAATATAATCCATAGAAAAAAAGGTGAAAATGTAGAGTATATGGTGCCAATTTAGTCAAGGGGAATAATAGAGCAAATGCTTCAGAAAAAAAAACCCTTACAATTATGATGCTGCTCAATGGATACTATAGATTTTTTTTTCTTAAAAATAATCCTTGGTTCAATTCAAAAAATAAGAAAGAAAAGGAAGATACAGTTGAAAACTCCTTCGGGGATCTGAAAATAACATTGCTTGGAATTTATGCATAGACTTATAATATAGTAGATTGCAATGCCCACAAGCTTTTCCAAAACTTTTATTTGGTTCACATGAACATTCAATTCAATTAGGAGCCAAATAGGTTCTGATTAATATTTCTCTTGAGACACATTATTTGCAATCTGTGTTATGCAGAGGTTTTATTATGATTAGCAACAATATCATCCCTGGAATGCATAGTTCAAAAAATATCTTTTCAAAAACTTCAAAATAATACTTAAAAATTTGCTGATTACATTACAAGCCATTAGACTGCTCATTTCTATTTCTACCATGTGTACTTTGCATTTTTAAAGTTCTTAATAGCTGTGCAGTTTAGCAGAGGGGAGTTCCTTCTTTTGAAGAAGCAGAACATGTTGACTTTTCCCTAAGCTTAGTTTACAGCCAGAGTTTATATTACATGGGATATGTATGTCTGTGAATGTGTGTAATTGGTTGTGTTTCCATCAAAGTGCACAACGGAAATAATATCAATCTTGAGGGGGAAAAAATATATTGGCTGGCTCCTAACTGAAAAGTATACAGTATTCTATAAGTACCAAAAAAACAAACCCCTCAATAGGCATTTTTTTCCCTTCACTTCTTCTTCTGAGAAATCTGGCCTCTCGGATCCCAACATCTGGCAAGGTTCCAACTGGGTCAGCGGCTCTCTTTCCAGGGAGTTTTCTCCCTCTCTTGCTTCGTTGTCTGACATGGTAAATTTTTGCAAAATCCCCCGGCAAGGGTCTACCTTCCAGGTGGATTAATTTTGCAAGTCCTATCTAATGTAAGGACCCACCCCACTTTGCATCTTAAGAAGACAGAACTCTTGGAATAGTTCTTCCAACAGGAATCCTTTATTAAGAGAAAATGGTTGCAGGCATGCTAGACAGGACTTGGGGTCCAAGCTCTCCCATTCAAGGTTTTAAGGGGTTCCCCAGTAGTCCCACCCAATCCACCCCCCTTCCCAGTGATAGTTTCAAGTATCACAATTCCACCCCGTTTCTTCTTTCTTCCGTCTGGATGGAGACTTCAGATAACTACATGAAAGGCAAATACTCTTCTTTGTTAATGCTAATGTTCTCTGGTGTTAACGCTTTGAGGTTACAATAGGTTCCAATAAACACACATTCAGCATTCAGCTCTTTGAAGTCTACTGAAGGAAGTGAGGGCCATAAAGCCCCTTTGTTCTCCCCCTTCTCTCCCTCTTATGGCAGAATCCAAAGAAGGCAGAATTGGGCGTTTCTATATTTGATAATTAAAGATGAAATATGATTGGATTCTGACAGTAAGTGATTATTTGAGTTTCATCCACTGCAGCTGGTAAATGTTATGTACATTAATCACTTTTACATTTGATAAAAGTTTCCAGATATCTACTTATTAATTAATAGAGAATCAATATTTCTGTTCCTCTCCTTTTTCTGAGACTTATCTAATTATCTAAGCCAGTGATATAACTTATTTGTTGTCACTAAACTCTTAAGAAGTTCTATCTTATTTAAAGCTCAGCAGAAATGGAAACATTTTTATAACCTTCTCCCAGATATGGGGAGATGGAAAGATATTGTGAAAATATCATTCATAACATAACATTTGGAGGAGGTTCTTGATTCTGACACAGGAAAGTTCACCAGATTAGAGATAAAATGGTAAAATTACAGTATATGTTATATATTTATTCAATTAAAGGATGGATCAGCATTTAACATTTCAATATTGATGTGGTTTATATAGAACAATAAATCTGTGGTGTGTGGGTGTTTACATAAAATGTTTATATAACATTTTAGTTTCATGCATAACTTAAATTGCATTATAGAATTATTGGAGAAAATTGATGTCCCTTTAGATAGCTGATCCACTAGCCATTGTGAACCTAATTGCTTGTCATGGTAGATTTTATTAAATTAAATTATTAAATCTTCTAGAAAAATAAATAGATCCATAAGAGGGATGATCAAGCCTGGAATAAGTTGGGGAAACTGAAAAGATTTCAGATTCCCCCACATTTTGATCCTACTGAAAGAAGACCCACAAAGCAATTTTGTTAAGAAACCTACTAACACTGATTAAGTGATTAAGGTAAGAGACTTAAGCCTGGGTCAGTCAAATTCTAATTTCTGAGTGGACTATAAATGTGAAAAGAGGAAGAAGAAACATAAAATCTCTCTCTGTGTAAACACAAATGGAATACTTTAAAATAAAGAAAATGTTTTGACTGTTCCTGGAATAAAAGGTCCTTCTGACCATTGTGCATCCATTTGAATTATTATAATTTGTATTCCATAGGGTTGATCTTGAAGATTGTCTGGCTGCAACTGATCTGGAATACAGCTGTTTGATTAGTGATGAGGTGGCAGTGCTTCCATATAGCATAACTATTTCAAATGTTTCACTGATTGCTAGTCTGCTGAAAGTACTGGTTGTCATCTTCACAGCCTTCCATGACTCAGGCTGGATGGCTAATCCCATCTTTTAAAGTCTGCATTTACATGATGTCATCTACAGAGCCTACCAAGTTACTGGTAAGTCTTTTCAATTACAGTTGTACTTCCCTGAAATAGTTTATGATTTCTTTCCTGAGATCAAACTAATCTCTACCCTCTTGTGTTTTAGGACAGCTGTCAAAATTTAGGAGGGATTTTGTTATAAGTTAGTAACCCTCTTCAGTTGTGCTTGGAAGTTTAGTGACCATAATCTTTTTGATGATTCCTTTACTATTGTTTTTTTCTATTATAGTTCTGTTTATTTTTAATATTATTTAGTTAATTCAGGGAATGTAAACTGATTGGAGTCCTAATAGATTGGAGCAAGATATACACCCAAATAAATAAATGAATAAATGTCTAAGAATTTTTTATTTGTTTTTGTCTTGAGGTTCATGATTAAGAATTACTGAGGAAAGTTATTGAAAATTACTAATATATGTCTTTGGTTATTCGGGTTTTCTCCCGCATAAAATTGGAAGTGTCTTGGCAATGTTTCGATGAAGTCCTATTCGTCATCTTCAGGCTGGTGTTTTCAGCTTTGTGCTTCGAGGAGCAATGCTCCTCGAAGCACAAAGCTGAAAACACCAGCCCGAAGATGACGAATGGGACCAGCCTGAAGATGACAAATGGGACTTCATAGAAACGTTGCCAAGACACTTCCAATTTTATGCAGGAGAAAACCCGAATAACCAAAGACCTACATACAAACATCCGCGAAAACCTCAGAAAACACACACACACACATATATTACACACTTGCACAGTTTGGGATCACAAGTCAAATTATTATATACCTCAAGAATCACATTTCCCCCCACTTAAACAAGAAGTAAATGCAAGATGAATTTGCTACATATGGTGAACAGATTTTAAATGGCTCCAAAGGATTATAAGTTGAATAATGTGCACTGGCTCCAGAATTAACTGCATCATATACCAATTGGTTTGCTAAATCCCACAAAGGATATTATGTATTATGTTAAGATGTAGAGCTAGATTAAATACTAAAAAAAAATCTAAACAAATGAGAAAGAAGAGCAGTTTTCTTATCAGAAGCATCTGAAGCATTTGGACATTGTATGGGGAAAAAAATAAATCATGTAAGGAATTGGTTCAGTTTCAGCCCTATTTTCTATTTATGTAGTTTCCCTGCATCTTATTCATACTGTTTCATTGGGTTTGTTAAGTAGAATAGCTTTTTAAAGATCCTGGGACTCCAGTAAAATAGAGAAACATGAGAGCACTATCTTGTAAAACCAGAAATGCTTTCAGTTTAAGCAAAAGCACCCTTGGCTACAAGCAAGATTTGAAAGTGCCCAATTGATATGCATCTTGGCCTACAGAATGTGATCCAAACTCATAGAAATTTAGCAGCAGTATTTAGAGACAGTATCTAAACCACACATAGATTTTTTGTGGGTCTCATCTGGATTTCTTTATTTATGAAAATGGCATCTTAAATTTCCTCTATGACAATGTGCTTTGTTTTCAAATGTTTTATATTTATTTATTTATTTTTATTTAAAACATCTGCATAGCTACCCATTTTAAACCAATTCTGGGCAATTTAAAAACCAATTCTGGGCAATTGAAAACCAATTCTGGGCAATTGAAAACCAATAAAGCAAGGCATGCAACCATAAATAACACCAGAATAAAACCAAAAACAGAAAACATGGTGTCATAACCTCACTGCCTGATGCAGTCCATGAAAATCTTCTCCCACTCTGTCTTCACTTTATCCTAGTGGCTGGGGGAAGACCCAGGTCTTAAGTATTCTTCAGAAAGTTTTTTTTAAAAAAAAAGACTTATCAGATCTCAAGGGGACAGATGTTCCAAAGGACAGGTGCTGCTTCCAAGGATGAACAATATGACAATGTTGAAGGGAAGGTACCTGAAGAATGACTACCCTGTCCATCTTGATGGGACAATGAACCTGCTCTCAGGGAGAGGCATTCTTGCAGATAACTATAGATGTTTGTTTCTAGAAGATATTGTCCAGAATGTTTACAATGTGTTGCTCAAACTGGTGAAACCTTTCCACAATAGAAGAGGATGCTTTACTTTGTAGGAACAAGATTCTTCTCCTTTTTAAATCATATCAATCTTTTAAAAGAATGGGGAGTGTGGAAGACCCGTGACATCTATAGGAATCATATTACCTACTTTTGGTGTTGATCTTTATTATATTTATAATGCTGGAAAGAAGGCTATGTTCCTACTTCATAAAAACCTTGGTTTAAAGAAAAAGCCTTCCCCATCTCTGTCATTCCTAGCAAATCAAGCTGCTTTCCAGCAATCAAGGGTTTTTCAATGGCCTGGTGTAACCCTGTCAATCTTTAACCAAGCCTCTAATTGCATTATCAGCTGAAGGACTTTGCTGTGTTCTTTCTTTCACTGCCAGAACTTGGTAAGGCTGCTTTGATTATAAATCCCCTAATTGTTGCTTCGCAGAATAAGAAGACCTTCCCTGCAGTAGAAACTTCAGACAAGCCAGTTTTTAATTGATAATTGCAGCTTGCTTCCCCATGAGATACATAGTGTGTTCACACCACAGCATTCTGTGAATACCCCACAGTTCTGCAGTGATAGAAATCATTTTTAAAAAAATATTTATTTATTTATTGAATTTATATGGCTGCCCATCTCAAGGACATGATTGTAGATAATAATGACAATAAAAGGATTTACTACAGAGTCAGCTGTGATTCAGAATATCAAAACCATCCCAGAAATTTGTTTATAATATAGAGTAAGGTTGGCATTCAGATATTTTGTTATTTGGTTTGAGTTTCTTAGATTTATAAACTCCTCTGTAGGAATCTTCCACTGGAAAATACAACCGGTGAGAAAAATAAATGGCTAAATATTCATTGTTCTTAATCTGTGAGCTGAGAAAAAAAATAGAGCACTAGGTTACTATCACCCATCACTTAAACTATGATGAGGTTTGTGTGTAATGAGATCATGTTGCCCAAATCAATCAGAACTTTTGCTACAAAGCCTTAAAGTGATGGGACAATTTTTAAGTATATGAGTATAAAGAGCTCCCTCTGATACACTTGGTTCAGTAGTTTCCTCTGCGTAAATTTTATATAATGACCTATGGTTTCAATCATAATAAACCGTCAAATAACAAGATTCCAAATAAGCAAATAACAATCCTATCTAAAGTAATTACTTCAGCAATGTTAATATTTTTATTCTAATTCACATTCCATTTTATTGTATGTTGCTTGTGCTTTAAGAGTTGCTGGTATTCTCACAACTCTGCAAAGAAGACTGGATTTGAAAAAAATGTGTGGTTTGGCCAGGCATTTCATCATGAATGAATTTGGATTGCAATGTAGTTCTTCCTGATCCAATTCCTTGGTCTGTGCAGGTCTATTATGTGGGAGATCTTTAATCTCAACAATTCTTTTTTCCTGATCTGAAAACCTTCAACTATTTCATTTAAAAGGAATTTTTCAATTTATATTGTGTTAGGTGTGCATTTGGGAGGAAGCCTTAACTCTTTCATTGTTCTATAATGCTAATTAAGAAGACTGGTGGTTGCTGGTCTTAACTTTGGGGTGACATTATCAAAACAGGTTTGCTTGTTATTCCATTAATTCCATTCTCTAGTCTCCTCCTCCTCCTCCTCCTCCTCCTCCTCCTCCTCCTCCTCCCTGTTTACCATTGACATGATTCAGTTAATCCCATTTTTTATCCAACTCCATTAAATTGCGCACAGTTGTTGTGTAGAGTCCCTTAAAAGGCAAACTCAAGCAGTGCCAGGGAATATAGTTAAGAATAATTTAGATAAATGAAACCGTTAAGAGACATCTGATAAGATCCAAACAAACTCACCCATTTCTTAGTTCTACCCTGTTTTGATACAGTTGTCTGTCTTGGAGAAGACTTAAAGCATGACATTATAAAATCAGAAAGCTAATTTTTGCAGCGATTGCCAAGCCAGGTTCAGTGAGATGCCAATGATCATTAGTTAAACCCATGCTATGTGACAGTCCTGCATGCTCAGCAATCATACCTACAACATATGAAGAAATTTAGGGGTGGTAATCATTGTGAAGCTTTTGGACATGGTACTCTAATATCAGACAGAGACCAGACAAGTAGAAAAAACAGTGAATGATATTGGTCATGCTGCTTGCTTTGAAGGAATTCTGTATGTTTTTGAATGAAATTCAATATTAAAGAAAGCAGAAGGTGGGGAGGGTAAGGAGATAAAATGGTAGGGATTAAAACAATTTAGGAAGACAGGTATACTGCATGAAAAAGAAAATAAACTGAGAACATTTTAAGCATCTGGGAAAAAGTGTGTACATAGGATAAATAAATGTCAAAGGAAGGATTTAAGAGGAACAGAATGGCCAAAAAGAAGAGCTCCATATGGCTAAAGGCAGTAACCTACTACTAAATGATTTAAAATAATTAAGCAGATGTTTGGCTGCCATTCCCTGAATTACTTTAATGAAAGCTACACTCATTTGTTTGATTTTTAGAGTTTAGATATTTTGGAAGGTAGGTACATTTTGTCTGAATTATTTGAAATGACATAAAATGGGGTGATTAAATCAATTTAAAGAATGGGATTTACATTTCTGGCAGGGAGCAAGGGATTATCTACTTTGCTTTCTGGAGCAAGTCCATTTGTAGTTATTTAATATGAATAAAGTGCATTAGTATTTATTTAATACAAGTAAATATAAGTCCTTTTTTTAGGTGCATTGAGGGGGAAAAGCTATCTAAAATGGCTGGAATTTCTTGACAGTAATAACAATACACAGAAAAAAAGTACATTTAGTTCTGTCTCAGCCCATGTCCTAGAAAATTAGATTCCTTGAAGAAAATTACAAAACATTGCATTTCTGGTGTACACATGCCCTAAACAGGGGTTCTCAACCTTGACAACTTTAAGACTTGTGGACTTCAACTCCCAGAATTCCTCAGCCAGCTTTGAGTTGAAGTCCACAAGTCTTAAAGTTGCCAAGGTTGAGAACCCTGCCCTAGCAGCTGTTGATATTCTGTACAACTTAAATGCCAAGAAGAATAATCAAGACAAATTGAAGCTTCGTTGCTTTTCCTAAGATTAGATGAGGCTAGTCCCTTTCAATTACTACATTATTTTCTTTCTCCATTAATGTTGGATCTTACGTACCTTACAGAGATGCCTATAAGAGGGTTTGCTCTTTCCTGTCTCATCCTATACTGCATAGTACAAAAAAATCCCACCAAGAATCAACACATCTCTTGATAGACAGAAGGAAAATGGGGGGGGGGAGGAACAGCATATTGTTTGAGTTTTAATCTGTCACATCTTTATACAGATGTTAATATAATCTGCTAATGCTCAGATCTGAAGGCATCTACTGGCATGATGTCTTTCACCTGTAAGACACCATTTCACAAAGATCTTAATCTTTGGCTTCTCTTTTAACTTACTCTGTCCAGTAAGAGATGCAGTTTAGAAATTGTTCTGACATTAATATACCCTGGGGAAGAGCCTATGTATCAACTTGTTCATATAATGAGACATATAGAAAGCTGCTATAGGACAACACTGGCTCCCTCAGCTGAGACACAAAGATGAGCACCACCCCCTAGAGTCAGACATGACTTGACAGGGGAAACCTTTATCTTTACCTTTATATAACAAGATAAAACCATAGGCTTAGATTGGTCAGTTTTGTTCATTAAAAGAATGGGAATTCTCTGAAAGTTAGCCATTCTGGGTAAATCTACCAACTGAACCACTAGCGGGGTACATTCGTTAAAGACTTAGACTAGGAATGAGGAGACCCAAGTTTAGCTTTACTCTCCACCATGGAAAACCACCTGGTGACTCTCTCTCTCTCTCTCTCTCTCTCTCTCTCTCTCTCTCTCTCTCTCTCTCTGTCATGTTCCTCAGTTCAACACAAGAGGATTTATTTGTTTGTTTATTTATTTACTGTCATTATTTTAATAAATAACTCAATGTGGTGAACACATCTGCCTCCTATTTTCCCTACAACAATAACCATGTGAGGTGGGTTGGGCTGAGAGAAAGTGACTGGCCCAAAGTCACCCAGTTGGCTTTTATGGCTAAGACAGGACTAGAACTCAGGGTCTCCTAGTTTCCAGCTTGGTTATTTCTTTTATCGCAGTAACTAGCTCAGTTGTTCAGGTAAGAGAAAACATTTGTATGTTGTCTCGAGTGCTTGGAGAAAGGACAGTAGAGTATTCTAACTTATTAGTAAATAACTGGACACCTTCTTTGTGCCAAATATGTGCTTTACTACTTATTATTCCATATAATTCAATAAGGACTTATTCAAGGTTAATGAAATCAATGCACTCTCCTATGGAGTCTGTTTAGTATGGGGAAGAAACTCGAAGAAAAGCTATGGCACTGAATTCCATTGTTGTCACAACTGATGCCCATCTGTTCAACTGTAGTTGAAGGACAGTTTAAAAGCCTGAAAGCTATATCTTTTTATTGCTGCTATTAATTATGTTCACAGTCATTATAGTATAATATTTAAAAAATTAGATTGTTAAAGTTTGTGTTATGTTTTTTTAATTATACTGTAACCTGGCCTTCAGCTTGGAGGAAAATAGTATATAAATTTGGATAGCTATAGATAGAAGGTGGCATGTGAAGAATAGGTTTAACAAAAATGGTACCAAAAAATGTATTGATACTATACATTTATATTAGGTTTTGTTTTAATATAACAGTTTAGGGCTAGAGAAAGAATTCTCCTGCATTTCCCCCCCACCATTTGTCATTCAATCTAATGAAACAGAAATTACTTTAGAATTATTTTAAAGGTAGACAACATTTCAATTAAATTGTCAAGTGTAGAGTGTGTGGCACTTTTGCACATACATAGTTACAACATAGAACATGCGTGACTTTCTTTTTATTGTACAATCATCGGTCCAGTGGTTTGCGGACTTCCTTGATTCCTATACTCCAATTATATTCTAAGAGAAGGCATTTTAAGGGAACTCCTTTTGTTGAGCTTTTTCAATAGTTGGGCTACTCTCCCCAAGAAAATGGAATTTTGAGAAAATGTTGCCGAGATAATCAATCTCAAAAACTGTGTTACTTATACATACAGTATATTAGAGAATTTTGAAAAAATATTTGTGTTCCTTTGAGGCAGGTCCTATAAAGGCATTGTTGGTATTCATATGTAAGCTCATCCTGCTGCGTATCTTCCAGCATGTCTCTTTAATTGTGGTTGGGTTCAACAAGCTAATAGACTTTGTATACTGGGAATCTTTCTTTATCAAGGAAAAATAATAAATTAATTCTAATGTATGTTTATTCTAATTCATAGTATAAATATACATACATAATTGTGCTTTTATTGTATTTGAATTTCTGTTAGTCACTGAGAATTGCATTGATGAGATGGGAAACCATATAAATTAATATAAATTAACAAAGATTACAGGGATTAATGTTTGGTTGAAAACCCTTATAGGAAGTTACCATCTGTTTCTTCCAATCCAATCAAACAGAATATTCTGTTTGCTATTTCGGGTTTTCCTCTCTTGGATAAGATCACTGGCCCAAAGGTAGACAGTACATCGAGGATGGATAGATTAATCGATTTATGTTCTGTATCATTTTTGTAAGTTTACACAGGAGTCTAGAGAGAAAAAAAGGATATTAAAATTGTTAACTCACAAATATAAACATTATTAATGAAAATGTATATTTAATTATTTTCACTCTAAAAATAAGTGTTTACCTAAAATTCATATTTTAATATGTGGTTAATTGAAGTTTTTCAGAACTTTAGTGCAAAATCACACACAAAACAGTTTTCTGTGGAAGAATAAATCAAGTCAGTTCAGTGAATACCTGTAAAGGGCTGTGAACCTTCAGGGAAAGGAAGAAGAGTTGCAGCCTAGACAACATTCTGTTAAGAGAAAGCTAAGTCCAGAAGAGTAGAGGTGAAGGATGTATCTCAGAAGAGATTCTCCTTTAGACTCAGATTTTTTTTTTAGTAGACCGTTGTTCAGTAGAGCAGGGACCCCAACCCTTGGGCCATGGCCTACTAGGGGACTGTGGCCTATTAGGGACTGGGCCATGCAAGTGGCATATACAGCTCGACTCGTGTGAGCAGTGGGCCAGTACACACACGGCCTGGTTCTCTTCTTCCCCCAATCTGGACTGCCAAGCCACAGAGGTTGGGGACTGTTGCATTACTGGATAGCTTCTGCTTTTTAGAATCAATTATTAATAGTAAAGAAGTCCGTAGTTATAAGAAATACTCCAGAGACTAGAACTTGGTAGCAATGAGGACCTTGGAAAAGATAGTTAGATGCTGTGATGTGTTTATACTTACAAAGGAATTTTGCAGGCACTAGATTTAGTGATGATATTCTACACCCTGTCAACTTAAGGATACGTGGTGTCCCAAGGACACATTAATGGCACCACCTCTCACCAATGCAAAAATTGGTTCTCACCAATGCAAAGATTGATATTTTAGAAGAAGGGAGAGCAGTGGTGTTTCCTAAGTTTTGATCCCTGGATCATTGCCTATTTGATCTTAACTTAAAGCTAGCCCTAATTCTATGGAAGTGAAATTTGGACTCTGGAAAAGTAGGTAAGGTAGATTATTGATGCTTTTTGTATTGGAGAAGAGTCCTGAGAATACAATGGATAGCCCAAAAAATTACCTAATGAATCACTGAAAAAAATCAATACAAGATTTTCATGAGGCAGAAATAATCAAGCTCTCAAATTAATCTATTTTGGACATATTATGTGAAGATATAACTCTCTTAAGAAATCTGTAATGGGAGAAGGGAGAAGGGAGAAGGGAGAGGGAGAGAGAGAGAGAGAGAGAGAGAGAGAGAGAGAGAGAGAGAGGGAGGGAGGGAGGGAGAGAGAGGGAGAAAGGGGATTATTACAGTGAGAGTGGAGGCATCACCAGAAGACTCACAGAGTCAGGGTGGGATAGATCATAGAGAGCCTGTTTGGTCTAGTGATTAAGATGCTGGCCCAGAAACCAGACCAGCTGGTTCTAGTCCCATCTTAGGTATAAAGTCACTCTTTCTCAGCCCAACCCACTCACAGGATGATTGTTGTGAGGAAAGTGAGAGGAGGAAAGATTACTATGTATGTTTGCCATTTTGAGTTACTTATAAACTAATAAAGGAGGGATAAAAAATCTAATAAATACATAAATAGCTCGTCCTGTAGAAAGTCTATTTCTGTGGTTGCTAAGAGCTGATACTGCCTTAATAGCACATCTTCAGTCAGGAAAAGTTGTTGCCTTTAATAATAAGGTGTAGTTATGTAATTCTACTGAACTGTGAATAATACAAGTATTTAATTACTCTAATTCCTCTCACCCAAAAAAAAATGATTTTTTTTCTCTTTTTTTCTTCCCTGTAGATGCTGGCCAATTATACAGAGGAAACACTTGAAATCAAAGTGATTTAACAATCCACACAATAATTAGGAAAATAAATGTCAAAAAGACAAATAAATTGACAGAAGTGATTTATCTACTAACTTTTTTTTAAAGTACATTTTGTTTAGATTGTATTTTAGGAGATTAGCCAATGAATGTTTAGACAACAGAAAAACCTACTTGCCCATTATGAATAAGTACCAGGAAAAGATGGAGTACTAATTATAATGTCAAGTTCAGATATGTTAGTAGCTACAGTGTATACCAATTTATAGTGGTAGATTATCAATGATTCAGTCAGTATAAAGAATAACTTTTAGTGTTTTATATTTTCTTCAAAAAAGCGCAAAATATGTTTTTCCCTGCTATGCTCATTTTTTTCCCCATTGCTTGTTGGAAATTTGTTTTTTTTGGGGGGGGATGGAGGGCTGGCATAGGTAACTGTGCATATATTTCCAGTTAAACTTTGCAGAAAAAAATGTACCTTTAATGTTTAGCATAGAAAAAAAGTAGAAAACAGAGTTTGTAGATTTTACTCCCGCATTTAAGATGCTGATTTTAAAACTCAACAGAAATGATGAATTTATCACAGCTTTATTTATTCTAAAGGTGATCAAAATAGAATTCACTTCAGATGTACAGGCCTAGTGTTCCTGAAGTCAATACAGACAAGTGGAAGGGTAATCATTAACCTGAGGACCAGCTAGCAGCCTTTCTTGATGAGATTTAAGTAACAGATTCTATCCAATAGGACTCATGATCTAATGACATCTGCATCACATGGGGTTTATTTGATCACTCTGCTGATGCCACTATTACTAAAGCTCCCATGGTAAGTTTGTATACTATATAGTATAAGTAGTGGTAATTTCATTCCATGTTTGTAACAATCTGCATATCATTTTAAATTTGCAAGTGATTAAATCTGCATTATAGTCAGAAATGCAATGCCTCTTTCTAGTAAGTGTCCTTCTTATTGAGAGTGTTGGAGGAATGAGAAAGCTTTGGATCTTGAAAATCCCAGATCTGTTTTGATCATCAGCATGCGTTTGACATGCTTCTTTTTTTTCTAAAAGAACATCAGTGACAGAGGACCAATGGAAGTAGATTTTCACTGTCTCAGTGGGATTGCTATTCTCCTGTGTCTGCAGATTTCCTTCTCCTCTTACAAGTGCTTTAAAATCCTGTGTCTCAAGGATATTTTCTCAGAGACCATGGTATTGCATCTTAAATTCTAATAGTGAAAAATCTATATGCCAACAGAGGGAAAATATTTAGCTGGGAAATAAAGATTGGTTGCATAAACCAGTTATATAAATGATAATTACAGTTTTTCTTTGACCTTATCAGCTCCAATTTACATTCAAATTTAGAAAGGGAAAAAAATGTGGCTTAATGCATTCCTAGGGAAAGGGGAAAAATTTGGCTTAATGCATTCCTAGGTGATCTTAAGTTTCTTAAATACTGAGATAGAACATAAATTGCTTTTTTCCCTAATGTGTGCTCAGTCAAGATTTACACCAGGCCTGACATGTGATTTACTTTGGTTAATTGACAGATACTTTTCATTGTTGACTACCAAGCATAGCACATTGAGCAAAATAAGTTACCGGTATCTGTAGGACAAGAGAAAACATATTCTCTGAGCTTAATCATGGATTTTAATTGCCAGCCTTAATTTGAAAATAATTGTTCACAGCAATTAAGTAAATGCCCCAATTTCACTAACATACTTCCTAATTAGAACCTATAACATAAAACTGCCAATGTATGCTTCATTAGCTTTGATTTACTGTATCCAATACCTAAAAAAAAACCCATTTCCTGTTAGTTTTATCATGCACTAGTTCATGTCATATAACAATTGTACTAAATTTGTAATCTGTCCTGGAGAAAGTTTGATAATCAGACTATATTTGAATTTTATGTGTTATTTCTGATAGGCGATCATCCAAAAGTTAAAAAATGATGCTTTTACTATTATTTTGATTTATTATTTAGTTTAAATGCAGGAACAAAACAGTATGTAACACACACACACACACACACACATGCTTGCAACACTCTGTATTTCAAATTCTCATATTTTCCTTACTAACGTTTGTGGGTAAACATATGTCATATTTTACATTAATCTAATGTATGACTTGCCATTGTGGTCACATTAAATATGTGTGAGACTACAACATTAGGACCCAGCTTACCTAAGCAAAATCTTTGAGCAGATAAAAGATTGGTCTATTTTAAAATTATTACGAAGGAAAAATATGTTCTGAGGCATAGCCTTGCACAATTGCTTGGTTTAGCTGGATTTACATGGTTTTCTGAACTAAATTGCCATCCAATATACATAACATTTTCCATTTTGTTTTGCTTTAGTTCTACACCTTTCTTCTGTAAGACACCTCCAGACTGTTGTGAATTCCAGGAAAGCAGATAAGATCTGGTTTACTACCGGTATGTACTGTTTATACATTACTCTTAGATTTATGTGTGTGCTTGCATTAATGGCATTCTGTTTGGGAACAGACAAAAACAGGGCTGGGAAGGATGGAAAGAAAAAGCAGAAATAATCATGGTCAGCTAGGCCACACTACAATAATTTTGCTGCTATTAACTCTAATATATCCTGAAAGGAATGAAGTCTTGCAACCACATTATAGTCAAAATAGTAGAACCATTCTTCTACCAAGCAGAAAAAAGTCTTAATTTTTCTCAAAGACCTCTCTGTGATGATGACAACCAAGTGGTTGAAAGATTTTACAGTGCAATGAATACATAATTACCAGGAAAGAAGACAATACAATTGCAAAATTGTTACTTTGTATTTTAAGAGACCCACCCTACTCTTCAGTATAACTCCTAGTTATTTTTCCTTTTTTTGTTAGTTACCCTTACATTCAACTTCTAAGCTCTTGAAGCTCCACTCATATAAGTTTATCACACCTTCAAGAGAGCTAAACAATAGTTGGGTGAAAGGATCTCATTGTATTTCTTGCTTCTGAATTAATTGCTGTTCCAGCTCTTAGAATGTGCCTGTTTGACTAGTTGAAAGATGGTGGATTGCTCCCTTCATCTGAGCCCTAAGAGTATGAAATGAAAAATGTAAATGTAACATATGTTATAGCAACAAACATGATTAGGGGACTGGAGGCTAAAACCTATAAGGAACAGTTGCTGGAATTGGGTTTGTCTAGTTTAATGAAGAGAAGGACGAGGGGTGACATGATAGCAGTGTTCCAATATCTCAGGGGCTGCCAGAAAGAAGAGAGAGTCAAGCTATTCTCCAAAGCACCTGAAGGCAGGACAAGAAGCAATGGATGGAAACTAATCAAGGAGAGAAGCAACCTAGAACTAAGGAGAAATTTCCTGACAGTTAAAACAATTAACCAGTGGAACAACCTGCCTCCAGAAGTGGTGAATGCTCCAACACTGGAAGTTTTTAAGAAGAGACTGGACAGCCATTTGTCTGAAATGGTATAGGGCAGTGGTGGCGATCCTATGGCATGTGTGCCAGAGGTGGCACTCAGAGCCCTCTCTGTTGGCATGCGCACCACTACCGCCAGCAGCAGGTCCATCAGACCACCACTGCCACCCGGAGCAGGAGCCCCACCTAGCACAAAGGAGGCTAAGCGGCCAACTAGCAAGCTTGAGTAGAGGTGGTAGAGCAGAGGTCACCAACCATTGTCAATTGGTGGACTGGAAGAAAAGGGAGGGGGAAGCATTTTACATGCATGCATCCATGCATGGGGCTGCAAGCATGCATGTGCTGCAAATGGAGCGGGGCTAGCACCTGTTTGATACTCAGTAGCCCTGCCCCATTCTTGCATGGTACAGCCACTTGTATCTTCATCCCATGGCATCACAGTGGCTGTTTTTACGCCTTGCAGCATGGTGGGCCATTTTTGCGCCCCCGGTTTTTGCATGCCAGAGGCAGCACTCAGAGACACCTCCCTGCCCCTCCCTCTGAGGGCACCATAATGGTGATGCGGCCCTGTCAGTTTGCGATAAATAAATGGGTTTTGGGTTGCGGTTTGGGCACTACGTCTCTAAAAGGTTCGCCATTATTGGTATAGGGTTTCCTGCCTGAGCAGGGGTTGGACTAGATGACCTCCAAGATCCCTTCCATCATCACCACAACCACCACCATTATTATTATTATTATGGATCATCGCACAGTCAGCCAGATGTTCAGACTGGATTTGGCATTCTGTCTACCTATCGAGTCCTTACCCAGGACCTGGGATAGGCAGATGTGGATGTTTGATGGTGTTACAGATATCGTCGCAGGATGGAAGCAGTTCCTAGTGAGGCCACTTTTTGCAATTGACTAATAGCGAATTTGTCAATGCCAATGGTGTTCAAGTGGTGCTCCAGTTGTTTTGGGATTGCACCCAAGGAGCCTATCACTATTTGTACTACTCTTGCTTGCTTTTGCCACAGTCTTTCTATTTCTATTTGTAGGTCTTTGTAGGTGTTATGTTGCAGGTGGTTGTCTAATTGAATTCTGAAGTCCCAGAGCAGTTTAATTTTATCATTTTCTGTGACTTTCTCTATTTTATGATCCCACCAGTTTTTGCTTACAGGCAAATGATATTTTTTGCAGATCTTCCAAAGTATGCTACTTTGTCATGCCGCTGCTTGTAGTCAGTCTGTGCAATTTTCTTGCAACAGCTTACCAGGTGGTCCACTGTTTCTTCAGCTTCTTTGCATAGGCGGCACTTACTGTCTGTTGCTGTCTTCTCAATTTTGACTTTGTATGCATTTGTCCTTAAGGCTTGGTCTTGTGCCGCCAGAATTAGTCCCTCGGTCTCTTTCTTCAATTTTCCTGCTCTTAGCCATTGCCAGGTTATTATTATCTGCTTTCCCAGCTATTTTTTTCATGTATTGGCCATGTAGTGCTTGTCTTCCCATGCCTCTATTCTGTTCTTCATTTGGTCTTTCTTGTAGGCCAGTTTGGTCTCTCCAGTAGTCAGTAAGCCTTCCTGCTATACTAATTTCAGTGCATCTTCATCATTGTTCTTCAGATATTCTTCCAAAGCCATTTTTTCTTCTTCAACCATCTGATGTACTTGTAGCATTCCACGCCCACCTATTTGCCTTGGTAGATAAAGTCTGTCAATGTCACTGCGTGGATGAAGGGCATGATTCATTGTCATTATTTTTCTGTCTTCCTATCCATTGCTTTTAGTTCTGCTTGAGTCCAGTCCACTATTCCAGCTGTGTACCTAATGACTGGAACTGCCCAGGTGTTGATTGCCTTTATGGTATTTCCTCCATTGAGTTTGGACTTTAAGATCTTCTTCACTCTCTTGATGTATTCACCTCTAATCTTTTTCTTGACTTCAGTGTGCTTGATATTGTCAGCTTGAAGGATACCCAAGTATTTGTAGTAATCTTCCTCATCCAGACTCTTAATGCTATTTTCGTGGGACATTTTGATTCCTTCAGTTTTCACTACTTTTCCTTGTTTGATAGTAAGTGTGGCACATTTGTCCAAGCCAAACTCCATAACAATATCTTGGCTATATATATGGACAGTGTTGTGCAGCGATTCTATTTCAGATGATGTTTTTCCATACAGCTTCAGATCATCCATGCAAAGGAGATGGGATAGTCTGGTAGATGTTTTTGATGTTTGATAGCCATGGCCTGAGTTATTCAGTATTGTTGACAGAGGAAACAGTGCAATAACAAATAGTAATGATGACAATGAATCTCCTTGAAATATTCCTCTCTTGATATTAACCTCTCCCAGTCTCTCACCATTGATCTGCAATTGTGTCTTCCATTGTGCCATCAATCTTTGTATTATTAATATTATTATTATTATTATCTTTTATTCATTAGACATGAACCTCAGTCAACTGAACATTCAAATTGGCTGGCGATTATTATTATTATTATTATTATTATTATTATTATTATTATTATTATTACTATTATTATGGATCATCGCACAGTCAGCCAGATGTTCAGACTGGATTTGGCATTTTGTCTACCTATCGAGTCCTTACCTAGGACCTGGGATAGGCAGATGTGGATGTTTGATGGTATTACAGATATCATCGCAGGATGGAAGCAGTTCCTAGTAAGGCCGCCTTTTGCAATTGACTAATAGCGAATTTGTCCATGCCAATGGTGTTCAAGTGGTGCTCCAGTTGTTTTGGGATTGCACCCAAGGCGCCTATGACTATTGGTACTACCTTGCTTGCTTTTGCCACAGTCTTTCTATTTCTATTTGTAGGTCTTTGTATTTTATTATTATTATTATTATTATTATTATTATTATTATTATTATTATTATTATTACTTCTGTGTGGCATGCAGGTCCAGCATCCAGATTTCGTTTACATTAGCTTCTCCTGCTCAAATTTTAATATTATTTTTTTAAAGGGTAGAATTGAACAAGAAACACACTAGTGGCAATTTAAACCATCCCTCTCTACAATAATTGAATAATGTCCTCAGGATTAGAACACTGCATCAAAATCCAAAGGCAATTGGAAAAAAGAACAGAACAGAAGTAGGCATCTGCTGTAGAATTTCTCCACACTGCATATTTCTTTTCATCATCTTTTCCTCTCATTTGATAAGCTGACTGAACAGACTAAAGACATTCCACAAAATCACCAAGTTATCAGAAGTGAGAGAAGCAACTGAGCCAGACCAGATGGACACTACATGAATTAATGAAACTCTCCTTTCTTATTAGAGTGTACAATAACAATAACCTTGAAGCCTAACAGATTTTTTTCTCTCTCTCTTTTTATACTAAAGAAAACTAACAGATAACATCTTGATCTTTTTTCCCCTTGCTTCCTCCTGTCTATCAAGGCTAGATATATAAATGTTTATATAATTATCACTGAATTCCCTTTTTCAGGGTCATCTCCATATTCCTCCATAACTTTCAAGGCACTGCAATGTGTAAAGGGTTAGGTTTAATTTTTAGATAAGTGTCACCTCAATTATCATGGTAGAGCTTTTATTTTTATTATACACACACACACACACACACACACACACACACACACAACTGGGATGTGTTTGAACCATGCAATCCAAAACAGCTTGGGAAGTAACATAAAGGAACTTCTTAGTCCTGCAAAGGAATTGTTAAAACTGAGCAATGTTTGGATGGGAAAGAGTTGCATTTGCCTTTCCACAGTATAATCTGTGGGGTTTGATGTGACATAAACATTTAAACAACTGCCTTGCAAGTATCATAATAAAAGGAGATCCTTATCTATAACTTTATCAGAGGTCCAAACTCCTCCCTATTCCCTATCTTTTTTACCCCATGGTTACATGAAGGGAAAGAGAGGGAGAGAGAAAGACATTGTCTGAGTAATGATCTGGAATATGCAACTCTATGCGGGAAACATGAGAATTTTACTTGCCTCAAGCTGGATCTGCTGAGAAGAAATATGGCCAAACACATTCAGATAATTTATTTAGCTGCAGCTATTTTAAGATTATTTTTGCCATATTTTTTAACTATTTAAACCACATTTTTGTAACTGAGTAAATAAAGCTTGGGTCACCTATCGTTTTCTACAATGCTCAAACTGGGTTCTAGGAAGACCTGAATTGGTTCCTTGAGAGATTGGGGAGAAAGAGAAATGTGAAACACAATCAGTCATCCACTCCTATCTCAACACAGCTCTTCTCACTGACTATACTTTGCCAGCAATTTAAGTACTCCATGCAGGAGTCACTTGGCTGTCTATTCCTCACCACACCCACTTTCACAAAATCAAACTGCTTACCTGACTTGAACTCCAATAAGCATTTCTAATTCTGCAAGTTAAATTGTGGTGAGTCTGTCTTTTGTTTTTTCACTTTCCAAGCCACATACAGTATTTATGTGTGCTTGTGCTTTATTCCAAGCAATCTGCTTAATAATACAAAGGACATTCTGTGCCCACTTACTTAGTAGTAAAGCCCATGGAACTGTATGGGAATAAATTAATTTAGGATTGCATTGCACTGCTTGTCTGGGGTGCACATCTGCCTTAAATTCCTTTGGATCTGGACCTTCTCAAAATATAAGTGCAATAATAGGTAGAAAAGACCTTAGGCGAAGGAAGAAGATCCACAGACTGGACAACCTGCAAAATATCTCAGCTCACAGAATGATGTGGCTGATATAGGAAGCATTTCAAAAGGGACCCTTTCTAGTTTTTCAGAAAATGTAAGAAGATAGAGAAATACTTTCAGATTTGCAAGTTACTGTTAATATAAGCTAACAATAATGACAGAGCTGGTATTCATTGTTGTGCTTCTTGTTTGGATTACCTCAAAGCTGTAAATAATGGTTGGGTTCTTTAGTCAGTTGTGCCCCTGGCCAAAATAGCATCTGAGCTGGAAAGGTAAATAAATATCTTTTATTTATGCATATGTAAAGGATATGTCTCCCACAGGTACAAGAGGGAAAGACCCTTAGGAAGGGGAGAAATAACTTTAAATACAGTTCAAACATATTGAGTTTGGAATATTTTTTCTCATAATATTCTTAGTATTATCTTATTAATGGCTAATTTAATATTCAAGAATTTTTAACCATTATAATGATTTTTTCAAAGTTACTAGAGTTCACTTTTCTAGGCAATTCTCACCTGCAGCTAGCTGGAACTGATCCTTATCAGAATCAACATTCCACATGGAGAATCTGCTTTTTACTTCCCCAAAAATAGAAACATTCATCAAAGGTGCTCCTTGTTACTGAAAATATTACCAAACAGGCCTCTTCTGTGCCTATCAGATAATAACAATAATCTACGTGTTTGCCAAGATAGATAGGAAAAATATTGATCCTTGCCCTAGATGTATTTATGTATGTAGTGTAAGTAGGTATAAATCGCTCACTAACAAGGAAATTGTGACTTATGTCTTACCTCATTGTCAGAACTGGCTGGCAACCATTCCTCTAGAGGAAAAATGAATGACATCCCTACAACCAATTATCCCCTCACTTTATTCAATGGCAGGAGATGTGGTAATCTGCACTTTGATCTGAATATCTTGTAAACTGTCACCAAAGTTTATCAGCCTACGCAGGATTTCCTTAAACCAATCTTGAATCAAGTTGGCATGAACATAAAACTGAAAGCAGTTGAAATGTTAAGCCTAGGTATACCTTAAGTGTAGACTAAAATAAAATCAGTTTTCTCAACTTCTTGTAGCAAGATTTATCAGGGTTACATAACGGGAACTTCTCAATCTTGACATTTTCTCTGAATTTGAGTAGAATAAAGTATCATATGTTTTGTACTTAAAATACATGATGGTTTTCCACTAGATTTGTAAGGAGGAAAATGTAGATATTGGTAAAGTGCCTGAATTTTCCCCCTCAGGAGGCTTAGAGAAGCTTCAAAGCCAATTTAGATTAAGACAATGGGATTGAGGAAAGGATTATTTCCCTTTTCTTAGTGCCTTTGCAAGAATCAAAGCTGAAGCCTCTGGAATCACTTTAAAGCCTTTAAAAGTACAGATTTCCCATGCCTTGCCTGAGCATCATTTTAAATTTTCACTTTCATCTGGAATTACACATTGCCATGGGAAATACAATCATTTTTATATTTCTATTATAGGTGTATTGATTTTAGTGGATTTGACAATAAAATGACACACATGTAGGGAATGAAATTATTGCATTTTTAAAAAATCTAGAATTAAATTCCTAACACAGTGAATTAGCATCGAATATTAACATTCAATGAAACTCCCTTGCCTTTCTTATTAAGGATTCAAACATTCTCTGATCTCTCTCAGTTGTGACAACCCCAATTTTCAAGCCAAGTTTAAGATGTTTTAAACTACATTTCATCCTAAAACCATGAAAATTACAGGCAGAAACACCAGTGTACTGTTCATCAATGTTTCACTTTCATAGCAGAGGAAAGTATAGAAATACAGGTACCATTCTACTGTTGAGACAACACTTATTGGAAGCTCTTAACAACACAAAATTCACTTGGCTTAAGTTGCCCCACTTGTTTGAGGGCAGGATGGGGGGCATTAAAAAAACTTGATAAAACAAAGTGCTAAACTAGCTGAATTTGGACAATGACAATTCCTCCATAATCAGCCCCATGGGGTTTTTCTTTAGTTCTTGCTAGTGGGATTATAATCACTCCAAAGTCTTTACCTTTATCTCTGTCTCTGTCTACCTTTACCTCTACCTCTACCTCTACCTCTACCTCTACCTCTACCTACCTACCTACCTACCTACCTACCTACCTACCTATATTTGCAAAATATTGCATGGTTCTATCTATCTATCTATCTATCTATCTATCTATCTATCTATCTATCTATCTATCTATCTATCTATCTATCTGATGGTCTGCCTGCAAAACACTATAAATTTAAAATTTTGATATATATCCTCCCTGGTTTCTGCTGACAGGAGTCAGGGGAAACCTGTGGCTCAAAAGGGTAATACAGCTGCCTAACATGCAAGCTGCCCTGGTTCAAATCCCTGAAGGGTGTGACTAGCTGATGAGGGCTAATGAGCCTGAAACAGCTATACTAGTCTCCCACTAACTCTTTGTCAGCCACAAAATTTTGAATATCCATATCCATCTCTCTCTCTCTCTCTCATCTATATCTATATATCTATATATACACGCATCTGACAGATATATATCTATATATACACTCATCTGACAGAGTTAGTTGTAGTTTTGTAAACAGGACCGGAAGCTACACATCTAAAGCTTATCTGTCTTAATGAAAATTTACAAAATGTAATAATTAAAATTAAGAACACTAATGTTTCCTGACTTAAAAAGATTAGTAATTTAGAAATAATTTACACAATATTTATCTATATGTGCAGGATGGCTATAGATGGGAGGAGAAGTGTTTCAGTCATTCTACTATCCAACTTCCTTCCCACCTGCCCACTCCTAGGACTGATGCTTTTAGTACTGTGTAGGTTGTCAGGAGTAACTGATATTTTTAGATTCTTAAGCAGGGAAAAAATGCTGCTACTGTTGCTTTCTTTCTTTCAAACTGCCAGTCCCCAATTCAGTGCTTACAAGTAATTGCATCTTTTGGGAGCAAATCCCAAAATGCCAGGGAATTTCTAGAAGCCTGGCACTCCGACAAATCAGCCATCAATAGACACATAGACATTAACAACATCTATAGATTATGCAAAAGAGACAGTCAATAGCCCAAAAGAGAAAAAGACTGGCACCTCTCCACCAATAATCAGCACTCAGATCAGCATAGATTAACTCAAGGTCACCTTCAGACCAACAATCAAGTAAGCAACCTCAGTCAAGAAACTGCCAAAGAACCATGAGTAAACAGCTCAACCAAAGAATCCCTAAGACTGCTCCCACCCACCCAAACAGGCAAGACACTAGAATATAAACTGACAGCAAACAGCACTCCTTACTAGCACTGATGATGTTACCTAGTTAGGGTAATGAAACATCTGTAAGAAAACAAGCAAACTCAGAGAGCACCAAGTACCCCTCATTTCAATCCTGAGCTACAAATATTCTCCTTCATTAGCATTGTTTTTGTCTGTCTTTTGTTATTATGCAGATTTGTATGCCCACATTGTTTGGGTCCTTTGTTTCCAATTATTTTGATCACATTCAAATTTGGATGACAACTATGCTTGAATGTAGGCTAAAGAAAAAAAAATGCTGGTGCCATAAGCTTTTTTATTATTATTATTTTGGAGAAGAGAAAGGAAATGCCTTTGTATTATATATGTCCTGGAGGGAAGAGCAGTTCAGTTACATTGCACTGAAAGTTTTAGCTCACAGTTGATGAATATCTCACTTATGGCTTAATAAGTATCCTAAGATACCCTCATGTAGGTTTTTCATTGCCTCAAGTCATGGTGAACCTCTCTAGGTTTCACCCCATTTTGCACAGCCACACTCCTTTTCTGATTTCACTGTACTCCAGATATATAGCTGATGATCAAATCTTTGCACGGGTTGTAGAAGAAAATCTGGATACAAATGCCTTTTGTTTGCATGTGAAGCAAACCAAAATGTTGCTTTTTTCCCCAGTTTTCTTTTGCAAAATACTAACACATTCTTCTCTCCACTCTCCTTTCCCCATGCCCCAAATACAGTCTTATCATGTGGTACTTCACTTAGCCTGCAGTCTTGAAAGCTTGACCTTTCCTGACTTCCCAGTGTGTAGCTATTCCACGGCCTCCATAAGGGCTATTCTTTGTAACCAGCAAGGAGTTTCTTTGTACAAGTCCATCTGCTCCGTGCTGAGTCCTGCTCCATCAAGAGGATTGTGGAAATCTTTACGCTTTCTCATAGATCACTCAGCTAATTATTTTAGCTTAAATGTTTATCTTTCTACTTCTCACTTTTTGTGAATTTCTCTTTTCCTCTGTTTTTTCCTCTAGATTTGTTGAAAAGTCAGCTCATACTGTGTCACTGTTGTATATGGCTACTGAACTCCATCTTAGACTCTTTCATTGACCCCTACAGAAGCAAAAATTACAGCTTTTATCTTTCTTGCAGGTTGTTGATAGAATTGTTTTTCTTGTTTCTCTTTTTTCTTTTCTTACCTCCATTTTTATATCCATAAGAAAACCCAACTAATGAATAGGTGTTTGAAGAAGCAGAGGCCTGTCAATGTAAAATATAATCCATAGAAAAAAAGGTGAAAATGTAGAGTATATGGTGCCAATTTAGTCAAGGGGAATAATAGAGCAAATGCTTCAGAAAAAAAAACCCTTACAATTATGATGCTGCTCAATGGATAATATAGATTTTTTTTTCTTAAAAATAATCCTTGGTTCAATTCAAAAAATAAGAAAGAAAAGGAAGATACAGTTGAAAACTCCTTCGGGGATCTGAAAATAACATTGCTTGGAATTTATGCATAGACTTATAATATGGTAGATTGCAATGCCCACAAGCTTTTCCAAAACTTTTATTTGGTTCACATGAACATTCAATTCAATTAGGAGCCAAATAGGTTCTGATTAATATTTCTCTTGAGACACATTATTTGCAATCTGTGTTATGCAGAGGTTTTATTATCATTAGCAACAATATCATCCCTGGAATGCATAGTTCAAAAAATATCTTTTCAAAAACTTCCAAATAATACTTAAAAATTTGCTGATTACATTACAAGCCATTAGACTGCTCATTTCTATTTCTACCATGTGTACTTTGCATTTTTAAAGTTCTTAATAGCTGTGCAGTTTAGCAGAGGGGAGTTCCTTCTTTTGAAGAAGCAGAACATGTTGACTTTTCCCTAAGCTTAGTTTACAGCCAGAGTTTATATTACATGGGATATGTATGTCTGTGAATGTGTGTAATTGGTTGTGTTTCCATCAAAGTGCACAACCGAAATAATATCAATCTTGAGGGGGAAAAAATATATTGGCTGGCTCCTAACTGAAAAGTATACAGTATTCTATAAGTACCAAAAAAACAAACCCCTCAATAGGCATTTTTTTCCCTTCAGTGCTATAATTGCTTGTTCATCCCTATATCTGAGATGTTGAGATTCCAGAATTCATAAATATGGTTAGATTCAGAAATAAAACAGTCACTGCTACTTAATAATTTATGAATTCCACTTGGAATTTGTTTCTGTTTTGGGGTCTAGTTACACTTAAAAGCCAAGGCTAAATTTGTGTTCATACTGTCACATTTTCAACTCCATAATTGCAATGGGCTCACAGTGGAGTATGACTGTGGCTGCTTAAGAGTATTCTCATTCTCAGTCTTATCTATGTGAGCAGAGAGTCTGGTAAGCAATCTATAACCTTTGTAGTTATGACTCTAAGAATAATTTTCTCAAGCAGGATCTTGAAACCTGCTAGCAGTAAAAAAGTGTCATCTTTACTGTCTTGTATATTATGTGACCATGTTCTTTATATTATATGAAAGAATTCTGCAACATATTCTGTTCATTACATAAACTAAAACTCTTCAAATATTGGGATACTCTTGATATTCAATAAAGATAATGTCATGTTATCTCCATTGTTAGCATGAAATTTACATTCATTTTATGTTATCTTCATAAAAAGATTGAGGTTCTCAATGAAATTTGATAGCCCAGTACCATTATTCTGTTGAGTAGAATGTTTATTGCAGCCATAATACTGTTTTATTTGGAGTGCCTTGCAAATGAGTATGAAACAACAATCTCTGCTGTCAAGTGGACAATTTAAAAATCAATAATGACATAGAAAAAAAATCAGAAGGGAAAAGGAAATACCACTGACATTCTACCTGCATGATATCTTGAAAACAAACAATGAAAATGTTTCAGTAAAATGTAACTGTCCCTATGTTAATTTTTAGAATGTATTAACTTCTTTTTGGTTTTGGGGGAGGAGTACCTTCAGTTTTCATTTCCCTAATGTGGTATATACAGAAACAATCCACATGTTTTTCACTTGGTATAGTTCCAGTAATTTTATTCTGTATTTCTGTATGTGGGAATGTATGTGCCTGACAAAATAAAGTGTTTGTGTGTGTGCTTGCACACATATATACTGTATAGACACACAAACACACAATGCAATAACCAGCAAAATTAAGCAAACAAAGTATTAAACAGAGAATAACGTGGCCAGTAAATTTTAAGAAGCAATTCAAGATAGTATAGTTAACAATTAAGATAAATTCACCTTGAAAATAGATCAGACTCTTTCTTTTCTTTGTGTGATTTCAGACTGCGGGAAATCTATTGCACCGGGTAAATTACTCTTTAGTTAATTTTAGGTGGTTTATAGAATAGACGTTAAAACAGTCCACCCCAGGTGACTGATGGATTTTTAGTTGCTTCTAGAATAGGATATTTTTCTGCCTCTTTTGTTAACAAAAGCCCATCACGTCATAGTCAATCTAAGTTATTGAAACAGAACCAGATCCTATTTAAATCTCCATTCTTGAGCATAAACAGTGATGAAGTATCCAGGATCTGAATTGTAATGTAAGATGCAGCAAATCTGTTTTATGTTTTATTGCATTTTTTTGCCTTTCAGTAAAGAGAAAACTATCTTTACTTATACTGTTGTTTTGATCTCCTTTTATCTTATTTGTAGCATTTTATCAAGTGCTGAAATACATTTTTCTATATGTATGTTTAGTTAAAGACCATATGTCCTGTTACTATTCTATTGCTTTTTAGCTAAGGATTCTTTCACATGCCAGGAAAATAATAGTTTATATTAATCTGGAATATTTCAGTTTCACCATATGTTTCAGTTGTGAAGCCGGTCTTTCAATTTCTGTGTAACTCTGTCATGGGTTTGTACGTGTATTGTACAATCTCTGTCTCTGTCTGTCTGTCTGTCTGTCTGTCTCTGTCTCTGTCTCTGTCTCTGTCTCTCTCTCTCTCTCTCCCTCTCTCTCTCTCTCATCAAAAAATTTGGTGAAATGGAAAACTGGAATGGATTACAGCTATGTTCTAATACACATGTTATTCCAGGAATCAAGAATGCCCCCTTTCCTAACTTCTTTTGAACAAACAGCTTATATCCTGTTCTTGTGTCATACACAAATGTATTCCTATAGTCCGGTGTGTCAGATTCCTTGCAATCTGTCATGCTGCAGATTGAGGTTAAACAAGAAAAGTAATTTTGGAGCTTTAACACGCTAAAGGGAGACATTGCTCCATTCAAACCATGTAGCTGCCTACTTTAATAATTTAGAGTCTGTAGGTTCTTAGTGAATATCATGTGTCAGGCAATGTATTAAGAATAGCAAGTATTGTGATTGCTTTCTGAAAGTAAACTATTAACTATATTGGTGTGTTTCCTTCCTTCCTTCCTTCCTTCCTTCCTTCCTTCCTTCCTTCCTTCCTTCCTTCCTTCCTTCCTTCCTTCCTTCCTTCCTTCCTTCCACTTGACTCCTGGTGATTGTCTGAACAAGCCTCTGCAGTTTTCTTGGCAAATGTTTTAGAAGTGGTTTGCCTTTGCCTACTTCCCAGGGCTGAGATAAAGTGACTGGCCCAAAATCATACAGTTGGTTTTGTGCCTAAGAAGCAGTAGAGCTCACAGTTTCCTGGTTTCTAGACTAGTGTCTTAACCACTATATCAAACTAGCTTTCCAAGCATAGTTTAGACTAAATGGCATGGCATGGCAGGTGGATCTTTCGTAATGAAAAAGAGACAAAGCAGCAGAAACAATGTACATACATATGGGAAAGAGAGCCAGTGTGAGAGAGAGAGATTGAGATTCAAGTGGTGTTTATTGAAATACTGAGGTAAAAAAATAGCAATAGCACTTAGACTAGGGGTAACATTACATGATATATTAAAACTTTTTTGCCATTGCCAGCAATGGGGTGGGCACGGTTTTGCTATGAAGCACATGGCTCGTGGGCCGGCAGTTTGACACCCCTGACTTAGACTTACATATCACTTCATAGTTCTTTACAGCCTTCTCTAAGCGGTTTATTGCCCCCAACAATCTGGGTCCTCAATTTACTGACTTTGGAAGGATGGAAGGCTGAGTCAACCTTGAGCTGATCAGGATCAAACTCCAGGCAGTGAAATGCAAATACTACAATATTGCATTCTAACTGCTGCACCACCATGGCTCTTGTATTCAGTGGTATTCAAATGTTATAAATATTTATAAATGTGCATATTTTGTACTGATTTTCTAGTAAGCAGTAAAAAGCAAAGATAAAAAGATTATCTCTGAATCAAGTCTAATAGTTATTTTGTAACTTAGTCTTCTTGTTGTTAGCCTGTCATCTTCCAAATGCAAGGGCATCATCAGAAGGGGCATAGGGGAGCAACTGACAAAACATGTCCCATGATGTCATCACACAAATGCCACACTATGTCCTTCCATTAGACATTGGGATGCATCTTGGCTTTTCCATAAGGCTATCATTGCATGGGGTCATCATTGGGGGTCACCACAGTTGGCTGCAGATGATGATGTTTCCAAGAAAGCTATAGAATAGAACTTATTGACTACTATTGTAATAGTAATAGTAGTAAAGTTGGAAGGGACCTTGGAGGTCATCTAGTCCAACCCCCTGCTTGGGCAGGAAACCCTACACCATTTCGGACAAATGGCTGTCCAGTCTCTTCTTAAAAACTTCCAGTGTTGGAGCATTTACTGCTTCTGGAGGCAGGTTGTTCCACTGATTAATTGTTCTCACTGTCAGAAGTTTCTCCTTAGTTCTAGGTTGCTTCTCTCCTTGATTAGTTTCCACCCGTTGCTTCTTGTCCTGCCTTCAGGTGCTTTGGAAAATAGCTTAATTCCCTCTTCTTTATGGCAGCCCCTGAGATATTGGAATATTGCTATCATGTCCCCCCTTGTCCTTCTCTTCGTTAAACTAGACATACCCAATTCTCGCAACTGTTCCTTATATGTTTTAGCCTCCAGTCCCCTAATCATCTTTGTTGCTCTTCTCTGTACTCTTTCTAGAGTCTCAACATCTTTTTTACATCGTGGTGACCAAAACTGGATGCAGTATTCCAAGTGTGGCCTTACCAAGGCATTGAAGAGTGGTATTAATACTTCACGTGATCTTGATTCTATCCCCCTTGTATTAATAAGGAAGTAATTCTGATTTTAGCAGACTTGTCAGTGGAAGAAGTTTAAATACTTCTTGTTTTTCAAAAATCAGGAAGGGGAGTGAGGAATGTTAAATTTACACAAGCCCAAAATTTAAGGGAAAATTTTTACAAAATGTTTTATAGATGGCACCTTGATCCACAAAAAATGTCTCGTATGTATCCTGACTTACAGCCTAAATGTTGGAGATGTGGATGTTTGGATGCTACTTATTATCATATTTGGTGGTCATGTAAAAATATAAAAGCTTTTTGGATTAAGATATGGTGGAATATCCAAAGAATCTTTAGAAGAAGGGTAAAATTTACCCTACAATTGTTTTTGTTAGGTATTGTTTCTGATTGTAATACTAAAGAGACTACATTGATGTTAAATTTAATTACAGCAGCAAGGTTGTTAGTAGGGCAATGTTGGAAGAAGGAATTTTTGCCTACCTTGCAAGAGTGGTTTTTTATAGTTTCTTATTTGGCGGAAATGGCAAAGATTTCGGCTTTCTTGAAAGACCAATCGCAAGAGAAGTATTTTTTGGTATGGAAAAAATGGATAGACTTTATATAATATAAGTTGGATATAAAAAAATACTATTTAGCTTTTCAATAACCTATATTTAAAATTTAAGATATTTTATAGACTTTATAGACTTTTTTTCTCTTTTTTTCTTTTTATTTCTTTTCTTTTTCTTTCTTCCTATTTTCTTGTATTTCCTTGTATTTTTGTCTTTTTATACATATATTATTGTTAACTATTTTACAACTTGTTTAATTAATGTATTTAGACTTGTTTATGGTTTATATCTGTTTTAAGACTTTTTGAAAAAAAATTAATTAAGCCTGTATTCAGCTCTGGGAAGGTAGGGGGAGGGTAGGGTAGGGCTGGGGGGGGGGTTCAGGGAAGGGAATTGTATTGTTTTGTAAAATCTAAAAATTTTCAATAAAAAAAAATCAGGAAGGGGAAAGGTTTAGTTACTTGCAATTTTATAAATGTTGATCAGTAGACTGGCAAGTAAGAGCATGTGAGAGGTCATTGATAAGGCAATCCTCATGTCCAATATCAGCTCAATAATTATTTAGATAATTCACTTCAGGGAGCTGTGAGTATAAAGTCACTGACATCTGGAATACATTTTTTAAACCTGTGTCCATAGCAAAAGAAGACCTGGAAGTTCAAATTACACGTGAGCTGTTCTAGCTGACTAGTGGACTTTGGGAAAAGGTCCCTGACAAACTGATTTTAATAGGACAGTTAAATGGAATAAAAGAATATTCAGACATTAGGAATGATATTTAATTGTACCTAAAACTGATTGTCATGATGTATAAATAATTATTAATATCATATCTTTAAATAAGTCCTTTGTCTGTTTAATTCATACAAATAGACTAGAACAGGAGTGTCAAACTCGCAACCTCACGTGACGTGTCATGATGTATCGCAACTTTTTTTCCTTTGCCAGTAATGGGGTGGGTGCAGTTTTGGCCTGACGCATCCAGCCCACCAGCCGGCAGTTTGACACCCCTGGATTAGAACCACACTTAAATTATTGACTGTAGCAAAATAATAAGATTTTAGTGTGGTTAAAAGTGAGAAATACATGTAATCCTTGAGTTACAACCATTTGTTTAATGACAGTTGAAAGTTACAATAACCTTGGAAAAAGCAACTTAGGATCTGTACTTGCAACTATAACCCCACCCAGCAGTTATGTGGGGTGTTCAGTTCAAATGCTTGGCAACTGGCTTGTATTTAGAATCAGTTGTAGCAACCTGCAGTCATATAATTGTGATTTGCAACTTTTTTTGGCTGAGTTCTGTTTAAAAAAAATGCCTATTGGGGGAAGCTGAATTTGTTTAACAATTGCATGATTCACCTGATGAACATGTGATTTGATTTAAGGGCCATCATCAAAGTTGTCATAAAATTGGGTCAGACCTGTCTTGTAATTGCAACAACTTATGATGGAAATTGTGATCCCAGTTATGGTTGTAAGTTGAGAATTGCATGTAAGAATATGATATCTATATAGCCATTTTCAAAAACAAAATCTTTCTTTTTCTTTTCATATAATGATGTCTTTGTGACAGCCCAACTGATTCCAGAAAACCAGCCATTTATTTTTCCCTTTTTACCTGATAAGTCATCATCTGAGTGGGACTGATCTTGATGCAGTCTAAAGGAGGAGTACTGGAGTGGTGAAAGGGATTAACTCTGCCAAGATTGTTTTCTTCCTTGCCAGCAGGTATAGAGAAGCAGAAATCAAGGATATAATTATAGCAGAAGGAAGCATACAAATCCTGTATCTGCACAAGGTATGTGGCATATGAATGAATAAATAATTCTTGACTTGAACAGATATACAGTATGAATTTTGATTTGTGTGCTTTCCAAATGATTTAGATTAAGAAGGGTTTAGTCCCATGCTTATACAAGATCCAAAGTATTTCTTTTAAACAATTTCCAAAGCATCCACAGGTTCACTATACTGATACTGAATTATACATTATGCCTTCGTTATGGATGTATTAATTGCATTATTCTGTATTTGTATATTTGTATTTGTGACTATTTCAATCTGATGAATGCAACTGACAAATATTTATCACCTTATGGTAATCTTAAAAATGAGTATAATGGAAGCTAAATGAATATTACAATAAAGTCTAAGTCTATAATATCTATAGTTATTAGCTCTCAAACATCATAGTGTATGTGTACAATTTAAAAGGTAGGGGGTAGAATAAAGATTTGATGTTGAATGTATTTTAAGTAACTATTAATATCACTACAAAATATAAGGAATTGCTTTAATTGCAGACTACTATATTTTACTAAAGAAAAAAAAGCATAATCACCATAATTTAGAACAAAATTGTTCTTGTTGTAGCAACCAGAATATTGCTCCTAGTTCATAGTAAAACTAAAAATTCAAGAAGTGTCATTATATTTATCCCAAACAATAGTTGATAGGAGAGAGTTCTCAGACCAGGACAAATATGAATGGTGAAGGTGGGTTATAACCCTTCTTTTGTCATCAAAGAAGAACAAAAAATGATTTTGTATAAATCTATACATTGGCAAAAGAGCTATCAATTTGTTATTGCTTGTTGCTTACTTTCCTAACTTGAAAACCAAAAAGTAATGGCTTTAAAAAGAATTTTATAAAGTCTGGAGATATACTTAAGAATACCAGCAAATAGCTACATATCTTTTTTCTACCTCTGACAAATATCTGTTGATACATATCAAACTGACTATGTAGCAGCTATTTTGGGTTTTAGGTAAAAATCATTGCCATCAGCTGCTTTGAGATCCTTTTGAGTAAATATGCCTCAAACTTGGAACTTTTTGCATTCACAGTATTGATCTATATTCAAATGATAATCCTTCTACCTTTAAGATCAATACTGAATACAAATAGTCAACCTCACAGCCTTGTTTCAGGTTTGAATGAGACGTTTTAGTCATATTCACTTTAGAAATGAACATGGAACTCACCTGACCTTGATTCAATTCAAGATTGTTCTTATAGTCTCCAAGTGTTGTCTCTTCTATTGTCAAAGACAGACAATGTATCTGTCTTTCTATTATCAAAATGGCACAGCTGTCCAGTTCCATAGCAAGTATAGAAATAAAGGCAACATCATTCCAAACGCACATCCAAGGGACCACCTCCTAGCCCAGGGGTCTTCAGACTTGGCCCTTTTATGACTTCTGGACTTCAACTCCCAGAATTTCCCAGCCAGGTACACTGGCTGAGGAATTCTGGGAGTTGAAGTCTACAAGTCATAAAAGGGCCAAGTTTGAAGACCCCTGTCCTAGTTTTAGTGACTTGTTTAAGCAGGCTAGCTACAAGCAATACAGATTTCAGGGAATATGTTGTGCCAGAGGGTCCATCAGATGATGCTGTTTAATCTATGGGCTCTGGAGAAAGACAACTTCCTTCCTTCCTTCCTTCCTTCCTTCCTTCCTTCCTTCCTTCCTTCCTTCTTCTAAGTTGAATTAAAAAATGAAATAAAATCATTTCAGACTGAACAGACAGAGCAGATAGCAATGCTGGGATCCTGTAACCAGATCAATACTTTGCAGCTTTACATACAAAACTATATATTGTAGCAGGAATACATATCGGGACACACACATGTACAATGAAATAAATAATTAAAAATAAATACCGGGAAAGCAATATAATGAGTGGAAAAATGTAGCATATTAGTCAGGGTAACTACAAATAGTATAGATAGAAGCTACAATGTTTTTCAAGTTGAAATGATTGAAATAAACAACGAAATAAATGTAAGCAATAGCCAATATTTTTACAAACCACATACTTGTGAAGTGATGAGTGGAATGGAAGGGGAAAACCTAGTATCAAAGTTCCTCCTTATAATGTTGTTTGTATTTTAATTTTAAAAAACCTCATAATTCTCTGCATCCTTAATTTGTATTTTTTATTAAGTTGAAGAATGTAACGTGACTATGTGTTTGTTTGTAACAGCATCATATTTTTTTTAAAAAAAGGAAAATATATCCATCTTATTGTGGAAAAGCTCTACTTTGAGGCCTTCTTAATCTTTAATTTAGTACTTTTAGATTCTCTTGAAAACTTGGTACCAGCTTCTGTAACACAATCTTAACTGTGTTACATTTTATTCATGTAAGCATTAAATATTTTGAAAAAAAAATATTTTTAACACAGTGTATAATAACATGATGATTTTAAGGAATTCTGGCATTCAACATCAGTCATTTTTAAGACACTTTAATAATTCTTTTTGTGAGTGAGAAAATTTGCCAGCTTATTAATATCTTGGCGATCTGACATTTTATGTCAAATAATTCTTCCAAAATGCCTATTCTTCTGTTTCAGTTTCAAAGTCAGTTACAGATAAAACCATAAGGTGATTTGTTTTTTGTTTTTTTTTTTTTGATGGGGTAGCTGCTTTGCAGAGAACTATTCTTTTAAGCTTTTAAAAAACTGTTTTAGAGATTATTTGATAAGAACTCTTCTTGTTATATTCTTATGCTGTCATCCACTCATTCAGGATAAAAATAAACTCGTAGCACAGTAGAAAAAAAGAACAAAACATTTTTATCTAAGAGTGAAAGGTAACATCTTCAATTAAAATGTGAATTACCTTTTGTAATATGGATGTGGTCTAAGGAAAACTTGATGCTCAATACATCTGGTAGCATTTGTCATTCAGGCCACTTAATTTTGTGAAAATTTGTTATCTATTTAAATAATTTTAGTAGATACACCTATTTTGAATGCAGTTCACAATATCAGAAAATATAGAATGAAATCAAAATCTTGTAAGATTTTGAGTCTGGAATGTAGTTGAATGAGTCAATGAGGTAAAACTAAAATGGGTTTTCATAGATAAATGGCTGTTTAGTCTGGAATTCCACCAAATGCTGATGGGATTCCTATAATCAGGACACCAGATCATAAGTCTTCACAGCAACTGGTAAGGTGAGGCATCTTTTTTATTCATGCATATCCATATCTTTCATTTATCAAATCACCTTTTAAATAAGGAAGGGTCAAAGACTATAGTCACTTTCATAATTTAGGAATCACTTCTTTTTTTGTGAATGTCATTCCAATCAAATTCATTAACTAGTCACAGCTTCTGACATTGTGTCAAAGGATTTTTCATGCAGCTTTTATCCCATTCTTCTTATTCCCTTGTTTGATAAGCTGAATAATGCTAAACATTATGATGTTTCCTTATAAGGGGATTTAATCCTGATTTATAGTCATTTAAGTGTTTGCTTATGTATACTTTCCAAACTCTAACAATACTCCAAGTATGGTTGCTCTTTAGATTTATTTTAAAAAGTTGTGATAGTAAAATATTATTTTCTCTATATTACATAATGGATGTACAATATATGTATTTAACATTCAAACTATTTATAGCATCTATTCAAGGGTTAATATTTTAGTGAGTCTGTCATGCCTCCATAGCCCATTTCCTAATGAATCATTGCTAGCCCAAACTCCACAAATCTATATAAGAAATTATGATT
This sequence comes from Crotalus tigris, assembly GCF_016545835.1. Classification (NCBI taxonomy): domain Eukaryota; kingdom Metazoa; phylum Chordata; class Lepidosauria; order Squamata; family Viperidae; genus Crotalus; species Crotalus tigris. Next base: position 176,170 of record NW_024096780.1, read on the forward strand.
TATCTTCATCCAATATGCATCAGTTTATATATTCAGTGAAACTATTAGTCTCTCTGTGTCTCTGTGTCTGTGTCTGTATCTGTGTCTGTGTCTGTCTCTGTCTGTCTGTGTCTGTCTGTCTGTCTGTCTGTCTCTCTCTCTCTCTCTCTCTCTCTGTTTCTATCTATCTATCTATCTATCTATCTATCTATCTATCTATCTATCTATCTATCTATCTATCTATCTATCTATCTATCTATCTATCTATGTGGCTTAAAAATATGCAATCTTATCCTCAGTAGTACAGTAATATTCATTAACTTGTCACCTTGCTTAGTCTACAGAAAATGTAGTATTGGCCAGGTATGGATCTTTTTTTTTTAAGTAGCATTCAGCATTAAGTGACATTTAAGGAACCTTTCCTTCCTGAAAGGAATAGCTTTTAGCCTACTTATAGAAAACAACAGCTAGTAGTATACTGTAAATAGGATGATCTCCAAAACACAGTTGGAGCTTAGCCTTAGATTTGCTACGGGGTGCACTGGATGAACAGCATTTATCATGCCACAGGCTGTACTTAGACTTTCAATAGTGGATTGGATCCCCACTCAGAGAGAGATGGGCCCATGATGTATGCTAAATAAGATTTCAATTTAATTAAAATAAATTAACTAATCAAATTAGATAGAATTATTATTTAATCAGTTAATATCACATTGGGGATGGGGGGACAAATGTAGCTTTGGAGCTTAGAGTGATATGTCATTGGAATAATATGCCATTAGTGTTCTAAAGATTGACTTTAGGGACCATTTTTTGAAGAATGTATCTTCCAGACTAATCCCATTACAACATAGCTTGTTACATCTAAGTAGAAATTATTTGCATTTCTGAAATCCACTTTGACAGAAACATATGAATTGGGCAGAAAGAATAACCCTGGAGAACAGGAGGAAGAGCTACAACCAGTGGTGGGATTCAGCCAGTTTGCACCACTTTGGCAGAACCGGTAGCTAATTTTTTGTTGACCTGGTCCAGAATGGACTTCCAGAAGTGGCATCTGCATAGAGAACCAGTTGTTCACATATTTGAATCCCACCACTGGCTACAACCAAGACAATGGTCAGATAAAAGAAGTCTGAGTCTGGGGCAGAACTGTAACCCAAGTATCTCAGTCAAGACCCTACTCAGTTCTCATGAAAATAAAGAGAGAGGGGGATCTTATTTGAGACACTGAGTCATTCAGACCTGCAAGATTCACTTCCTGTAGTCTTATAATGAAAGTAGCATTCAAATGCAAGGCTTTTGTTTTCTGATCCTGTCTACCTGGAAGGGCTAACAATCTGACATTATTAGAAATTATATGGTAAATGCATATCTGTAGGAATAAAGTATAGAAAAATATGAATTTCTGAGCAGTTTCCTTCCTCCACAATTTAAGTAAAATGTTATCAAATTTATCAAAATCTATTCCACATTTTATACAAAGATATATCCAATAGGGAAAAGGGAGATCTTGGAGAAATGCTTATGTAGACTGTGTATATTGTACTGATTCCTATGCTTCAACAGAACCTGATCCCAATTTAGGTCTCTTGATCTGATCACAGTTTATTAAGCTGTGGAGCTATTAGTTGTGCCTGAAGGATTACACTCTATATTATAAATTGATAAATTGTCAGGTACACCAAAATAATCTTGACCTGGGAATTAACTACATATTATATTAACCCCAATGATGTAGCTTTAGCTTGTTTTCCCTGGAGTTATAAATATATATATACTATATTTAATAGCTATAATTATAAAAGAAGAGTATCATAAAATAAGCATTATTCACATTTTTCTGTTTAACTAGACATTTTGATGAATCGTACATTGATTTTATGGATTTTAATTATTATTTTATTACTCTATTCTGATTAGGATGATTAGTGATACATGGAAAGAGAGTAAGACAGAGATGTAGGGGAAAAAAACACATTCGGGCAGAATTATATGAACTGCTCAGTAAATGGTAATCTGAGCCAGGCTGCTTTCTCCATTTTAGAATGTAATTAATAGAAGCATTTATAAAATTTGCATTCCAAATCTCTAGTATGTACATACTAGGGCAACTTTATTTTACCTTCCTCATAATAAACCTTCAGCAGAACAATAATAATTTGCTGAAGACTTCCCAAAGAATTCAGCAATTTAATAAGGATCTGAACCTGATTCCACTTTGCAATTTCACCACCAAACTTGTGTTGGTCACTTGTTGTTGTTTGTTTGTTTTTGTTTTTTAAAAAAATCTTTGTCATCTACAGTTGCTATAAGAAAAATAGAATTTGGCTTTATGTGTATGGGGCTAAGGCACAGAGTCCATAAAATACTTAATCAAGTGAACAACAACAACAAAAGCGTTAAAGGTGATGTTGAAAGTTAATGGAGTTCGTAACTGGATAGGCATATCTCCCGTTAATATGAATCAAAAGCCTATAATTATCCACTAAAAGGTCAACCCAAGCAACACGCAGTCCACCAACTGAAAAATATCAAATTTTAATAGATACAGGTCAATAAGCCTGTATTGCAGAATGTGGAATATCACAGTCATTTATTTACTTCCCGTATTCTTGTGAAGAAGGTTAGTAACTATGTTCTTGGAAACCTTGGAAAACTTACTAAGCTGATCTCAGCAATGGCGTAGGAGAATTGCAGACTGATTTCCAGGGAGGTTATAATGTGTATGTTATAATCCACTTAATGGGATCAGCCAGGAATTTCATGATTACTGTGGCAGCCTTGGGGCTTCTATAAATTATAATTGTCCTGATATATGTGACAGGTCCCCAACTGGGCTCCAGTCACAAGTGCTGAAATACATAACCTTAGTAAATAGTTAAAGCCTGGAAAAGCTCCAGGCAATAGCTTTATTATGCCCAAAATATTATAAGTAGTGGATCCCTGCTCTTGTTTCCCTGTTCACCTTTATTGATTGCACTGTGCAAATTCCAGAGGACTGGGGCTTAGCTACTATAACCATTTAAAAAATGGATATTGGAAATCTGCCTTTTAAGCATGATAAGCAACCTCTACTCCATACACCATACTGTATAATAAATTAGTTGACTGGATTGATTCAGAGCAATATTGGCTTGTAAGTAAGTGGTTTTTCGATCTGGACATTCTACCTGTGAGCATGCCCTTATACTCCAACATCTGACTAAAAAAAATATATATCTAAACCAAGCTCCAGATTATAGACCACATTATAGACCAAATTTATCAGTTTTAGGTCTCCATTTGATCTACTTCCCAGAGCAAGGCTTTGGACTAAGCTTCTCCACACTCTATTGATAGATGGTTACTACTGCTGATGCATAAGCTTTAAAAGAATAATAGATTAAAGTTTTGCTGCAGTATGCAAGGCCACCATACAACAAGATTACAGAGGAGTGAGGCAAGGATGTATTTTAGCACTTCTATTGTTTAATTTGTATATAAACCACTTGTGACCAAAATGAATCAATAAGAATATCACCCTTCAAAATTAGCAAACAGACATGTTGCAACTTTGTTGTATACATACAACACAATACTTTCGTCACAAACTATTTTTTTCTCTTTTAACAATCCTGTAATCCCTTGCATCAGGATGCAGTCGAGGTGACTGGAGCTGAACGCTTATTGGCCGGATGCCTTTCCTGACACCTAAGCAGCGCTCACAGCAGAGATTTTCTCTTTGCACCTAGAGAGAGAAATATCTGGCCGCTACCTGGTATCAAACTCACAGTCTCCTGATTGTGAGGCAAGAGCTCTACCTCTAGGCCACTCTACTTTTGTCACTAGCATTAATCAGAGTCAAATGACCCCTTAATGCCCTGGCCAGCTAAACAGCATGCCTAGAGGATAACTGGGCAGAATATTGAACAAGTAAATAAATATTCAGGCAAAATTTTCTACAGTTCCACCAAATGCAGTCCATATCAAAATTACATTATACAAAATACTCAGAAAGCAGTGGCTGCAATCCAACCCTTTTATTTCACTAGAGGAGCACAGCATCCTCTGCATATCTTAAAGCTTAGTTATGTCAGTTGGCATGGGGCCCTGCTCCAAATCCATGTTTTTTTTTAGTTTGTTTTAATCTATGTAATTTTAATGCTTTTATATTTATAATTGTTTTATATCTATATGTTTTATTACATTGTAAGCTGCTCAGACTCAACTCAAGCAATGAACTGAGCAGCATATAAATATCACCATCATTATCACCACCATCATCCCCCAGTGAGGCACTGTATAATAATACTAATACTAATAATACTAATAATACTAATAATAATAGTAATAGTAATAATAATAATAATAATAATAATAATAATAATAATAATAATAGTAGTAGTAGTAGTAGTAGTAGTAGTAGTAAAAATAAATAAATAATAAGGGCTCATTCCTTGGGAATGACTCAATATGCATACAAAAATCCAGTTGGAACATCTGGCTGACTGTGCAAGAAACAGTTCAACAGATTTAACCCAATTTTCTAAAGCAGTGGTTCTCAACCTTTCTAATGTCGTGACCCCATAATACAGTTCCCCATGTTTTGGTGACCCCCCAACCACTTATACATCACCGGGTGCCACGGGTGTGGCCAATGAAAAGGGGAAAAAATGGCGGACAGCCTTGTTTGGCGACCCCCGTGAAATGGTCATTTGACCCCAAATGGGGTCCCGACCCACAGGTTGAGAACCACTGTTCTAAAGCTTTATTTCAGGTTGTCCCCTGCATTCCAAACATTGTATTGTGGAGAGATTCAGGTCTATCTAAGGTCAAAACAGGTACATGGACTTGTATTATAGTATACTGGCTGAAATTACTTTCTTTCCCACAGGTCTGAGCCATCCTCTTATGGAGGATAATTAAAAAACAACATGGGACTATTTCAGAAAAACTCCAACATCTTGGCCTCTCCAAGGAGAAGTTCTTAATGATGGGCTTGGAGCATGCACTTAGTTCATTTAAACAATGAATTAAAGATCAGGCAGTGCAACAGGATCTGTCTGCTTTACCTAAGAATGCTTTCTTGAGCAATTAGACCCCCTTTGACAAACCAGCAAGATACTTAAATAACAGTCTCTGAATTTAGGAAGACATTAACTCTAGCAAGCTGTAGTGTTTTCCCTGCAGTTCTATAAGGCTGATACAAAAAAGTCCCATATGAGCTGCCCCTGTGGACAAGGGACCATTGAAACCACAGCTCATGTCCTGTTATATTGCACCCTTATGAAGATTCATGGACTCATTTTGTAATTATTTACCTGACCAAACATCTGGGAAATTCTGATCTCTCTTTTATACAACTGTTACTATCAGGTCAGTATGATATAGTTTCTTCAAATGTGTCTAAATTCTACTATACTGTCTGTAAAATTAGGCCCACCAGTGATTTCACCACTAAGTGTAATATACTATTTTGTCTTGTTCTGTTCTATTTTATTTGTTTTGTTATTATTTTATTTATGTTTTAATTTTTAATTGTGGTCTGTGACCATAATAATTCAATTGAATATGTGAGCAGGAGGCCCTGCTCACCATCCCCCATACCTTTGTAAACTTGTGTAATAAATAGTGGGTAATAAATAGTGCCGGCTATGTGGCATATGTAACAACACTACTATGTGAGCTAAGAGGGCTGGTGGATCAGTGGCTTAATGATGCTGGAGATGATCTCTGTTCCAGCGGTTTTTGTTTTGTTTTTATATATACCGCTTTAAGTGCAAGCACTCTCTAAGCGGTGTACACCAGTAAGCAATGTATATATATATTTACATTGCCCCCAACAATCTGGGTCCTCATTTTACCTACCTGAGAAGGATGGAAGGCTGAGTCAACCTTGAGCCGGTGAGATTTGAACCGCTCACCTGCTGAACACAGTCAGCTAAAGTGGCCTGCAGTACTACACTCTAACTGCTGCGCCACCTCGGCTGAGCCCTAGCACTGCATGGCAGGGTGAGCTCCCATCACTCACCTCAGCTTCTGTCCACCTAGCAGTTCAAAAGCATGTTCTATGCAAGGAGATAAATAGGTACCACTTTGATAGGAAGACAACCCGGTGATTTGTGCAGATGATCAGAATCCTGCTGGCTCTGAACCTTCCTGGTTGCAGCACATGTTTGTGAGACCGCTCTAGGGAAGGGAGGGGATCTTGGATGCTGCTGCAAGAAGAGCCACTGGTCTTTCTTTCTGGTGTGAAGCCAGCTCACCCTCCTATAGCACACCTTGGGAAGTACAGAAGCATGTCCCACAACAAAGTTGGTAAATTGGCAGCCATACTACTACTCTGCAATTACATTGTGATCTCCTGTTTAATACACTAATAATAATAATAATAATAATGTGAACTGTGCTGTTTGCCAGTGTGTTTCCAGTGCAACTTAAAGTGCTGGTTGTCGCCTTTAAAGCCCTACATGGTCTTGTCCTCGATTACCTGAGAGATCATCTTTTCCTAAGAGTTTCTACCCTTCGGATCAAATCTAACAGACTGGGCATGCTGTGGATCCCATAAGTGAAAGAGTGTCAGTTGGCAGCAACTAGAAGATAGGTTTTCTCTACTGTAGCTCTGGCCTTATGGAATATTCTCCATCAGAAATTAAAATGGCCCCAACCCTGTTGGCCTTTCACAAGGCTTTAAAAACTTGGCTATGCACCTGGGCCTGGGGCTCGGAACATGTTACGGGCTTTATTCTTATGCTACTTGACTTTATTATTAGTTGAATAATCAAGCTGTCTAGAATCACTTGGTTGAGTTGGGTGGCTATAGAATTGAATTGAATTGATAAAGTCTCTGAAACCTGAGGATACAAGGCACTTGTACTCATTTGACCTCCCTTGGAAGAAGGGAATTGAAGAAATTGGTTACAGATATGGTAACAGTTCATTTATATTTGTGTGCCTATCATTTAGTCCTTAAAGAATCTGGAGCTATTTAAAAATTATTGCTTTTTTTAAAAAAAGATACCCTTTTAAGGCAAGTACTAGGGCATTTGGTTTATTAAACAGACTGATAGAATTATTTGATTAGAAGTATCAAAGAAAATATGAAAATTGAAATTAATAGCTATTGGTTATCAGCTTAAAAAACCTTAATCAATATGAACATGGTCAATCAGTAATTCTGAAAATATTAATTTTTGGTGAACTCAGATTAGAAGATCTGGTAATGAAAGATGACAATACTTTATCTGTTTTTATAGCTACTTCCAATATATCTGAAATTATAATTCATTTTTTCATCCAGCCAAAGTCTAGGAAGTTTAATAAGACTGGAAAAAATAGTGAGTAGGAGAAAAAATAATAGAAGATGAGAAACTAATACAACAATTCAGAGGTAAATTATATATGATAACACTTCTTCAAATAACCTCTTTTGAGATTGATTATCTTTCCAAGATTCACATTACAATAAGATTCTACCAAACCAGCCATTTAATCTAAAAAGGAATTAAATTTATATACCAACTGGCAATAGCAACAGGAGCTGAAATATATATATTAAAAATGCATTAAACTTTGTGTAGGCAATATAGTGAGGTGAAAAGAAGAACTTTTATTATTTGCACTTAAAACTTTGATGTGTATTTTATGTTAGGTTTAGAAAGTCACTGAAATATAGAGAAGAGTGAAGTCTGAAGATGCCATCTATATATACCAACATTATCCACACAGTAGCTTATTTAATAAACTATTACCATCTATAGTTTGCTGCTAATACTGATATTCCATTTATTCGAACAGCTTAAATCAATGAGCAATATATGTTGACAGGAAAAGGGGAAATACTGTTTCAGTTCTTTCTCCCTATTTGAACCCTTTATGTTTTCTGAGTCTTAAGGTTGACTCAGTCTTCCATCCTTCCAAGGTCAGTAAAATGAGGGTCTAGATTGTAGGGAGCAATATGTTGACATTGTAAGCCACTCAGAAGAGAGTACTGCAAAGAACTCTGGAGTGGTATAATAAATCTAAGGGCTATTGCTATTTACTCAAGACAGTTCAAAGACACATGGAACTTCATGAGGTATTGGCGTACCATACTATGACTACTGGAATTGTGCTGTTGATATAGAGTGATTTATATTTCCCTACTTTGAATCAGAGGCAGCTCAGAAGATCATGGTCACTAGAATAATCATGAGCTCATGCCAATTTCACTGATCCAACCTGCCTTGCTGATCACACATTAAGGTTAGATTTTTACTTCAAAGGCCATGAAATATGATCTGGTGGTGAGGGGACAACTCCAACAGTTCTTTGCAAAGGACAGATCACTTTGTTATGACAATGGGATTAACTTGAATTTGCAGCATGGGGTATGTTTCTGTTGGGATCTTGTAATCACTGGAAAAGGGGTTCATTTCATAGGGGAATAAAATGGACGAAGATACTCATACTGCTCTGAGAGAATAATCTAGGGAAACAAGAGAAGCCACAGCCTAGGCAGTGGTCAGACAAGAGATATTTCAGCTCATGGGAGGAATTAAAATGTGGGGGATGATTCAGAAAGCCCAACATCCTCCAGTTCTCTGGAACATTAAGGTGAGGAAGGGAAGAAGTACTTTCAAATTTGCAAGATTCTGTTAGTGTAACCTTATAATAAAGGTCATGTTAGTACTCATGGTTTTGGTTTATTGTCGGACTACTACCTTAAAGGACTGACATCCATGGATCAATACTCATGAAAAAATAAGTGAGTTTGACTGAATATAAGTGTGAGCTGAAAAGGTGACAAGAACAGAAGTAAAGTACAAATTCTTTTCCACGTTTCTTGCATTCCTGTTAATGTTGGCCATTTGTAACAGTTAAAGTGTCCTAAATCAGGGGTTTCAAACTGGCAGCCCATGGGCTGGATGCATCATGCACAGGCCACACCCACCCTGGCTCCGCAAAGTCAAAAAACATCGTAATACATCACATGACACAATCAAATTTTGCACCCGTGTCCTATATGGTATTATGGAAGGATGGACTGAGAGAACCAGTGAGTATAAATAGTAATAATCTGCTCAAGCATTATTTGGATAAATAATGATTTGTTCTAAGTTGAACAAATGGATAGAATTTGTTGAAATGACAGAGATTACAGTATACATTGTGATAGTATTTGGGAGTACTATTTTAAGACTGTGAATCTCAAGCAAGAGGAAATAATTGTTGGTGATCTCTGGCTCATTAAAGTAGTTAGGGAAAAGACTGGGAATGGTATCCAGGCTGAAATTAATGAGCCATGGGGGGGGGGGGCAATCAGAATCCAATAACTCTGAAAGGGGAAGGGAAGCACAATTAGGCCTATAGAATTCAATTGTTACAGCCTGTCTTTAAAAGCAATATAGCTTTAGTTTTCCTGTGGAGTTAATTTTCTGATTTAGTTGTAACTAATGAGGCTGATAGTGATCTTGTTTCACACCTGATTATGGAACAAAAACTGTTTTAGTTAGTCCTGACAATGATAATTATACAAGGGCCTAGATCAGGGGTAGGCAACCTTGGCTCTTTTATGTCTCGTGGACTTCAACTCCCAGAAATCCTGAGCCAGCCATCAGTTCAGGGTGAGGTACTATCAACGTGCTGATCATACCCAATTGTATTTCACCACCCCAGATCCAGCTTAGATGCACTAGAAATCTGAAGTTATCAGAGACTGGGTGGAAAAACAATCTCAAATTCAAACCAAGAGTTTATTCAGAAATTATTCAGATTTCAGCACTGTAGCTTTGTTAAATCCCAATGGGGTTATGTCTCCTTTTTCAGAGAGAACAGGATCAAAACATGAAGATCCTTTAAAACTCATGATTCTTGCTTCAAGAGCAGGTGAAAGTCAAGTTCAGAAAGGCCAGTGTCCCACTTTGGCTTAAATACCATCTTTAACCTAACCTGGTATTGGGGATCCTGAGGACAGTTAATTATGTCCCTGTCATGTTTGAGTTAAATTATTATAATTTGCACTACATGAGAATGGCATTGAAGATAGAAACATCAGTTAGCTCTTCAACCTTTTGAGTAGACCAAATCAAGAAAGATTATCTGCAAATATGACTGGAACTATATTTTTATTGATAATAGGGTATAGTAACAGAATATTGAAAGCCCTTCTTCCCTCCACCCTGTTATACTATAGCGAATTAGGGAAGACTCACTCTGAGTTTCTTTCTCATGCTTTTGTTGCTGCCTGGAGTTAAAGTTTATGGAACCATTACCACCCCTGGGTCATCTCTGTGTATCCACAGTCGAGAATGCCATGATGTATGTGCTTACTGGCTGGTCACAATACTGACTTGTAATGCCATTGCTATGGGAGCTACCCATGTTGTCAGTGTATTTCCAAGTCCAATTCAAGTGGCTCTCAAATTTCACTGAGTTAAAAGAGTTTCCCATGGAGGGATGGGCCAATATTTCTATGTAGCAGCTTGAGCAAATGAGGTCAAAGCAGAAGAAGAACATCATGGCTTCAAAATCTAAGGGACTGGTTTGAACAAAACTCAGCAGCACTTTTTCATGCAGCTGCTGATAAAAACAGGATCGCCAACATGATCGCCAATGTCCGATAATGGATACGGCATAAGAAGAAGAAGAACAAGAAGCAATTTGAGGCTGATCACTAATTACCTACTTCTTGCAGGTAAAAGTGGGGCAACTGGATACTGAGTCTAAGTGAGGAGGGAGGGGTTGCTTTTTCACACTGGCATATTCCACATTGGATGACTTCAATTTGGAAGAAACCCTACACTTGATATTATTTATTGACACTTTATACAGGTGGTCTTTGACTTATAACCATTTGTTTAGTAACCATTCAAAGTTACAATGGCATTGCATTGGAGAAAGTAATTTGCAGTGTCCCCATGATCAAAATTTGGGCACTTGGCAACTGGCATGTATTGATGATAGTTGCAGGGTCCCAGGGTCATGAGATCACCTTTTGCAACCTTCTGACTAGCAAAGTCAATAACAAATCCAGATTCACTTTACAACTGCAAAGATTCACTTAACAACTCACTTAACAACTGTGCTACTTAGTAACCAAAAATTTGGGCTCAGTTGTGGTCTTAAGTCTAGGATTATCTATATCAGCAGTTCCCAACCCCCAGTCCATGGACCAATACTGGGCTGCAGCATGCCAGCAACCAGTCCCCACTAACAAGCAAAGCCCCATCCACAAAATGCAGGCAGCACACAAAACCACACATCCTCCGGTCCGCAGAAAAACCATGCAAGTGGTCCCTGGTGCCCAAAGGTTGGGGACCTCTGATCTATATATATCAACAGGCACCAAAATAAGCTCTGAAAACATTCAATAGCAAAGGCAGGGAAAAAGATGTGAATGAGGGTAAAAACTTTTTCAAAAAAATATATGCGAAACTGTGTCTTATGCAACTGCAGGCTGGTTTAAGTTGGGACTGATTTCAAACTCTGGGAACTGATGAAATTCCTGGAAGGTGCCCAATGAAATAAGGAGCAGGTGTAGGCAATTGCTTTCATATTTCAAAGGAATAATTATCAACACCTGTCCACCATCCAACTCCTGTAAAGCTGTATGTTTGTATCATTACTCAGTAAAATGGGAGGGGGAAAAACAAAGACTAACTTTGCTTCTGCAAAAGGATAAAGTAAACCTCCCCCATCTTACAAATTGCAGCCAAAATAAACAGGGCAATGGCCATACATTCATTATGTTAATAGGTTATTTCTAGTTCAGAAATGCTGCCAGTGATAATAGCATACAAGTAGTACAGAAGTACAGAAGTACAGAATAACAGTTGGAAGGGACCTTGTAGATCAAGTCCAACCCACTGCTCAACCTATACCATTTCTGACAAGTGGCTGTCCAGTCTCTTCTTGAAAACTTCTAGTGATGAAGCATCCACAACTTCTGAAGGCAAGCTGATCCATTGGTTGATTGTTCTCACTGTCAGAAAATTTCTCCTTATTTCTAGGTTGAAGCTTTCCTTGATCAGTTTCCATCCATTGTTTCTTGTCTAGATTTTGGGTGCTTTGGAAAATAAGTTGACCCCCTCCTTTCTGTGACAGCGTCTCAAATATTGGAACACTGCTATCATGTGACTCCTGGTCCTTCTCTTTACTAGACTAGCCATGCCCAGTTCTTGCAACCGTTCTTCATATGTTTTAGCCTCCAGCCCCCTAATCATCTTTATTGCTCTTCTCTGCACTCTTTTAGAGCAGGGGTGTCAAACTCACAACGTCACGTGACATGTCGCGATGTATCACAACTTTTTTTCCATTGCCGGCAATGGGGTGAGTGTGGTTTCGGCATGATGCATCCGGCCTGCGGGCTGGCATTTTGACACCACTGTTCTAGAGTTTCAACATCTTTTTTATAGTGTGGTGACCAAAACTGGATGCAGTATTATAAGGCTTTATAGAGTGGTATTAGTACCTCACGTGATCTTGATTCAATCCTCTGTTAATGCAGTTTAGGATTGCATTGGCTTTTTGGGCTAGTATTAAGCCAAATTCCAGCCAGTATTAAGGCTGGAATTTGCACATCTTTTCTACTGAAAATATAATAATTTTGAGTACCAACAACTAAATGCCAGATGAACAACACATTTGAATTATGAGCTACCTGCTACTTTGATAAATGAAATAATGACAATAATCCTTCTTCCTTGCATACCCCCTTATGAGGGAGGGAATTGTGATTGATTCTCTGATGAGCTTGAGAGCTATGCTGGCAGTGGTGTATTCTATCAGAAGGGTCACACATACTAGACAGGTCTCAGCACAAATGTGTCCACCAAGCTGTTTAATATGGCCAGAAAACAGAAAAAGAATCCTATACCGGATTAATTGTCACCGAGGTCAACAAGGGCTATGTCAGATATTAGAATTCCTGGGCATCTGTCAACAAAAGAGCAACAAGGTTCAGGAGCTATGGCTGGGCAACAACAATCACAAACAAGACAAAAGCATACTGTATTTTAAAATCCCACTATTATGGCCATTATTTGAAACTGAACCAACATAGTGAGGATACTTAAAGCAAATGTTAGAATAGTGGGGGGGAAATATTCAGACTCAAATATCACTGAACAATGATTAGTAGATCAAATGATATTCATTATCAGTTATAAAATATTCAAGGAAAAAAATTGGAAGAGATTCAGAGAAATTGTAAAAATGGAAGACCCCCCCTAAATAAAACAATAATAGAATAATAGAAGAAACTCAGATAACAATTGCAAATACAAAGGAAACAACTGATATGAACTACATATGAAACTTAGAAAAATTAATAACGACAGAGCCAGTATAGGTCACTGCTGCAACAACTAATGAATTGATCCTCATACCCCCACCTGGCAAGAAGAATTAAAAGACAAACTTATGGCATACAGAGAATTACCAGTAGAAAGACAATAACTGTCTTGAATTGAATGTAATACCCAAAAAAGATCTGGCACCTATAATAAAGGATGCAAATAAGGCACCTGCAAGGATTAAAATAATATCTATCAAACAAACCAATTAGCTATCCTTTAGTACACTGTGGTGATTACAAAACACCTGGATATCAAAATTAGAAAATCAAAATCATATTCAATCTCAAAGTGTAAAATTAGATTGGAGACCAAAATAAAGAAATTAAGTTCAGATGCAAGTAATGTAAAGAACAAGAAAGAGCAAATATTGAAGAAGGTAAATATCAAGGCAAGCTTAATAAAAAATATAGGCTTAGCCAGTGCTTTTTTTCTAAAAAAAAAAAAAGGTGCCGGAACTCACACATGTCATACAACCCGCCTTGCCTACCCTACAAGGTTCCACCCTAAAAAGGTGCTGGAACTCCGTTCTGGGCATTCTATGAGAAAAAAAGCTCTGGACTTAGCATCAGAAAAATTGAAGAAGCTTTGGAAATAGTAAAAAACAGTAGGGAGGGAAATTGAACTCTATGAGGCACAAATCATCCAGTTTAGGCAAAATCAGCTATTGCAATTAGAATAGAGATGAATCCACCAAATATAAATGGCAATAGAATTCTGAAGCTGGAAAACCAAACCAAAAAGAAACAAGAATGAAACAATCCAGTTTTGGAAATATCTGTAGGAAAGTTAAAAAGACTAATAAAAATGTTGGATGGATAAAAAACAAATCTGAAGTCGAATTTGGTGAAAATGAAATGGAAGACTAATAAGAATTACCTAAATGGTTAAAAATTGAGTAAAACATTTAAAAACTTTATATCTGCAGAAATTATCAATTGCATGGCTTTAGGCTCAAATATCTAACTAGCTTACAACCCAATGACCCAATGAATGGGGTAAACCAGGAAATTATACACTGATAACATGCTTGCCTATAATGTTTAAATTGTTCTCAGGCATTATAGCAGATAATGTCCAAGGATATTTAGATGAAAATAATACCCATCCAATAGAACAGAAAGGAAATAAAAGGAAAAGCAGAAGTATAAAAACAACTTCTGATTGATAAAATGGTTTTAGAGAGTTTGAAAAAAACAAAAAAACAAATTACATATGCTCCAGATTAATTATAAAAAGGCATTTGATTCATTACCATACATTATCAAACGTCTGAAAACAATTGTTCCCAATATAAATATTAGAATGTTTATGGGGGAAAAAAACAATGAAGCTGTGGAAGACAGAATTGGTGGTTGAAAATGAAAAGATGGGCTTATCAATATTTGGAGAATCATCTTCCAGAATAGCTCATTATCACACTTATTATTTGCCATTACTATGATCCCACTTTTAGTGATTTTGAAAAAAAACACAAATTTTGCTTATCAAGCAGCAAAAAAAAATGCTAATACATTCTCGTGTTTGCTTTACAGAAAATCAGAAATCGAAATCCAGTCATTAGCAAATACTGTTAGCATTTTTAGCACAGATATAGCAATGGAATTTATCCTAGAGAAATGTGCTGCAGTAGCAATGACAAGTGGTAAAATCATGAAGCCTTTGAATTGAGGTTCCAGGGTTGTGGAAAATGAAGTTTTCTCACTTTTTTCTGTTAATGCATCACAGTTTAAACTTGTTAAATGCTCAGTCTTGTAACAGGGGTGGGTTCTGATTGCCCATTCATACCTGATATCACTTATTTATTTACTTATATCTCTCATTTCTGAATTGCCCATTTCTCTCATAGAAGAAATGGGCAGTGTACCGCATAGTACAAATATGAAACTATATAAAGATGAGCATTTAAAAAAAATATAAATAATAAAACTATAACAATTTTCAAAGAGACAGTTTTAACCCTGTTATTAGTTGACAAAGCAAAGGGAGGGTTTTCATGGCACCAACCCACCCCCACAATTCTGTGTTCCTTTGGCCTTCCTGTGTGTCTGTATATACGTAGGTATATGTATGTACATACACACACACACACACAAACACACACACACACACAGAGAGAGAGAGAGAGAGAGAGAGAGGAGAGAGAGAGAGAGAGAGAGAGAGTGAGAGTGAGAGAGAGAGAGAGAGAGAGAGAGAGAGAGAGAACATATACAATCTCATTTGCAATCTGAAGTTCAACAAACCTACATAGTATCTTCAGATGTTACATTCAGTTTCCTCTTTGTTCTTCAAAATCCAAGAACAAAATGATATTGAACAAATGGGACTTTTTTGAAAAAATAAAGTCTATCAATGCAAGGGAAATAGTCCTTTTCTGTCATACTTGATGACTGGCAATTGAATTGTTGGGGATGAAACACTTATCTTGTGCTAAAGTCAGTTAAGAATTAACACAGATGCCTGGGCCATCAAAACTACTATTCATGGTAGGATGTTATTTTAAATATGAGATAAAAGATAGGAAGTATGTTGAAAGAGCATGAATACCATTCCTAAAAATCTTTAATTGTGCCCCTCCCTTATCTCTATAAATTCAGAAAAAAAGCTGGACTAAATATTTGAACTTCAGAAATTGAAATGGTTCTTTCACTTTAGAAAATGGGTGGGTTTTTTGCCCTTTGTATTGTATCCCTCCTGTGTGTATACTGTGCAGGGGGAAATGATTGTTCAATTTAAAATTGAATATTTTTAAAAAGAACTGTGTTGTTAATAAGATAAATGACCTTACTTAGAAGGCAAGAAAAAATTTATTAAAGTTTCTTCTTCCTTTTAAAGTTTATGTATTTATCAAATTTATATAGCCGACCAGCTCACAAATGTGACTCTGGGGACCATACAATAAAATAAAACAATTAAAATCTTAAATAACCTTTAAAAATAATTTAAAAACTTAAAACTTAAACACAAATAGCACTATGGGAGAATAAGTTAAAGCCTTATATACAATATACCCAGTGGTGGGATTCAAATATGTGAACAACTGGTTCTCTGTGTGGATGCCGCTTCTGGAAGTCCATTCTGGGCCTGGGCAACAAAAAATTAGCTACTGGTTCTGCTGAACTGATATGAACTGGCTGAATCCCACCACTGAATATACCCATCCTGTAAGCTCCCCATTTCCATTGAATCCCCAGGCCCACTAGCAAAGTCAGGTTTTAAGAGATTTTTTGATTTTAAGAGATAGAATTGGGGCTAAGCTTGCCTTAGGGACATCTATTTAATACTAAAACTCTCATTATCATGACCTTTAACTGGTTGAAAAGGTGCATCATAGGACAATTTTTGAACCAAGGTATCTCAAATAGCCAGCTTATAGAATGCATCAACGTTTGGAAACCATGATTCCCATGGGATTAAAATTTGAAAGTTGTAGCTGCTATTGACTGCTGCTGGGCTGCTGTGTTGCTACTGCAATTATATGATCTTCATTTTCTATGTTCTGTGATAGTTTCCCAGCCAGTTTTGCAATCCCTTACTCCTTACTCCATCCAGCTGTAGCCATTTACATGCATGATGGGAAGGGAAAGGGAAAGGGAAAGGGAAAGAAGAGATTTCCAGTGTTCCCTGTAGATTCCTACAAGGAAATTGAATGGGGAAACTGGGAGGATGGAGGAAGATGCTCCCTGTTCCCAATGCTTTTTTGCCACCCTTGGTCATTCTGTTTCTCTATTTAGGTAAGGAAATATGTCTGAAATGATGGTTTAGCAAGGCATGGATTGTCTACTTATCCTCTAAAGGGCAGGTGCCATGGCAGAAAAGACTTGTCTCTAATTCTCATAACGTAGAAATATTTAGCAGACAGGACCTATAACATGCCTCTCCTACTGGTCTGCACGGGACAAGGCCATCCTTCAAATAACCTGGCCTTATTTGACTTTAAAAGTCAAAACCAGCATTTTGAAGCAAACTGCCAACCAACAGAGCTCTCAGAGTAGAGGTGTGACCTGTGTCCTTCTAGGGGCACATATAGCCTGCACAGCTACATTTTGCACAATTGGAAACTTCTGGATATTCTTGAGTGGCAACCCGATATTCTTGGCAGAGTGATGTGATATGAGATACATAGAATAGATGATAGATGTGTGTGTGTGCATATACATCTACTGTATACACACACACACATACACACTTGCATCCATGTATCTATGTATGTATCTATGTATCTATGCATCTATGCATGTATCTAATGCATGTATCTATCTATCTATCTATCTATCTATCTATCTATCTGTCTCTATATCTATATTTTGGCAGATTAATATAGTAAGAAAATTCTGCTTTACAGAATGAATATGAATATATTGCTTTGTTGAGACATTTCATTTTGAGAAATGTGAGAAATCTTGGGAGGGAGTGAACATAAAGAATTTTTATTCCCCTCTCAGCTCTTTGTTTCTGATTGGCACAATAACCACAGAATGCAACAGCACAATAACTGGATGCATTTATTGAATGAAAGCTTGACTGAGATACCCTAGGAGTTAAGGCACAAGGCTAGAAACCGGAGTTCTAATTTCACTTTAGGCATGAAAGCTGGCTGAGTGACTTTGGGCCAGACATTTTTCTCTCATCCCAACTCACCTCGGGGGGGGGGGGTTGTGGGAAAAATAGGAGGAAACAGTATTAGATATGTTTTTCATCTTCATCTATCTGTCTGTCTGTCCGTCCGTCCATCCATCCATCCATCCATCCATCCATCCATCCATCCATCCATCCATCCATCCATCCATCCATCCATCCATCCATCCATCCATCTATCTATCTATCTATCTATCTATCTATCTATCTATCTATCTACCTAGCTAGCTACCTAGCTAGATACCTAGCTAGCTAGCTACCTAGCTACCTAGCTATCTATCATGGATATCTCATCCAAGAATATAAGATAAATAATATGAGAATTATTACAGAAAAAACAGAAGTAACAGTAATCAGAAGAAGAAAGTACACCCTTAACATAGTAATAGAGGGAACAAGCAAAAAACAAGCATCAGAATTCAAACATTTAGGAACAATATTTACTGAAGATGGGAAAAATGGATAAAGATAGTAACATGATTCAGTAAGACAAACCAAGAATTCAGATAGCTGGCTTCATCCCCACAACATGGCAATGCCACTTAGTACAAAGAAGCATCTCAAACAAACCATATTCATCCCCACCTTAGGTTACTAGTGCCAAACATGGATACTTACAATAAAGTGTAAATAAAAGTTAGTTGCTATGGAAATGAGATTTATTTATGAGACTTATATACCGCTTTAAGTGCAAGCACTCTCTAAGCAGAGATAGTTGAGGAAAGTTACTGGAGTGATTAGAAAGGATAAAATCAGGAATGAGAAGGGAACAAATTGGAATAGAACCAATATTAAATATATACAAAGACAGCAAATGAAATATTTTGGCCATCTGGAGATAATATCTGGAGATTCTATACCATATAAGGCATAAATAAAAAGAGAAGGTCAAAGAGCACAAGGCAGACCCAGACGAAGATGTCAATTGAAAGATGTCACTTGAAATTAACTGAGAGATTTAAAGTTGATTTAAAAAATTATATGAGTTTTGAACATGACAAAACTACTTTTGAAATGGAACTATGCACAAATAATGAACACCTTATTGCCAAAATGTATAGATTTCTGTTAACCTTAGAAAGGGAAACTTAATGAGTTCAAAATTGTATGATATTGTATGAGTTGTGGCAAAAAAAATCAATATTACATAAAAATTGATCAATGTGAAAACTTGTGGATAAAAGCACTGAAATTTACACTATGCTATACTCTCAAAAAGAACTTTTATAAAATAATGTATAGATGGTGCTTATCTCCAGAGAAATTGGCTAAAATGTATAAAAGATCTTCCAATCTTCCACTTGCTGGAAATGTAAAATTCAAGTAGCAACCTTTTACCATCTTTGGTAGACTTGCAAAAAAGCTAAGCAGTATTGGATTGAAATAATAAGGTATTTAAAAAGAAATTGGAAATACACAATTCATACCACAAAAGACCACAAATCAGGGTTAATGGATAAAGCACTGGAAAAATCACATTTATATATATAAAAAAATACAACAGCAGTATAACTTTTATATGCTCAGCACTGAAAAGTCCTTGCAATGCCTACAAGAGAAGAATTGTTAGTGAAAGTGATGGAACTGGCAACAATGGCTTATAAGAGAAAAGTCATTGAAGAAATTTATCTACAATTGGAAGCCTTTTGTGGACATTTTGCAGAAAATGGATGAAACAAAATCAAATTATGACATGTGGGTTTGATTTTGATTTAAAATTTAAAAAGTAAAAAATTGGGGTGAGGTGAAGATGAATACTATATTATAGTGCTAAAGTAAGAATTGAATGCATTTTTAGATCCTTTGAAGAAGTAGCAAATCATTCTTTGTTTTATTTTTCTTTCTCTTTTTCTTCACCTCTGTTTCTTATCTTCTTTTTTCTTTTCCTTTTTTTTCTTTTTCTTCCCGATTGCTACTTTATGTTAATTTTTATATTTATGTTTTGTAAAATTTAATATATTTATTTTTAAAAAACTGAGAATAAGATAACAATATAAGACATGAACTTTTTTTATTACAGCTTCATACTGAAAAAGGCAATGGGCATCCTTAAAATCCATTATCAATAGATGTCTATGGAGATTCTCAGTCATCCAGGTCATGGTTGTCCCAAAGGTGCTTTTTTTTCCCCCCACAAATCAACTGGACTTTTTGTTTTTTCTTTGAAGATGTTTCACTTTTCATCCAAGAAGTTTCTTCAGCTCTGACTGGATGGTCCATGAAGACTCCACACCCATTTGCAATATTCAGGTGAACTTGATGACACAGATAAACCTCCAGGGGCTTCAATGACTCGCTAAAACAATGCAAATGACCGGCTGTCTGCAAGGAGTATAAATCCTGCCATTCCCCACCATCCAGTCAAAGCTGAAGAAGCTTCTGGGATGAGAAACGAAACGTCTTCAAAGAAAACAAGAAAGTCCAGTTGCCTCGTGAAAAAAAAAAACACCTTTGGGACATTATCAATAGAGTGAGTAATCTGAAGTCCATAAATTCATATGGCCTCTAATACCTTTTTCCAACATTTCTGAATTTCCCCTGCCAAAAAATTAATAAATATATACATAATAATCTGCTCGCTGAATACTAAAAAAATAGATTGGGAAAACAATATAAACATAATGTGTAAATTCACTAACTTGCACTCAATAACAATTGAGAATTTCTCATCCATTCTGAAAATGTAAATTTTGCATTGAAAATTGAATCTTACAGAAATTTGAGAGGAGGTTCTGCCAATTTGCTTCTGAGGTCCACTTCCAAAAGCTGCTAGTGTTTAGCTAGGCAACCTGCATATTAAAATTCAGTTCACATAAGAAAAACTGAATGGTCATGTGGCTTTTAGAAGCATATTAATTCATGATGTCTGCCAAGCTGAATAAAACATGGATCTGTAGAAATGAAGACTATCTATTAAAAGATAGTACTGTAAAAATAAGTCTGTGTTCATAGAAATTTAACAGACTTGTTTTCTTGAACAAAGGCTTCAGTTTTCAAGCCTTTTGGGAAATACGGTGTAATTAATTCCCAGGAAATGCAATTCCTGCTTGAGCAGGTTAATGGGTGAAAGCTGTCCTCCCCTTTCCTCATCAATTCATACTTTATATTGCAAATTATTATTATTATTTGTTAACCCCTTGTTGCTTGGAGATTTGACTGGTCCCACTGTGCAACTTTCTAACAAGGTTAAGGAGAATAATTAATTCATCGGAACAGTTGTTATATTTTCTACAGAGAAAAAAGAAATAACTAAGCTTCATGCAGGTCGATGGGATCAAAGTACTCAAACAGCACAAGATCAAAGCAGATCTTCCAACATTCGAATTAGTAAGTGAGATAGATGTGTAGGACAAGTATATGTCACAGATATTTCAGGAGCAGCAGCTATGTTAGATAGTTGTAACAATAAGTGATAGTAAGATTGATTTCATAGACATTTCCATGGATACAAATAAACCTTCAGTGGAAAGTTTAGATACTGTACCTGTGAGCTGAACTCTCACTTGCTGTTACTGTATAGTGTCACAGAAAGGCATCTGATTAACCCAAAAGTCCAACTAGTATATAGGTAGATGTAAGAGGCAAGTGCTTAACTGTTATGGGCTTTTAGAGCTGAAATTGATGGAGCAATTATTCATTAGTAGGACACATCAAGCACACACATTTCCCTATGTTAGGGAAAAGGAGGACAGAGCTGAATGAACCAACAAACAATAATTACTGTAAAAGAATAGGGAGGAAATGTAAATTTGCATCTGGACAAGTAAAATAAAGAGTTTTCTCTCTTTGAATTACAGAGGTGGAACTGAATATAGTTCTATCATCTACAATCCAGATGATGACAGGAATGAAGGTGAAGCCCTCTACTTATATCCTCTAGCTATCCCTTCTTGCATTTAAAAGATACACTAAATTAAAAGCACATGTAAGGATTTCTTTTCTGGTCCTTTTTATCTAAAAACCCAAAGGGACCTGATAAAATAAACTCTGGTTGATTGGGGATAAGATAAAGGCTCAGGATTCTGGAGACACTTACATCTTGAGATATGCAGTTGTCCTTGTCAGGTATATAAACTGGATAATATTACATGAGCTCAGATGTTCAGTGGGGAGTTGTTTTTGGAGAGAGAGAGAGAGAATATTTTTAAACAGTATGGCTTTAGTATGTTTCTCATCTCTACATGATGAAAAACTATGTTGCCAGTTTTTGCTTTGCCATGTAGTACCATTATGTAACATATCATTGGTGGGAGGCAATGAGGGCTTGTTGGAGAAAGAACCAGGGATAGCAGAAGATTTTGTTTGATCTGCATTTTTAAAACGAGACAACCCGATTCTTATTTTCTAGACTACTTTGAAAATTGAAACTGTTACAGTATATTTGGAGTCCTAGTGGACGATCACTTGACTATGAGCCAACAGTGTGCAGGAGCAGCCAAAAAAGCTAATACAATCCTGGGTTGTATAAACAGAGGCATAGAATCAAGATCATGTGAAGTATTAGTACCACTTTATAAAACCATAGTAAGACCACACCTGGAATACTGCAGCCTATTCTGGTCACCATATCACAAAAAAGATGTTGAGAGTTTGGAGAAAAATCAGAGAAGAGCAACTAAGATGATTAAAGGCCTGAAGACTAAAACATACGAAGGATGGCTGCAGGACATGGGTTTGGTTAGTCTAAAGAAAAGAAGAGATAGGGGAGACAGGATAGCAGTATTCCAGTATTTGAGGGTCTGCCACCAAGAAGAGGGGGTCATGTTATTCACTAAAGCATCAGAGGGCAGGACAAGAAACAATAGTTGGAAACTGATCAAAGAGAGAAACAACCTGAATTAAAGAGAAACTTCCTGACAGTGAGGAAAATTAACCAGTGGAACAGCTTGCCTTCAGAAATCATGGGCACTCCATCACTGGAGATTTTTAAGAAGAGGCTGGATAGTCACTTGTCTGAGATGGTATAGGTCCTCCTGCTTGAGCAGGGGGCTGGACTAGAAGACTTCCAAGGTCCCTTCCAATTCTATTCTATTCTATTTCTGACTGCAAACAACTCTGAATTTTGCAATCTAACTTTTGGCTCAACCTTGCCAATAAAATATGCATTAGGAAAAAACCTATGGACAGAAAGTGTACTTTAGAAACATTTCAATGTAAATTAATATAATTTTTGGCATAGGGCTGGTATTTTTTGTTGTCAAAAATAAATTCACAGAAAGAAGCAGAAATTGGGTGGAATAGTTTTAGGAATGAATAAGTGTGTCAAACTGGCATAAATTGAGTGATCTATCTGAGAAAGGAATCTGTTCCAGTTGTTCATAACAGACACTGAGATGTCAATGAAATTCTTCTGACCCAAGATTGGATCAGAAAGTAATCTATTGACTATTGATCTGTCTCACAGGATAGGTGAGTTTTTAAGTCCTTAGATTCTTCTCCAACAGAAATTGAAATGAAAGAAAAAGTGAAAGATTTTTTTAAAAAAACCAACATTGAAACAATGTGCAAATTAGCACTTAGCACTTAGACTTATATATCACTTCATAGTGCTTTACAATCCTCTCTAAGCAGTTTACAGACCACAGAAGGATGGAAGGCTGAGTCAACACTGAGCTATTTAGAATCAAACTCCTGGAGTGAGCAGTGAGTTAGCCTGCAGTACTACATTCCAACACTGTGCTCATCTTTAAAGCACAGCATGGTTTAGGGCAGGAGTAGGCAACCTTGGCTCTTTTATGACATGTAGTGTACCTGAGCATGCTGGCTCAGGAATTTTGGGAGTTGAAGTCCATGAATCATAAAAGAGCCAAGGTTGCCTACCCCTGATTTAGGGCCTGTGTATCTATGGGACAACCTACTCCCATAGCAGATTGTCTGCCAGGTGTCTCCCAGGTTATTAGGATCTGGATAAGAAGGTTTTTTCTGAGTCTTAATCTTTTGGAAGTATAATCTTGAGGAATCTCCATCACTACCCCCTTGAATGGAATAGCATTTCCCAGACAACATATAAGTTCTAACTCTTCTGACAAAGCTATAAAGTAAGGTGACCAACCATCCTCCTTTAGGGAGGACAGTCCTCCTTTTTTAAGTTCTGTCCTCCCTTGAAAAGTGTCCTCCTACATGTCCTCCTTTTTGATATTTGAAGACTAATCTCCAGGGCTTTTTTTTTTTCTCATAGAACGCTCAGAACAGTGTTCTGGCACCTTTTTTTGATGGTTTTTTTTTTTAACTTTTGCATGAGCTGTGCTACTCCCCCTATTGGCTTTCGAAAGCCAATAGGAATTGCTGCTGAGCACGCCAAAACACCCAGCCAGCAAACTTTGCACATGTAAATTGTCTGCAGTGAAGGCAAATTGGCAGGAACTTTGCACCCCTCCCTGCTATCCAACTACACCATCTCTTAGTTAGTCCCGAAGATACCTGGAGGAGACTGGAGCGGCGATGCCACGATAACTTTCTCTTGATCTTCAGCCCTGCTAGGGCAATAATGGCTGTGGGCACAAGAAGCAGAAGCAGCAGGACTGCTGTGGGCAGGGGTGTGAGGAACGGCAGTGGCCGGCTACCCCCTGTGCTGTGGGAGCCGTGGGGCCTGCTCTACACTGGGCTGTGTAGGGTGGGTGGTGGTGCTGGCGGGGTGACTGTAGGTCGGGTGTGTCAATGGTGGGCTGCCCCCCAGGGCCGGAGTCAGCACAGCTGGTGCTTTGGGAGCCGCGGGGCCCGCTCTACATGGCAGGGTTGCAGTGTTGGCGGGGTAGCTGCAGGAGGGAGCATGGCATGTAAGCATAATTACAATATAAAATGTTATTGTTACAAATGTTTTTTATTATGCATTTATCATATTATAGTGTATTCTGTGTTATTGTTGCAATGAATAAAATGTTTCTTTTATTTACAATATTTTTTCTTCAATTTATTTGTGTCCTCCTTTTCATTGTAAAAAAGTTGGCCAACATATATTAAGATCTTACTTTTTCACCAGGCCTGTGAAATCTGAGGGGTTATATGTGTCTTGTTTCTCTTGGGAGTGATTTTTTTTTTTTTAAGTGAGAGTTATTCTTCAGGTTTGGGAAAACTTGTTATCACCATTATAGATCTTGTAGTATATTGCTTTAATCTTATTAGTTGCTGGTAGGTCTGTAAGCTGCTTAGAGTCAGCATACATGCCAAATAAATGAATTAATCAGAGAAGCAAGCAAAGGACCTGTGAAAGATAAATGTTGTTTCTGTTGTCAGAAGGAGGAAAGCAGAAAAAAGAAGAGCTAGGAAAATAAAATCACCTTGACTTCAGTACAGGAAAAGAATGTACTGCTTGCAAGAGCCACTTTGGGTTCATCTCTCTTCTTGCTAAACTAGATTTTTTGGGAAAAAGTGACTAGATTATTTGGCCTGGGAATGGGATTGATGTAGTGTACCTTTTTAGGGAAGCATCAGACAAAGTCTGTCATGAGTTTTTGATAGAGAAGAGAGCTAAATATGAGCCGGATTGAGCTAATATTAGGTAGTTACAAATCTGGTTTTTTTTTAAAAAAAATATTTATATTTTGTATTTCTTAACCACCCATCTCCATCAGAGAAGGGCTCTGATACAGTACGTTGATGGCTCCATATCAAGTCAAAAAATGTATGACATTGTGTGGTACTATTCACCATATTTATAACTGACTTGAGAGAGAAATTTTAAAAATATGGTTACAAATATGGTTACCAAATACACAATGATGGGTGAGGGTAGAAAACACACTAAAGGACAAAATTAGGATTTAGGAACACATTGGGAAACTATAACCTTGGGAAATTTTCCAAAGATGAATCTGGACATATGTAGTGTCCTATATTTGGGGAGAAAAAAAATAAAAGGAATTAATGTAGGGTAGCAAGGCTCTGAATAGAATATAAGACAGCAGTACATGCAAAAAAGACCAGATTTCCTTGGTGGCTCGTACACTGAACATGAGCTGACAGTCTGATGTAACTACAAAAAAGAAAGAAAGAAAGAAAGAAAGAAAGAAAGAAAGAAAGAAAGGAAGGAAGGAAGGAAGGAAGGAAGGAAGGAAGGAAGGAAGGAAGGAAGGAAGGAAGGAAGAAAGAAAGAAAGAAAGAAAGAAAGAAAGAAAGAAAGAAAGAAAGAAAGAAAGAAAGAAAGAAAGGAAAGGAAAATAAAACTCTTAAGCAGCAACAACAGAAGTACAGTATTAGGATCTAAGGAATATTGTGTCTTCTTTTGACCCCAAATTTTAGGAAAAAGAGTGATCAACTGAAGAATGTACACACTCAAGATGAGGGGTCTGGAAATAAAATTTAGGAATGCTTGTTTGATAAGTTCAGTTTTAAAGAAACAAATTTGCAGGGAGATATGAGTCTATGAGGGGCTGTTGTGTCAAAGGTGGGGCAGAATTGTTCAAAATTGCTCCAGAAAATAGGACAAGAAACAGTGGACTTAACACAAAAATAGATTTCAGTAGGGTATAAGGACAAAATTCCTAACAGTAAGAACTGTCCAGGAGTAGAAAAGACTGTTTCAAGAGAGAGTGAAGTCTTTTCTGGACAATGGTTGACAATGATACCAGATGGTTGAGAATTAGGAATGCTGAAGTAGAGGCTTTTCCACAGGGCATAGATTAGATGATCTCCAAGGAACTTCTCCCTTTAATATTTTTTCATTCTGGAAGTCAGGGGACAATGATATGGCCCTCAAAGTTCCATTCCTGGTACATCAATTGTGATGGTGACAGCTTGCAGGACTTTCCTCTGAAGTTATCATTGCTCTGGCTGCAAGGTAGACAGGAACTGGAGTGCAATTTCTTTATTTGCTATATTTTTAGCAATAGGTATTCATAGATATATGAATTTATATGACCAGCAACAAATCCAGCAATTACTATGTAACGATCAAGAAAGCTAACTATTTGCTAATATTTACCATCATTAAGTTGATAGGTTGGCAATCTTTAGGAGGGAAATGAAATGAATGGAGTTTCTGAACCACCAGCATTCCATACACAAACACACATAAACAGACCAGCCCTGTTTGGTGATTGTTGGCAACTTTTCTCATGGTTGATGACATTCAATTTTCATTCAAGAGTATTGTACAGCACAACTTTACAGACAACAGCACAGAGGTTACTTCACTCTTGGACCTTTGGAATGGCATTATTGAGCTGTTCTTTTTCCTTTTCCTCAACTGTACTGCCTGCTCTACCCTCTTTCTCCATTCTCCTTGCACCTGTCTCTTTGTCTTAATGTGGGCTCTTTCCAGTGGTGGGATTCAGCTGGTTCGCACCACTTTGGCAGAACCGGTAGCTAATTTTTTGTTGCCCAGGTCCAGAATGGACTTCCGGAAGCAGCACCCACACAAAGAACTGGTTGTTCACATATTTGAATCCCACCACTGGCCCTTTCTTAGAATGCACACTGACCAGAAGAGTTACGTTCTACTTAGATTACTTTTGCAGACTATTGGCTGCAATTTTTGAGCTGAGAAATTCTTTGAACTATATGGTCATGGATTATACAAAGGGGCTTTGACTTGGTTTAGAAAGATGCACTCTGTGGCAAGGGTGACACACAATAGGGGTTGAAAACTCTTAACTAATATCTTTGCTTTAATTTGGCAGAGAGGCAGAAGAGCAGAGAATAATAAATTCATAATATTTTTGCCTATACCAGGATAACCTGAAAAAATTGGGAGTTCATCAACTTTAATAACAATATTAATATTAACAATAACTAAGAAACCTAGAATCGTGCTTGATTTTTCTTTCACTAATGTAATGATTTCAGTGGAAAGCAATGGGGGGTAGCCTTTGATATAGAAATCTCAAATTGTACAAAGAGTAGCGGTAATCTCACAGGATTCCATTTCTGTTGGGGGAGTGTAACTGCTCATCTTTTCCTTCCTCCTTACAATAGCGAAGAATTTATATTCAGAGTGATGCAGGAGATGCATCTTTACTTGGAAATATTTCAAAGGAGCTTGGTCTTCAGTTTGAAGTTTATATTAAATAAATAGGATATAATTACAATCCTTTATCACAGAATTAATCCTGATATCTTCATGTAGAGTTTTTCTATCTAGCAGATTAACTCATACTTAGCCAGCAAAGATACCCTAATAAAAATCATTCCCTTGCATAAAGCTTCAAGGACAGCGTTATGTCCTGAGCCTGCTGAAGCATTCAGCAGGTTCAGAAATGTTGAAAAGGGTCCCGGGCAGACCCAAAGCTGCCCGAGATCAGACTGGCTGTCTCCCGCCTTGCACACATGCACAAGGCGGGAGACAGCCTCTGCAATCATTGGTTGACATTGTCTGGGTCTAGGACATTATAAAAGGCCTGTGTGCCATTTTGGTTGTTGTTGGTAGTAAGAAGCGAGTAATAAAGGAAGCTTGTTTACACAATGTGTCTCCGCTTAATGCCTCAACCCTGCAAACATAAAACTGGCGACAAAGGTGGGATTGCTGCAGGCAAGAGGAAGATCTACCAAAGAATTTAGGACTCACGGAAGGTCCTGAAGTCTCGGAAGTCAGCGTCCAGCATAGCAATTCAGCCTGCCAGTACAGTATTGCTGGAGGCGAGCTCGGCAAACGGACCCCCTCCCCCAAGACAAGACTTGCAGCGAAGGCATTAATGAGACTGTAAGACTTAAGATGTCTAAAATTGGCTGGTTATCTGATTTTCATGTGTCCCACACGGAGCGCTGGAACTTGTACGTGACTCGAGTGGAAAACTATTTCAGGATCAATAAGATAAGGGAAGACGGCCTTAAAGCAGCAACTCTGCTATGTGTCTGTGGACAGGAAACATTTGACATAGCAGAGTGGCCCCTATGCTTTTGGAGTCAGTAACTTACGCTGACTTGAAGAAAATGCTTAAAGATCATTTCCAGCCTAAACTTTCTGTAATTGCTTGGAGGCATGCGTTCAAGCAGAGGGACCAGAGGCCTGGTAAATCTGTCGCGGACTTTATTGCTGCCTTAAGACAAGCAGCCAGGCCTTGTGAATTCAAGGACCTGGAGGAGAGGCTGCAGGATCGTTTTGTGTGTGGCCTAAGGAGCAGGGAGCTGCAAAAAAAGATCTTCACCAAGGAAGAAGTTTCATTCCAAGATGCCTTGCAAGAGGTTGCAGCTGAAGAAGCAGTGTGTGGTGCTATGAAAGCTTTGCAGCTCACCAGAAACCCTCCAGCCACCGTGACTGCCCATCAAGAGATCGCTCGAGAAGATCCAGAACCAGATCCTGAAGAGGAGATGGACAGGCTACACCAGCCAGCAGAGAGAAGGACAAAGAAACATCCAGACAAGGCCCCAGCATCTCCTCAGTGCTTCGGCTGTGGAGGACGCTACAAGTGCGCCGACTGCAGATTCCGCTCTGCCATTTGCTGGGCATGTGGCAGGCAAGGCCACATTGCCTCCATCTGTTTGGGTCACCAAAATGTCCAACCTTGGGAATAATTGCTTCAGAAAGGTACCAGGGTCCCCAGCCAACACAGGGTGAGTTTCTGTGCATTGCGCAGGAGTATTCTGAGGACAGGAACATATAAGTCCCTTAAGAAAAAGCTTTGCATTGATGTGAAGTTGCAAGGGGTTCCTTTGTCAATGGAGTTTGACACAGGGTCCACTCTATCGATCATTTCACATGACACCTTCAAAAGGATTTGCAGCAGTAGTGGCCTTCAAGTCAAACTCAGGCCATCAAACTTAATTCTCATTGACTTCCAGAATTCCAGAGTCAGTGTGAAGGGGGAGGCTATGCTCAAAGTGCAGCATAAGGCTTTTGAAGGCCTACTAGATGTGGTAGTAGTTGGGGGTGATCGTACGAGTCTGATTGGACTCGATTGGTTTGAGGCCCTTTGAATCCAAGTAATTGGGCTTCATAGCTTGCAAACGTTAGGCCTTGCAGAAGTCTGCAAGGAGTTTGCTGATGTGTTTAGCACAGAGCTTGGTTCATACAAGAGGCCTCTCATTGCCCTACGTTTAAACCCAGCTATCACATCTATTAGGATTAAGCCTAGAAGGGTGCCTTTTGCTCTCAAAAGCAAAACTGATGCAGAGCTGAACAAGCTGCTCCAGCAGGGCATCTTAGAACCTGTGGACTCTAGCCCATGGGAAACCCCCATTGTAAAGCCTCTAAAGGCTAATGGAGAAGTCCGAATTTGCGCAGACTATAAATGTACATTGAACAAAGTGCTGCAACAGCATGCATATCCAGTGCCTGTGGTAAGCCACATTCTGGCCTCACTCAAGGGGGGGGGGCAGATTTTCGCAAAGCTTGATTTGGCACAGGCCTACCAACAGTTACCTGTTGATGAGGAAACAGCTGAGGCTCAAACAATCATAGCACACAGAGGAGCTTTAAGGTCAAAAGACTGCAGTTTGGAGTTAACGTAGCCCCTGGCATATTCCAAAGTGTCATGGAGCGCACACTTTGTGGTATTCCTGGGGTCTGTCCCTACTTCAATGACGTCCTCATTGCTGGGGAGTCATCTCTAAACTTAGCTGAAAGATTAAGGGTTGTCTTGCTTCGTTTCCACCAAGCAGGTCTGAAACTGAAGCAAGATAAATGAAAAATTGGAGTTACTTCCACTGAATTCTTAGGTTTCAGAATTGATGCTCAAGGCATCCATCCTGCTGAATCCAAGCTTCAAGCGATTCAGCAGGTCCCAAAGTGAGCTTTAGGCTTTCCTGGGACTCCTAAATTTTTATCACGCATTCCTACCTCACAAGGCTGCAGTGGCTGAGCTGTTACACCAGCTCTTGGATAAACAGGCTCCATGGCAGTGGACTAAGGTCCATGAAAGGAGTTTCAATGAGGTTAAGGCCTTGCTCTTTTTAAAAGCTGTATTAGCATATTTTAATGAGAAATTGCCTGTATGCATTGCATGTGATACATCCCCTTATGAGGTGGGAGCAGTACTTAGCCACCCCAAGTCCCTGTGGCCTACATTCAAGGACTCTGTCATCTGCAGAGTGTAATTACGCTCAGATTGACAGAGAAGCCTTAGCCATAGTGGCTGGCATAAAGAAATTTCATAATTTCTTATATGGCCGCCACTTCACGATCTACACAGACCATAAGCCTTTGCTGGGTATGTTTACCACAAACAAACAAACACCACACATTATTTCCCCACTTATGCTGAGATGGTCTATTTTCCTGTCAGCATATGACTACACTTTAATTCACAAACCTGGAAAGAAAATGGGCCATGCAGATGGCCTCAGCAGATTACCTCTAAAACAGATAGAGGCAGATCCTGCTCCTGCTATTAACATTCTCTCCATTCAGGAGTTGCCTGAATCGCCCGTAGGGACGTGGCTGCAGAAATTGTCACTGATCACACGCTTACATGCATGCTGACATGGGGGTTGTCAGGATGGCCTAACACGTGTCCAGATACTGAGTTTCAAAGCATCTGGCAAAGGAAGCACAAACTTTCCACATTCAAAGGGTGCCTATTATGGGGTAGTAGGGTAGTCATCCCAGCCTCATTGAGGTCTAGGATCTTGCTCTCTCTGCATGAGGGACATCCAGGCATAGTACAGATGAAAGTGCTTGCACAAAGCCATCTCTGGTGGTCTGGGCTCGATAAAGCCATCGAGGCACAGGTGCACAGGTGCCAAGTGTGCCAGCAGTCAAGGCCTGAAATGCCTCAGGCCCCAGTACATAGGTGGGAGCACAAGCCCCTTGGTCAAGGGTACATATAGATTATGCTGGGCCCTTTCAGGGGCAATTCTTCCTTCTCCTCATTGACAGCCATTCCAAGTAGCTAGAGGTTGTTCCTGTTTCCTCCATTACTATTGCCAGGACCATCCAGGTGTTGAGAGGGATCTTCGCCTCACATGGACTTCCAGATGTCCTGGTTTCAGATAATGGCCCCCAATTTACCTCTTTTGAGTTCCAGGCTTTTCTTCAGGCCAACCTGATCTGGCATGTGACTTCTGCTCCATTCCACCCTTCTTCCAATGGCCAGGCAGAGAGTATGGTACACACTACTAAAGATGCCCTCAAAAGACTAACTTATGGCAGCTGGCATCACAAGTTAGCTGATTTCCTTCTTGCACACCACACCACACCTTTCACAGCCACAGGGAAGAGCCCAGCAGAACTCCGCTGGGGTCGCCGCCTCATTACAAAACTGGACAGGTTGCACCCAGACTGGGTGGTGTTACAGGCGTCACAGCCATGGGCACCTAGGAGACTACAGGTGGGTGATCTGGTCTGGGCAAAGAACTATGGTCCTGGACATCTCTGGGTCATAGCAGTAGTATGCAAGTTCTCAAGGCCGCTGTCATACAAAGTGGCCTTGGACGATGGGTGCATCATCCAACGACACATCGACCAACTGCACTGGAGGCTTCCCAGCAACTCTTCCACTCCTGGCTCTGCTCTCAGGGGGGGGGGAAGGACCATAATCCTAATTCTGGACCACAGTCTTCCAGTTCCAGTGGGGGTTCACATGCTACAGTACATGTTCCCATGGCAGAATGGGGACATTCACAGAATTCAGTTATTGCTCCAGATCAGGGGTCATTCTAGGCTTCCGCAAATGCTCCAAACAGGAATTCTCCTGAAAGGGAGTTTGCCATGGAGACTTGGGCACCTCCGGCATGCAAACAGGGTTGATGGGGTACTGGGGCACATCAGCCACTCAGGGCACTCCAGCTGCTGGTCTTGGGCTCAAGGGACAGTGCTCCCAAGAGGAGTCCATTGTGGGGAATTCCACCCCCCCCCCAAGGAACCCTGGCTGGAATTCAGAGGATTCAGCCAGTCAGCAGCTGGGTGGGGCTCCTGAGCTTTTGGGGCATCAAAATCCTGGCCTGCCTAGCCTGGCAGGCGAGCTGGCAGGCCAGGCACACTCACCAGCCATCAGAAGGTCACAGCGGGCCAAGGGCCCACCCAAACATGTTGAGGACTATGTGAGGTTTCTGTCAAGTCAAAGGGAACCTTACTAGTCCTTAAGACAAATGCGGAACAAACACTTAGCAAAAGGGGTGTTCTTCCCAGCATATTAGTTTGGTGTGTTTCTTTTTCTTTGATAATTATAAGGCAGAGTGCCCTGCCTGTGTGCAGGCATATTGTGCTTTATAGTAACCTCCAATCCCTTGAATGCAAGTACCTGTGCTGTTACGGAGTAAGATATTATTGTTTCATCCAGGGGGAGGGGTGTTATGTCCTGAGCCTGCTGAAGCATTCAGCAGGCTCAGAAATGTTGCGAAGGGTCCTGGGCAGACCCAAAGCTGCCTGGGACCAGACTGGCTGTCTCCAGCCTTGCACGCATTGATCTGCAATCATTGATTGACTTTGTCCGGGTCTGGGACATTATAAAAGGCCTGCATGCCATTTTGGTTGTTGTTGGTAGTAAGAAGCGAGTAATAAAGGAAGCTTGTTTACACAATGTGTCTCCACTTAATGCCTCAATCCTGCAAACATAAAAGACAGGGTCATTTTTTCTTCTTCTTACCTTCATTTTAGAAACAATCATGTTAAATTCCAATGGCTTCATATTTCTTTCAGAAAGACAATGTGTACATTTTACAGTTCAGGATTTGTAGTTTCAAAATGAAACTTCCTAGCCAGTCTGTTCAGAGATGTTTCCAGTCCATAAAGCATCAAATTTGCAAGATTCTGTGTAATTCTAAAAATTCTAAAATGCAACTCATATTTTTAATAGGAACTTTTGTTTCTATCAAAGTATGATTAAGTGTATTTTTTCAAGTGTACTTTTTGGAACTTGTTCATAAATGAAGCTTCATCTCAAAGATTTGCAGTTGCACTATTATTTTTTTATAGATGCTACCAAAACACACACACACACATCTATCCACACATGTAATGGATAGAAACCTGCTCGAAGCCTCACATCTTTGTTTCCTATTTTACATGATTATTGTGAGTATTATTAAGGCAGTCATTGTTATTTTATTGCCCATCTAAAAGACAGGAAGATTTAAAAGTAACATTTATGTTAAAGTTTTTGAATACCATGTTATGATTGCTACTTTTCTTTCTTGGAAATTATATTATTGCACAGAAAAGATTCCAAATAACATTCTTAGTCACATTCACTGGTCCATTTTCAAGTTCTGATTTCTGAGGGCATTGGTTTGAGAGTATCATCATTGAAGACAGAGTATTCCATGAGCAGAATTCTCCATAAACTAATATGAAGCAATTCTTCAACTAGAGCAAGTGTCCTCATCTCATTCGGTACACCAAATGTTCTTTCCGGCCAATTAAATACATTGTGTGTATGTGAATATGCCTATATGGTTTCATATTTCACACAAAAAAAGGGAGGGCTTTCTAGATACCTATACATTCTGATCTACACTGGAACTCATTGTTGTAAAAGTCAAACATTGAACCAGAATGAATGATATAAACACAGACAGTAGAAAAATGCTACCCCTTCCCCTATGGATAGCAATCAGTTATCTTTTATATTCAGTAAATTATATATTCTTTATATTCTCTAAGCATACTTTCCTGCTCTTAACATTTATATCAACCAATCTTGATTCTTATATATGTATTTATTCCCATTCCATTTTCTTTTTTTTACAGAAAAGCCATAAGAAATGAAAAAGTTAGTATGAGAAGATTACATAGAAGTTAATAATAATAATAATAATAATAATAATAATAATAATAATAATAATAATAATAAAGTTGGAAGTCCAACTTCCTGCTCAGGCAGGAAATCCTATACCATTTCAGACAAATGACTGTCCAGTCTCTTCTTAAAAACTTCCAGTATTGGTGCATTCACCACTTCTGGAGGCAGGTTGTTCCACTGGTTAATTGTTCTCATTGTCAGGAAGTTTCTCCTTAGTTCTAGGTTACTTCTCTCCTTGATTAGTGTCCATCTGTTGCTTCTTGTCCTGCCTTCAGGCACCTTGGAAAATAGCTTGACACCCTCTTCTTTGTGGCAGCCCCTGAGATATTGGAATACTGCTATCATGTCCTCCCTCATCCTTCTCTTCATTAAACTAGACATACCCAATTCCAGCAGCCTTTCCTTATATGCTTTGGCCTCCAGTCCCCTAATCATCTTTGTTGCTCTTCTCTGTATTCTTTCTAGAGTCTCAACATCTTTTTTACATCATGCTGACCAAAACTGGATGCAGTATTCCAAGTGTGGCTTTACCAAGGGTAAAGTGGTATTAATACTTCACGTGATCTTGATTCTATCCCTTTGTTAATGCAGCCCAGCACTGTGTTGGCCTTATTGGCAGCTGCAGCACACTGCTGGCTTATATTCCTTGCTATTATCTTGCATTTTTAATACACACTTCACTGAGAGAAAAACCTAATGGGATTATCATCAGTAAGCCTACACAAAATGGAAGACTGAAAATCAAGGTAACATTGTAAGCATGTGTATACTTTTCTGTGAAATGTTTTCTTAAAACTTGCATGCTCATTCTCAAATTTTGAATCTAACATTGCATCTCAAAACATGAACCAAATAAAATCCCCACTTTCTTACAAAGTAGTAAAAATCTGATGGTACCATTTCATAAAGTTTTAGTATAAACTTGTTCTCAGGCTGCAGGAACTATAATTTATTGCAAATGCAAGCAGTTGGATTGGATCTGGATCTTGTATATACAAATTGTTTTTTGCAGTAGTTGGGTATCAATGAGATAACTCCATTTGAATTTGTAGTAATTGGCCTTAATAATGGCTTAATCAACATAACCCATGGGGTCATCTTTGTGCCCAGTTTAATTGGCCAAGTGTCCTTGATCAATCAAGAAAGAAGCTTGCTTTCCTTACTTTGAAAAAAGATAAAGGTATTATTTACTTTTTTTCTTCTCTTCTAACTAAAATGACTCTATCTATTCCTTTCCTTGATATACCTTTAAAACCTAAAGGATTCTGTATTGCATATAGAATATACCCTGACCCTTTCTGTTAGAAATAGTTTACTACCGGTATGTGAGGAAGTTACCAACAATTCTCTCTTCTAAAATCCTTTGTTAAAAAAAATAAAAATTAGTTTATTTTCAAATGTTTCATATGCTGTGAAATCTAGCAAATCAATTATAACAAACATTTAAAGTTCAGAACCATTACTTACAATACCTTCTTGTATATGTGCAATCAAAGGCAACACCGCTTAATTTTAAATCATTTTTAAATATATCACTAGAACTACTTTCTGAATATTTTTTTTCTGATATAATCATTTGTAAAACCCATTTAAAATTGTCTTATTGTTGATAAGCTAGTCATCTAATTAAACTTTTTTTCACGAACCAGTTACAGTAATTATTATTGGAAATATATATGCTTAACCAATTGGATCTTATCCATTGACTGCATCTGCAGGAACTGTTGAGTGAATATCTTCAGGATTTTAGATTATGGACTGAATTGCTGAAGACAGCATAGAGTTTTCTTTTTAGAATGCATTTTATATGTGAGCTTGTTAAGACATGGTGGGGCAGTGACCCTTGCAGACAGAGAGGTGAGGAGCTGACTCGTAAGTTACAGAAAGCAAACACAGCACTATCCAAAAGAAACTGGTGAAGTTCCTTCCAGCTAGTCCCTTTAATGCCTAAGCAGTCCAAACTAAGATGTCACATTAAAAAAATAAAATAAAAAGGCTAAGCAAAGAAGTGAATGCTCTGGCAGCAGCCATGTGTGGCATTGTATAGCTTGTGCAATCTCTGGCTCCTTCCCAGCTTGAAGAACTAGTTCTAGTCTATGTCTGGACATTGTGCTGAATCAAGGCCTACCAGCAAAGAAGGGGAAAGGATTTTGGGGTGGGGTGCGGGGTACAGGCTTGATAAAGCTGATCTACCAGGTTCCATTCTTTTTTGTTAATCTCTGCTACAGTATTTCCCTCAACCTTTCTCTCCAACCCCAACACCTGCTCTTTCATCTAAGCAGCCTTTATGGTCCATGGATCCTGACTCTGCAAACAGTTATACTTTGTACCTGTGATTTACTCTAAAACAGGTTGAATGTCTATGGCAGGGTCTTCAAACTTGGTCCTTTTATGACTTGTGGACTTCAACTCCCAGAATTCCTCAGCCAGATGCTGAGGAATTCTGGGAGTTGAAGTCCACAAGTCATAAAAGGACCAAGTTTGAAGACCCCTGATAGTTATCCAGGTCAAGGTTGTTCCAAAGGTACTTTTTTTCTAGAGTCAACTGGACATTCTTTTTCCTTGAAGACGTTTCGCTTCTTATAAGATGAGAAGCGAAATATTTTCAAGGCAAATCAAAGGTCCAGATGTCTCTTGGGGAAAAAAAAAGCACCTTTGGGTCAAAAGCAGGTTAGAGTTTTCCCTTTATTGGACATGGAATTTGCAAATGTTTCTCAAATGCAGAGAAAAAAATAACAAACCAACAACTAATTATTTACATGATTCCTACTTAGGTGAATAGCATGCATACAGTACTTCATTTTACTCTTATGTTAAGATGAAGCCTGATATCATGCAAGAAAGTATTCCTGTTGCCTTCCTGCTGCCTTGACAAAATGTGACAATATGGTGGTAATGTTTATGAAGAAGAAACAGACAGAGCTTCATTTGGGTGATGAATTTTGTCTCAGATTGTCTCAAGTGAGTTCAAATGAATTACAAGGAGGATATCTAAGGAAATTATTCTTTTCTGCAGTTCTTTCAGCAATTGGAATGCAGTTTTCACAGGGAAAGGGCATTTAATAAATTGGATATTTGAAGTCCTCTTTTAGTGGGAAGGATTATTTTAACGATTGTTTCTATCTCTTTAATGAAAACTCTGTAAATGGTATCAGGAGATGAGATAAAATATAACAACCAGGCTGGAAGGCTGATTCTTTACTAATCTTTCAATTAAGCAATAATGGATAAGAATCAGGTCATTTCTTGGGGGATTTTTTTTAAGCTCTGGGAGGTACTGATGGCTGTTAATTAAATCCCGCTGATTATTAATCCTCAGAAATAGACCTGCTTTGACATTTTTATTGATACTAATTAAATACTGTTTTTGGAAAAACATATAAGCACACACCCAGGTTCAGAGAGTTTCTCTGAAATGGGGTTGGCAAACTTTTGCATTTTAGGAAGCAATACTACTTCCCACTCAATATTTGGGGGATTATATATATATATGTATGTATGTATGTATGTATGTATGTATGTATGTAGGTCTTTGGTTATTCGGGTTTTCTCTCGTGTAAAGTTGGAAGTGTCTTGGTGACATTTTGACGAAGTCCCATTCGTCATCTTCAGGCTGGTGTTTTCGGCTTCGTGCTTCTAGAAGCTTCTAGCCAAGACACTTCCAATTTTACGTGAGAGAAAATCCGAATAACCGAAGATATATATATATATATATATATATATATATATATATATATATATATATATATATATGTTTTCTGAGGTTTTCGCGGGTATTTGTATATAGGTCTTTGGTTGTTCGGGTTTTCTCCCGCGTAAAATTGGAAGTGTCTTGGCAACGTTTCGACGAAGTCACATTCGTCATCTTCAGGCTGGTGATTTTAGCTTCTTGCTTTGAGCAGCAATGTGTGGTTTTAGCTGTTTCTTCCTTTTAACTGCCAGTGAGGGTATGAACTGATTGGATGGGAGCTTGGCTGTGTTCTGATTGGGTGGAGGTGTGTTCTGAATGGTTAGGGGCTTGGCTGTGCTCTGATTGGCTGGGGGAGTGTTCTGTTTGGTTGTGCTCAGGTTAGTCTGAGTTGCAGAGGGGTTTAAGATTTTGGGGTTAGGGAGTCGTTTGTCAATAAGGGCAGGTTTCCAAATGGCTGGTAGGCGGGAGGTATCATCTCGCTTGTTCATGCTGTGTGGGCGTTTTTCTATCTCGATGGCTTCTCTGATTATTCTGTTATTAAAATGTTCACTTTTGGCAATGGTTCTGGTATTTTTAAAGTCAATTTCGTGTCCTGTGGCTTTAAGGTGTTGGACCAGGGAAGATGTTGGTTCCTCTTTTTTGACTGAGTTCTTATGTTCTTCAATGCGTGCACTTATTCTTCTGTTGGTTTGTCCGATGTATGTGGTGGGACAAGTGGTGCATGGGATTTCGTATACTCCTTGATTTTCTAATTCAATTTTATCTTTGGGGTTTCTAAGGATGGTGGATATTTTTCTGTTTGTGCAGAATGCTGTTTTGATGTTGTGTTTATGAAGGATCTTACTGATTCTGTCTGTGGTGCCTTTTATGTATGGGAGGAGGGCTTTGCCGTTTTCTTGTTTTTTGTCTTGGACAAAAAACAAGAAAACGGCAAAGCCCTCCTCCCATACATAAAAGGCACCACAGACAGAATCAGTAAGATCCTTCATAAACACAACATCAAAACAGCATTCTGCACAAACAGAAAAATATCCACCATCCTTAGAAACCCCAAAGATAAAATTGAATTAGAAAATCAAGGAGTATACGAAATCCCATGCACCACTTGTCCCACCACATACATCGGACAAACCAACAGAAGAATAAGTGCACGCATTGAAGAACATAAGAACTCAGTCAAAAAAGAGGAACCAACATCTTCCCTGGTCCAACACCTTAAAGCCACAGGACATGAAATTGACTTTAAAAATACCAGAACCATTGCCAAAAGTGAACATTTTAATAACAGAATAATCAGAGAAGCCATCGAGATAGAAAAACGCCCACACAGCATGAACAAGCGAGATGATACCTCCCGCCTACCAGCCATTTGGAAACCTGCCCTTATTGACAAACGACTCCCTAACCCCAAAATCTTAAACCCCTCTGCAACTCAGACTAACCTGAGCACAACCAAACAGAACACTCCCCCAGCCAATCAGAGCACAGCCAAGCCCCTAACCATTCAGAACACACCTCCACCCAATCAGAACACAGCCAAGCTCCCATCCAATCAGTTCATACCCTCACTGGCAGTTAAAAGGAAGAAACAGCTAAAACCACACATTGCTGCTCAAAGCAAGAAGCTAAAATCACCAGCCTGAAGATGACGAATGTGACTTCGTCGAAACGTTGCCAAGACACTTCCAATTTTACGCGGGAGAAAACCCGAACAACCAAAGACCTATATATATATATATATATATATATATACTGCTAACAAAGAATAAAGGGAGAACTGGGATAGCTATTTCGAGTTTCTTAACTCTCTTTAGCCAGACTTACCCTTCTGAGATTCGAACCTGGGCTGTGTACATGTTAGGCAGCTGTATTAACCTCTAGGCTCTTTCTCACTTTGTCAGCTGTATCAGGGAGGGAAGAGACAGGGGGAAGAGATTTACCTTGAGTGTTTCTTGATGCACCCTGTCGGCCCAAATATGGGAGAAAGAAATCTTCTTTCTTTTTCTTTTTGTCTGGCTGAAGAGAGTTAAGAAACTCGAAATAGCTATCCCAGTTCTCCCTTTATTCTTTGTTAGCAATCTAAAAATGTATATATAAATAATGTCACAGTTGGCGACTGCTGCCTGTGGATGGCTCTAGATTGAGCTGATACAGGCAAAAGAGAAAAGAAAAAAGAAAAAGAAAGATTTCTTTCTCCCATATTTGGGCCGACAGGGTGCATCAAGAAACACTCAAGGTAAATCTCCTCTCCCTGCCTCTTCCCTCCCTGATACAGCTGACAAAGTGAGAAAGAGCCTGTGGCCTAGAGGTTAATACAG
Organism: Crotalus tigris; assembly: GCF_016545835.1. NCBI lineage: Eukaryota > Metazoa > Chordata > Lepidosauria > Squamata > Viperidae > Crotalus > Crotalus tigris. The sequence goes on from NW_024096780.1 coordinate 216,728, forward strand.
CTGCCTAACATGCACACAGCCCAGGTTCGAATCTCAGAAGGGTAAGTCTGGCTGAAGAGAGTTAAGAAACTTGAAATAGCTATCCCAGTTCTCCCTTTATTCTTTGTTAGCAATCTAAAAATGTATATGTAAATAATGTCACAGTTGGCGACTGCTGCCTGTGGATGGCTCTGGATTGAGCTGATACAGAAAAAAGAAAAAGAAAGAAGATTTCTTTCTCCCATATTTGGACAGGGTGCATCAAGAAACACACACACACACACACACACACACACACACACACATATATATATATATATATATATATATATATATATATATATATATATATATTTCTAAAATTTGGATTGCTAGCAAAGAATTAAAGGAGAACTGGAATAGCTATTTCAAACTTTTTAGTTCTTATCAACCAGACATACGTTTTCTGAGATTCGAACCTGGGCTGTCTGCATGTTAAGCAAACTAACAGTTGCGACAGTTAGTTCACAGATATTCCCTTATCCACACCTGTGATTAAGGGGAAAAACCCTAAAATTAAACAACTAAAGATTCATAATAAAACTGTTAGATTTCACAAAACCCACCATCACTGAGTATGGTTAAAATCCCTATAGAGTTTGATTTATTCACACACATTTAACACACACACACACAGAGAGAGAGAGAGAGAGAGACAGACAGACAGACAGAAAGAGAGTGTTAAATGAGAGAGCATGTGTGCTTTCAACAATCAAACCTCTCACCTTCCCTGACTACCCAAAAATCATAATGTAAATTCTTTGCCAAGAAGAAAAAAAAAATCAAGATATATTTGAAAGGTATTAAATTGGCAGAACTCTATATATTTATCTCTCCAGATGCTGAGGTAGCATATTTGTGCCCTAAGTAGCATAATTAATTTAATACTTCTGTGCAGGGAATATATTTATGATGTTTGCAAAATTACTGTTAGCGCCCACAGCTGAAAACTGCACATATTCTCGGATTATTCCCACATCCATCCATCTCTAGTTTATTGAGAATGAATGACTGGGGAGAATTAACATGAGAGCATGAGAGCTTGTGGGAGTTCTTTGAAGATGTTTTGGATTGGGAAGGCAATATAGGAGTTCTGCTTTATTTAGCAATTTATACTCTTATTATATATAATTTAATAAGTAATGGTTGTAATTTTTGGTGTAGGTGGCCAAAATTTAGTTTGGTAGGACTTAAACAACTGTTCCGTATCTAAGAGAATAATTTTAATTGCTTGCAATAAAGCACATGTAATGTTAAACACAGAGATATAACTGTTGCTTTATCCATTCATCATCTTGTGTTAAAACCAGTGTTGAAATAGAAAAGCAATGTGAAACATCGGTTAGGAGTGAGGATACTAGGCAAGTACTTGTAGGGGCAATTGGGGAGAGTCTTAATTTCTCCGTTTATTCGACAGATAAAACATGTGAGAGGCGGAACTACATATGCTTCCCTGAGCTCTAGAACAAAGGTTGATATGTTAATGTAATAAATAATACAAATAATACAACAAAGACTGGTAAATGGCTAAACTAAGTAAAGGTTATAATCATAACAAAAAAAAGTTTTGAACAAAGGTTTTCTGATCTAAGAAGTTTCAGTGTACAAGGATATGTGCACTATGTATATGTTGGATTGTCAAATTATTAGTCTTCTTTCCTTTTTCTTCCACATGGTTTCCTCCCAGATCTTCCACTAAAAGATGATCAATGCCAGTTATTTCTCATGTGACTCATGTCAGATACAGTGTTACTTAAAATACCGGTGTAAAACTAGATAAATGAAGAAGACAATTATAACAAAAATGGTCACGTGGAAGATGTTAAAATGGGAGAGAAAATGGAGATTAAAAAAAAGCTGGTTTCTGTGTCATTCATCAATGACTACAATGCACATTTTCAAAAATTACAGAAACACGAAATATTGCAGGTACAGTCATTATACATACACATTAGTCATATACAAATCAAATGGAATCTGAGGCCTCATCAGCAGAAATATAGTGTCAAGATTAAGAGATATCCTTCGTCTCTGTTCTGGGCTAATCAGATTACTCTAAGAATATTATAATCTATTCTGAACATGGTATTTAAAAGAAGGATGATGGAATCTTGGAGAGTATCTAGAGGAGGAGAATAAAAATGTTAATGTGTGTAGACGGGGAGGGACTATTGAAGAACTGTTGGAATTGGTGCATAGTTCATTTTCAGGTCCTGGCAATGGGTAAACACCTATGCAAAGTGGCAGACAAGAGAGCAATAGAATTTAGGCTTATATACTGGCCCATAGTGCTTTGCAATACTCTGTGGGCAATTTATAATGCTGAAGCATTATTTGCATATTGCCCCCAATAATCTGCGTCCTCATTTTCTACCCTCAGCAGGATGGAAGGCTGAGTCAACCTTGAACCCAATCAGGATCAAACTCCAGGCTGTGGACAGAGTTTGCCTGCCATATTGCACTTTAACGAAGGCTCTTATTTAGGTACAATTTGGGCAGTTGGGTGCAAGTTTTGCCAGGGTGAGAATGCACACTGTGATACACACTTGGTAAAAAAAATGTAGCAAGGTGGGGAGAGGAGGGGAGCCACATGGAGAGTGTTGATATGGATGATTGGAGCAGTGTGTTTCATCAAGGTTTGTGAAGACATCACAAAGACTTGGCTGAGAAATGGCAGCAGATAGGTGAGAAATGTGATAGAAGTGCATGTTAGAGCAAAACAAAAATGTGCATGTGCCTGCTATCTAACTGAGTAAACTGGATCAGTCAGTCTGGGATCAGAAAACATACAATGTCTTGAAAAGCATGAGTGAAGAGCCAGAGAGTTAGGAACATGCTGAGGTTAATAACAGCAGGAGTTGGGAGCATGAATACGCTAAGTACAAAGCCAAATGTTGAGGTTGCTTCCAGCAATGAAAGGCAGTCATGTACAGTTTAAATACTCTTCTTGCTGAGAATATATAGCTGAATCTTTGCTTGCTCAGCATTTGCCAATAATGTTTTTCCACTTGTTTGCCCAGCAGTTATTTTGATGGGATGCTGGATTTGCAGTGTATGTGTTTGTGTAGGTGTGTGTACTCTACTTCTTGGCACCCATGTGAACTAAAGAGGGATCAGTGGTACTTGAAAAAGGATCTGAGAGTGTGTCAATGTTTGATTCAGTTGCTGCTGGATTTGCAGGAGCAAACATATGGGACCTCATGTGTCTTGGATCTTGAATCTAAGACTATGCCATTGTTCCTCCCTTTTGACTCTCCTCCTGTGGTTGCTGAACCAAATTTTCTGGGTAATATCGATGGAATTGGTTGACCAAATGGACAGTAGTGGCATCTTCCCAGAAACATTCATCTGGACCATACCCCTTCCAGTCAATAAAGTGTAACAGCCATTTTCTGTACCACTAAGAACACAGAATTTAACTTAGGTCATATTCTGCATGGTCTTCTACTATCATGGATGGAGGTGCTGCAGGAGTGTCAAGAGCAAGCTGTGGCATGGTATCCAGGAGCAGAAATGAGAGATGGAAAATAGGGTGCATCTGGTAAGAAGGCCAAAGCTGAAGCATGTAAATGATAAGGTTGGTGTATGCTGTGATGAAGAATCCTATGAAACTATGACTAGTTTCCTAGTGCAGCTATGTAACACAGCTATAGTCACAACTTTTAAAGGTGGTTCTGCTTGATGGTGATGGCCAGTAAAATGTCTGTAATAGCCTTTGGCTAATAGTGTGTCTTGAATGGTTTAACCTGCAGCTCAGAAAGGAAACATCACTGGTGGAAAGTGAGGAAGAAGATCCAGGCACAGGAAAGAACTGGGTGTGATAATCATAATTGACAAAAAAAAATGGAATCTGTTGTTAGCCCTGCAAAATAGTCCAAACAATAAGCACAACAAGAAGCACCAATTCTATCTCTGTAAACTTATATTAACAAAATCTTGCAAGAGTAAAATAATTTCTTCCTCCTTCCTTTTACTCTCCTTAGACCCATACTTTGAAAGCCTTGAGAGAATATCAGGCCAATTGTTGCATAGTGACAGCTAAGATATCACAAAGTGAATCATGCAAAGAAATGAGACCAGCTTACCAATTGTTATAATAATAATAATAAAGTTGGAAGGGACCTTGGAGGTCATCAAGTCCAACCCCTTGCTCAGGCAGGTAACCCTATACCATTTCGGAGAAATGGCTGTCCAGTTTCTTCTTAAAAACTTCCAGTGTTAGAGCATTCACTGCTTCTGGAGGCAGGTTGTTCCATTGGTTAATTGTTCTAACTGTCAGGAAGTTTCTCCTTAGTTCTAGGTTGCTTCTCTCCTTGATTAGTTTCCATCCATTGCTTCTTGTCCTGCCTTCAAGTGCTTTGGAAAATAGCTTGACTCTCTTTTCTTTGTGGCAGCCCCTGAGATATTGGAACACTGCTATCATGTCCCCCCTCACCCTTCTCTTCATTAAACTAGAGATACTCAATTCCATCAACCTTTCCTTATATGTTTTAACCTCCAGTCCCCTAATCATCTTTGTTGCTCTTCTCTGTACTCTTTCTAGAGCCTCAACATCTTTTTTACGTCATGGTGACCAAAACTGGATGCAGTATTCCAAGTGTGGCCTTACCAAGGCATTGTAGAGTGGTATTAATACTTTGTGTGATCTTGATTCGATCCCTCTGTTAATGCAGCCTAGTGCTGTGTTGGCTTTTTTGGCAGCTGAAGCACACTGCTGGCTCATATCTAAGTGATTGTCCACTAGGACTCCAAGATCCCTCTTATAGTTACTACTATTGAGCAAGGTACCTCCTATACTATACCTGTACATTTGTGTTTTTTTGCCTAAATGTAGAACCTTACTTTTTTCACCATTGAATTTCATTTTGTTAGATAGTGCCCAGTGTTCAAGTCTGTCCAGATCCTCCTGTATCCTAAGCCTGTCTTCTGGAGTATTGGCTATTCCTGCCAGCTTGGTGCCATCTGCAAATTTGATGAGTTCCCCATCTATCCCCTCATCCAAATCATTGATGAAGATGTTGAAGAGCACTGGGCCCAGAACAGAGCCCTGGGGCACCCTACTACAAGGTTCCATTGAAGACCACATGCTGAGTATGGTTGGTCAGCCAGTTAATTGAGTTGTATTTAGTGTGCAAGTCTTCAAGGTTCCTGTGATTTATCTGTACCTGTTTCAGATTCATTGCCCCTTCCACGAGGTGCTGCAAAGTCTCAAAAGCATCCTTAACAGTGAATAGCTCCTTTCAGATTCTGTAATTAATTTACAGCCAATTTATAGGAGTGAAATGCACATGACAAGGGAGGCTGATTAGGAATTGTGGGCTAATGGAGAATCGCAGCAATGGGAATATTTCAGGCATCCAATTCCATGATAAAGGGATTTTCAGGGTCAGGATGTTGTAGAGGATAGGTGTTGGTGAACAATTCTTTAAAGTGCCTGAAGATATGTGGTGCCTCAGGGCCGCCACTATAGGAAACCTTGTTCTGAGGCAGTCCTGGTAGAGCAATCTGAGTGAAACCCAGAATGAATTTGCAAACCCCAGGAACCATTGTGTATTTTGTTTGTTCTGAGGGGAATGCCAGTTGTGCAACATGTACACTTTCATTGGATCCATGGCTAGACCTTGAGCAGAGATGCACTATCCCGGACCTTTGTGGGGTGAAATGCACATCTTTCTAACTTGGGATACAAATGCTACTCCTGGAGTCATTGTAGGATAATCTTAATATGGATTGTATGTTCTTGAGCATGTAAATCAGGATCTCATCAATGACATGACAAGTATCATGAGATACTGGAAGATGTAATTCATGAAGTGCTAGACAACTGCAGAACCTGTGTAAATATAAGGGCATTACCTAATATTCAAAATGGCTGAACTTTATTTGGAAGGTGGTGCTCCACTCATTCCCTTCCGTGAGCTAAACCAAATTGTATGCTCCATAGATATCAAATTTAGTAAAGATGGCAGAGTGTAGCCATTCCAATAGATCCAAGGTAAATGGAAAGGGATGCCAGTTGCATACTGTGATCTAGTTTAGATTTCTATAATCACAGCAGAGATGGAATTCCCTAGATTTTTTTTTCAAATAACATTGAGGTGCCTGCAGAGGTTGAATGCGGGGTAAACCCCTGTTTAGTTTTTTTTAAAAAGAATTCCCAAACTGCCCCTGTTTCTGATTCAGAGACAGCAGAGAAGTGATCCCTGGAGATGTTTGATCCTTGTACCAAATCTATAGCAAATCACAGGACCAAAACAATCAGATTCTTGAGCACTGAAAGCATCACTAAATGGTTATTGTACTTGGCTGGAAGCTGTTGAATTTCCTGTCGCATCATGGAGGCCATTTTTGTGACCTTCAAAATTTCCACATGGGCATGACATAATTGTGTTTGGAAGGCCAAAATGATCTTGGGCCAGGATATCAGAGGGTCATGTAGGAAGGAAGTTCTAGTATGATCTGAAATTCAAGAATTGGCTTGACCATGAACTGGAGTTGTTCTCTGTAAATATATTGTTTTATATTATCCCATATGTACAATCACTGGTGCAGTGGTCAGAGTAACCTCTCACTCTATGGGTTATCCCTTGATAGTTTCCACTAAAACAGGCATTTTAATTGAGCACACTGGAATGCAGCATTGAGCAGCATTTTTAAAATTGCAGGAAACCCCAGAGTCAGTAATGGCAAGTGCTTAAACAGTGCTATGACCTGGTATGAGCAGCGATATTGGAATCTGAAAATGGGGTGGCACATCACTGAATGATGCAGGCTCTTGCTTTTCATACTTAACCAGTGGTTGGATTCAGCCAGTTCGCACCACTTTGGCAGAATTGGTAGCTAATTTTTTGTTGCTCAGGCCCAGAATGGACTTCCAGAAGCGGCATCCACACAGAGAACCAGTTGTTCACATATTTGAATCCCACCACTGTACCTAATTTCAGTGTCTGGAGCTGGCTGAGAGTTCTGTGTTTCCTGACTGTTCTCCCTTGCCTTTGTTTCTGTGAGCATTATTGGGTATAATGATTTGGCTGGCTGCAGTACAGACAGAGATTTTATTTATGCCAACAGGGTTATTGTTGTTGTTTTTTTAAGCAACTTCAACTGCTGCCCAGCTGCATGAGTTCCTCTGGAAGTAGACTAACAAGGGAGCCAGTGTTGGATGACATGGGTTGATTAGGCCTGTTGCTCATGTTTGAATGTTCACTTTGAGCCTTACATGTTTCCAAATATGGATCTATTTGCCTACACAATTGAAGTAATCCTCGCAGTGTAGCAGGACATTCAATTCTAGCAGCTCAAATCATCATTCCTCCCCAAATCCTGGGCAATTAATTTAAATTCAGCACAAAGAATGCCCGCTTTGTTGAAAGCATCATATATCCTGATTGGCAACATTAGCCTTAGGATCCTCAAAGGCTGACAGAGTTCCCCTACGAAGTCTCCCAAATCCTACAGGATGGGGTTCTTAGCCACAAGACATAAGGACAGTCAACAGACTTGAAACAAACCTCATGGGCTTCTGAAGGGAAAGCCTTTGGGTGCAGACAAATATATAAACTGGATTGTCCAAGGAAAGCAGGCAACCAATCAGCCCATCAAGCTTCTCAGGTCCAGAGACAAGACATTTTGGGTGTTGCAGAGTAGCAGCACTGAGTTCATCCAAATGTTGCCCACAGCTATAGCTCAATGCCGCAGCTGATCACAAAGTACCTGGTTTTCTTGATGGAATCCCTCCATGTCTTGTGACCAGTTGTATGCTGCTTGTGTAAAGGGATGCAGCTACAATACTCCAGATTCAGTGAAGTGGGAAAACTGGCATGCAAGAAGAGGGCAGTTTGGGCACAGTCTACTGAGATGGTGGGGAGGGAACACCCCTGGGAGAGGCTTAGTAAAAAATCAAAGATATGATGCTTGAACAATATGGGTAAAATCTTGGATGAAAACCTGCCATTAGATGCAAAGAGGAAAATGTACGAATTCTTAAAAATTAAGAAGGAAATATCCTTCTTGAAAGTCTCTGGCTTTTATTCTCTTCCACAGTTTGTTCTGGTATCTGGTTGTTTTCTTCTGTTTCTTCATCTTTGACAGTCTCTTTTTACATTCCTCCTTAATATATCCCTTACATTTATATCATCACTGAATTACCAGAAACTGGTCATTCTTTTGCTTCTTTTCTGTTCCCTAGATCATATAATTCAACAATGTTTTCCTCTTTACCGTTTCCAACTTAGGCATTGAAGTCTGCAGTCACAAGCAGCACTTCTTATTTGGATGTTCTGTTGAATTCACATTGAACTTGATCATAAAAATAATCAACCTCATTTTATTTTGTGCTACTGGTTGGATCATAAACTTGGGTAATTGTCATATTAAAGGATTGTTCACAAAGTCTAATTGATATTATTTGTTCAGTGATTTCATCGTCCCAAGTACTGACCTTGCTATATCCTTCCTGGTTATGAAATAATTGTTTCTTCTTTGTTTTTCATGTCTTGAATAGAAAACTATATGAACTTCTGACTGACAATGTCCAGTTTCAATTCATTTCAATTCACTGAAGTTTGTGTGATCCATTCATTTCATATTTCACTGTGTTGAACTTTCCCCTGCTCGTGCTTTATACATGCTGTGCTCTGGTAGTAATTTGGTCTTTGCACTTTTCATTTTCTTTTCTGCATGGCAATATCAGCCATGTGATGTCTTGAAGGTGTTATTCCAGCCAGGTAATAAATACCATCACTATTCCAAAAGATTCTCGGCTCTTCCTCAGTAATGCATTGTGTGCCATCCCATCTCAGCTGCCCATCATCAATCACTTTATATTGTTCATCCAAGTAGATGGTAAAATACGAGAATGGTTTACCATTGCTTTTTCCTGAGGAGTATAAAATAATGCCTTTGCCATTGCCACTAAAGTGATCTTCCACCTACAGTATCCTCCTTTATTGTTGCTGCCAATTACAGGTGTCTGATTGCTTTAGCTGGGCAGCTGAGATGACCTTTATGCTTTGGGTGATCCTGCAGGATTTGTATATTCTTGGCATAAACTCTAGGATTCTTCCCTCATTTCTCCTAGGATCACCACCTACACTGATGAGGCAACATAGTAATACTTGAGGGTGACTTCCACTCTTATTCCAATCTTCTAAAAATTAATATATAGAATGAGTCAAAAAAATCAGATAAGCAACTTATTTGTCATATAGTTTTCTATTTACAACAATTTCTACCAAACATTGCTAATTATTACTGTTATATATTGTTGTATTTTGTATATTCTTTTACAGTTCCAATATATCTGTACTTTTGAGGTTTCTTCATGTATACTGCCTGCATTCATACAATATTTAACCAGGTAATGAAGGATTTAGTGGCTGTGTACACAACATATGTTAAATTTAGCTAATGTTAATCTGAGGTTTATTTTTCTGTTGCACAAAGTCAGCCTGTTTGGTTTGTTTAGGGTTCATCATATTGCATGTACCCCTCAGAATGTGTTAATTCACTAATCCAGTCAAGCATGTCATACTAATAAAACTATAGCATGAGTTCTAATTATGTTTGAATTTAGATTAAGCCCTCCCTTCCTCAGTACTCCATTGCTCTCAGCTACCCCATATTAAAAGTTTCATTTTTTTACTTTATTTGTCACAGGTCGCATTTTTATTTTTTAATAAAGATTAATATAGCTTCCTTGTGGGAGAGAGGGGTGCTAAGGACTTTCTAAAGGTCCCTGCAAATCCATTTGAAATGTCTTCACGGTGATGCTATTTTAACTTTTTTGCCATTATGTGAACATGGACCAGCGGCACTGATTAATTAAATGTCTTGACTAAACTGAAGATACTTATTGGAGTTTTCAGCATCCATATTTTATATGATGGGAATATTAGATTTTTCATTACTCTGAAAAATTACTGAAGAAACTTTAGGTTTCTGCCTAAAGTTAAATTACTGAGGTCAACAAGATTTTATCAGAGTACAACAAACACTGTCTAAAGTCAGGAGATGTTATAAAGCCATTTCCCTCTTGAATTATACACTTAATGAAGTGTGAAAATGATGACATTTAATATCTTCAGTGAAAGCTGCTTCAGGGAACGCTTCACTACTTTAGATTCTGTAGCTGGTAATTTGACTTTACCTGACTAAACCAAATCTGTTACATCATTGCCAACTTCTAATGCTATTTTTGGACTAGAAACTATCATCATATATAATCTGAGAAGGCAAAATCTGACAAAGCCAACTTCCAAATTAAAAAAGAACTCAGAGACCACCAAAAATGCTCTTGTTTATTGGGACTCCCAAATTATAATCTTGGACAGGAATAAATTCCTCCTGCAGAAGCAGATCCATGATATATGGGTTTTTCTGGATTCAGGATTTGTTTGATCCAAATCTTTGGTGGTGGAGAGGTTTTCCAAGTTCAATTTATGTCCCAATTATAGCCTTTTTAATTTGTTTTTTTTAATTTTGTGGCAGGGAACAATAACTTTCTGCTGGGGTAACTCACGCCCTCATCACCTCAATATTGAAAACTCTGAAGACTACACAAAAACTTCAGCTACCCAGAAGGTGGCATTCTGCCTGCTGGTTGGTGAGAGCCATTTCAGAATTGCAACATTAGTTTAGTGTGAACTTTATCTAGAAATAGTTACCTTTAGGACCATTAACTTGGAATCATATGTGCTCATCCTGTGTGTTCATACTAGAGGGAATGCTTCGTGTACAGTATCTCCCTGAGAGGTGCAGGGAGAGTAAATCTTCTCAGTAATTGCTCCATTCTTACAAAGTGGACTCATTGCAGGAATACAGACTACTGTTACTTTTCTCAGCTTTTATGAGGGCAGTGAAAACTCTACTGGTTTCTCAAAGATTTTGGATCTTTTTGTTTTAATTGCTCAGAGTATCCTTATAAGGAGGTTGATAAAATTTGTTTTAGATTTTAATCAATTTGTATTCTTACATTACATGTTTGATTGAATTGCTTTTGATATGTTTATGTTTTTATTGCCTGCTTTATTGTTTCTATTGTGTGCAAACCTCCTATAATAATATAGATATGGTGTTATACAAATGCTGTCCAAAAAGATCCAGATACAAGTAAATGATTGTCACTAAGCTAATTCTCAAGAACTGGAAAACAAAAGGGACTTCCAGATGAGGAAAAATGGCATACTAGATGTCTCTAAACCGGCAATTATAACATGGCAACGACCATTGGATCAACAGCAGCTTCAGCTGGAACTATTGCAGATAGAAAGAGGATGAAAGATCTCCCATTGTGCTCTCTTTCGGAAGGAAAAATCAGGTCCTGTTCCAAGTCAGGAGGACACTGTAGCATTTTGGAAAGGAGGTCTCTTTAGTTGCCAGAAACTTCAGTGACAGCAGCATGTTTCTGTGGTAGCTGACAAAATGGATTTGAGAGTGAGTGGATTTTTATACCTTCTTTGGGTTTTATATTTGAGGTTCCTGTGCAATGTACTTTGTCCTGAGCTTGAGTGTGCCCTAATTATTGTTGCTTGACTTCCACTGTGGCTTGGAGGTCCTGTCCTGTCCTTGGAACTGGGTGAGAGATGTAGATTTTAGGAGTTTTTGTTTGTCTAATCTCATCAGGTCCAGCCTTCAAGGCCCCAATCTTCTTGAATGGATTAACAAATCTAAAAGCTGGCCTCCTCAGTTTCTGCCTGGGGAAATAGGCTGGTTTCTGCCTTCCTTTAAAAAAAAATGCATTTCTCCTTCAGGGGGAATATTCTATCCTGGCTTTTCATTCTCTGGTGTGTGTGTGTGTGTGTGTGTGTGTGTGTGTGTGTGTGTGTGTGTGTGCTGACTCCCTACAGCTCCAAATGGCTGATCCTCATGAGAAGACTGCAACATAGCATCATCCCATGGGTTGGAGTGCTAAGGGATGAGGGAAGTCATCAAGGTCTTAATTGCTAAGGAGCCTTTAAGGACACTGAGTTCAACTGCCTCATTTTCTAATCTCTTTTGGAACTGCAGTTGTTTTACAATTAAAACAGGTCTTCCAAACAACAAGTTTCAAAAACTATCCGGGAAGTAAAATTTCATCCCAAAATAGAAAAAAATTTAACTAGCACTTTAAGGAACTTAAAGAATATAAAATAAAAGGCAAACATCTGAATAAATTTTAATTTTAAAAAGTTTAAGGAATCTAAGTTTAGGGGACTAAAGATGAATTTGGAGTATTAGGACTTTTGTTAAGATTTTTGAAAAACTGAGTATTCAAAGCAATTTTTTTGAGAAATATAGAATAGAATAGAATAGAATAGAATAGAGCTGGAAGGGACCTTGGGGGTCTTCTAGTCCAGCCTTTCCCAAGCAGGAAGACCTATAACATCTCAGGTGAATGTCCAGTTTCCTCTTAAAAATCTCCAGTGATGGAGTGCCCGTGATTTTTTTTTTTTTTTGCACTTTGCATTTCTTTTTTATTTTCTTTTTTCTGATTTCAGTTTATATTATCATTGAACATTGTATAACTTGTTAATAAAAATTATCTTTTTTTAAAAAAAATAGAAAACAATAGACTGAATTTAGAAGCCATTTTTTCTTTGTTTTGTATGTTTTTACATCTCTTCTATACTTATTCAATTTCTAATTTAAATTTTTAATTGCATAGTCTGAAAAATGAAGTTGTTGCTACATAAATGAACACCAATTCTATAAATACAGGAGACTGAAATGCAGTGAGCTGATGTAAAAAATAAAATAAAATAAGTGGAACAAATATCTTATCCTCCCCTAAATATACTGAGAAATCCAATTTGTTATGAACAGGTACCAAAACTCCCATCCAGAGCACTGGATTTTGGTAACAACTCATCTTTAAAGGAGCTAAAGCAAGACTATATTTAGATCTTTAGTTCTATCTTTAGCAGCTGGATGAGGGAGAAAAATCACATTCACAGTACCTGTTTTTACATGTAGCTCATTTAGTTATGAATAGATATTCTTAGATTCAATATTAATGGGTATTGAAATGCAATCAACATTCATACATTGCCATAAAATGTTTTATAGATGGCATATGGCACCAGTAAGATTAGCTAAAATGTTTAAAAATACTTCAAATAATTGCTGGAAATGTAAACAAAGGCCTTTTTTTACCATATCTGGTGGATATGCCCTAAAGCGAAAAAGTTCTGGCTTAAGATACATACATGGCTGGAGAAGATGACTAAAATGCAGATAGAATTTAAACCAGAACTGTTTTTGTTAGGAATATTAGGAGCTAAATACGAGAAGGAGAAGGGGTATTTAATATTGCATGTATTTTTTTTTATTGATAATTTTTAAAAGTTTTTACAAATAACAAAAAAGAACAATAAAAAACAAAAAAAAAAAAACAACCCTCACCCAACCCCTCCCAAACCACCCCCTCCATCCCCCCCCCCCGAGCTTCCCAGAGCTGAATATAGGCTTAATTAAAATTTTAAGAAACCTAAACAAGTTTTAACAACTTATAAAATAGTTAATAATAAAATATATGTGACATAAACATTAAAAAGAAAAAATACTTAAAAAGGAAAAAAGAAAAGAAGAAAGAAAGAGGAAAAAAATAGGAAAAAGAAAAAAAAGAAAAAAGAGAAAACAATCCATAAAATATCAAAAATTATATACAAGTTATAAAAAAGCTAAATGATATTTTTTATATCCAATTTATGTTGTATAAAATTTATCCATTTTTCCCATACAACAAAAAATTTCTCTTGCGATTGCTCCTTTAAAAAAGCTGAAATCTTTGCCATTTCCGCCAGATAGGAAACTTTAAAAAACCACTCTTGCAAGGTAGGCAAAGATTCTTCTTCCAATACTGGCCTACTAACAGCCTTGCAGTGGAATCAAATTTAACATCAATATAACCTCCTTAGCATCACAATCAGTAACAATACCTAACAAAAATAATTGCGGGGTAAATTTTACCCTCCTTCTAAAAATTCTTTGAATATTCCACCATATCTTAATCCAAAAAGCTTTTATATTTTTGCACGACCACCAAATATGATAATAGGTGGTGTCCAAACAGCCACATCTCCAACATTTAGGCTGTAAATCAGGGTACATAAGAGACATTTTTTGTGGATCAAGGTGCCATCTATAAGACATTTTATAAAAATTCTCCCTTAAATTCTGGGCTTGTGTAAATTTAACATTCCTCACCCAGATAATTTCCCAGGTATCCAGTGAGATTGGTTCACCAAAATTTTGTGCCCATTTAATCATACAATCTTTGATTAATTCAGATTCTGAATCCAATTCCACTAGAACCCCGTAGATCCTCTTAAAATATTGCATGTATTGACAACAGCGAGAATAGTATTTTCCCAATATTGGAAAAATAAAAACTTACCAACTGAAGAGATCTTAATTAAGAAAATTTTAGAATGTGCAGAAATGGATAGAGTAACCTTAGAGATTAAAGAGAAAGAAGATTCAGTTTATTTTAAAACATGGTATAAATTTTACCAATGGTTAGGAAAATGAACTAGTGAGAAATGATACGTTATTTTGAATATATACTAGTAAGAAGAATGATATGTATTGACTAACTGATACTGTTTATGATTATCATTTATCATATTCATTTCAGCTATTTACTATTATATTAATTAGTATTAACTGAACATACAGTATGTACCCGGATAATAGTCTGTTTGCTAAAGCTTGAAAATGTTACTGGGGGGGCAACCCCAATGTTGTTCCCAATCCTGTTCCAACCCCATTCCTGATCCTAACCCCACCCCAAACCTTAATCCCTATCCTGGTCCTATCCCTTCCCCAACCTTATAAAACTCAATAAAAACCTTTATAAAAAAAAAGCATTCATATATTGCCATCTTCACTAAATGTTATACTCGTGAAGTCACAAAAAGGCTCGTATTCAAATAATTTTTAAGAAGAACATACCTTCATATTAAATTGTGTAATTGAGAGCATATTTTAAATACATGTACAAATGCACAGTGAAATGTGTTTTAAAGCACTCTTTTAAGTAGCATTAAAAACATTGTTTTGAGAGGATTAAAATAAATCCTATACTTATCCTACCATGGAGTGACAGTACTGGTGTGGGTATCAAATATGAATTTTTCATAAATCTAAATAAAAAAGCCATTGACAGCTAACTACCTCTGACAACAGCTCATCTTTTGATTTTAATTTTACATTTCCCTTGACAAATGATAATATCTCATGATAAGCTACTCATTTGTGTTTGTCTATTATTTCTTCTTTATAAAATCCTTCTTGCACTGAGATCCACAAAGACATTTTTGGATGCAACCTGGATTTGTAATATTCTCAATATAGCACACCTAACATAATGATTTTTAAAGTCTACATTAACCTTGACTTTATTGTGTATACAAATATTGATGCCACCCAAATCTTGTGTTGTGTTTTTCTAATTCCAAAACCCTCCTATTTCTCAGCAACACACACACTTTCATCCAAGCCAAATAACAAACTGCAAACATAATTTCAAATCAGGTAAACCCAATCCTTCCCTTTCTTTTGCACATTGCACCTTATATTTAACTCAAGTTTTTTTTCCCTGCCACACAAATTTAGACACATCCTTCTGCCATTGTTTAAATGCAGCATCTGTTGTCTGAAACAAAAACATTGTTCTAGGCAACATAATCATTTTTATCACAAATCTTCTCCTGAGCAGTGGGGAGAGTTGTAATTTTAACATCTTACCTATCTTAACATGTCTTTTTAACGTAACATAGTTATTTTGAAGTATAATACATTTCAGATTTATAAAAGTGGTATCCGGGTATTTTACCTATTTCTCAATCTTATAACCTACATTATTCATAAATTCTGTTTGATCTTCTACTTTCACATTTTTGTTAACAACTTTATCTTCTGTTTATTAAACTTGGAACTTGTTAATGCACCAAATTATATTATACATTAATATTTAAGCTTCCTTTAATGGATTTTCAAGAACCAACATCAATTCATCTGCAAAGCCCTTAACTTATAAGTTGTTTTTTATAAAATCTGTACTCCCACAACTAACTCATCTTGTCTTATATCTCTATTCAATAATTCAAGAACTAAAATAAAGAAGGGAGGAGAGTTGGGCATCCCTGTTTTGTTCCTTTTTGTATCTCAGAGGAGTTTGTTAGATTTCCATTAACAATTGTGCTTTCTGTGAAGTGTAAATCCATCTTATTCAGTTTATAAAATTGTCTCCAAAAATCCTATGTTCTAAAACCTTGAATAAGAAAGCCCAGTTCAAACTGTCAAAGGCCTTCTCTGCATTTAAAGTCAGCATGGCTTGTTTTTCATGCTGTTCTTCAAATGTTCCAAAAAGTTCAATATATTTCTAACATTATCCTTTAACTCTCTTTTAATTAAAAATTCACATTGATTCACATGAAAAAAATGCTTGCAATATTATTTTTAATCTATCAGCTAGAATTTTTGTGAACAATTTGTAGGTCATTGTTCAAATGATATCAGCTTATAGTTTCTTGTTAAAGTCACATCTCGTCTCTCTTTAGGTATTGTACTACTGTAGACTACCTGCTACTCATTGGGCTATTCTTTCAGAAATATTTCTTTACCTAAACTAATGGAAATCTAACAAAATATTATGGGAACAGAAGTGACTTAGAACTTCTTGATGGCTTCCCTTTTGACTTTCCTTGTAGGAAGTTGGTAAAAGGATTGGAAAGGTTGATCACGTGACCACAGCAGCTCTTCACTGGCACACCTGCAAAGTTTCAATCCCATGGGAATCATGGGTCCTAGACTTTGGACCCATTCTGTAAGAAAGTCAATTTGAGGTCTGTTGATTCAAAACATGTCACCCAAATGAAAATTACAATCAAACTGATACAAGTGTTTTATTAGTTAAATGCTTTATTGGCCTCTTTTCAATCCTCTGGCATGTTTCCTCCCTATAGGATAGAGTTCACCTTGTTTTGTAAAGATTACAAAAGTTAATCTTCCAAACATTTATAATAAGGACTTAATAATCCATCTGATCCAGGCACCTTTCCTAGTTCAATCTTTTTTTATAGCTTCAGAAACTTCTCTTATTGTTATAAATCCATTCATAATCTGTCTCTGTTCCTCTGTAATTCTCAATCAATTTTGTTTCTTTAGATATCTATCTATTTTCTCTAGAGAGGGATGTCACTTCCTTTATACAAATTGGACTAATATTGATGAAATGCTTTTATATAGCTGCACTGTCCATTAATAGAGTATCTTCCTCTTGTAATTTCAATAATATTGCTTTTCTTTTTGTAATTTATATACTAATCACTTCCCTGTTTTATTTGCTATCTTTTTTTTACTTTACATAATTCATTTTTATTTCCATTTCTTTTACTGTTAACACAGATAATTGTCATTGTAAAAGCTTAATCTGTTGAGAAATATTTAACACTTCTGGACATTTCTTTAATTCTTCTTTTCTTTTTATTTTATCCAAAACAGTTTATGGTTTTTTTTTTACTCTTTTCATTATTGTGTTAATAACCTGTAATAAAAGGTTTACCTACATTCCAACCCATTCTTAAACCAGTGTTTTCTTCTAAGTTATTTTTTTAATATATATTAAATGGCTTCTTTTTTTTTATTGAAAATTTTTAAATATTTTTACAAAAAGCAAAAAAACCCCCAAAAAACAACCCTAACCCAGCCACCCCAACCCTCCCTCTCCATCCCCCCCGACCTTCCCAGAGCTGAATATAGGCTTAATTAAAATTTTTAAGAATCTTAAAAAAATTGAAAAAGTACAAATCATAAATATATCTAAATACCTTACATAAACAATTTATAAAATAATTAACAATAAAATATACGTAAAAAAGCATACGTATTAAAAAGAAAAAGTACTTGAAAGAAAAAGAGATAATAAAAAAAAGAAAAGAGAAAGAAGAAAAGAGATATAAAAAGTACAATCTATAAAATATTAAAGTTTATATACAAGTTATTAGAAAGCTAAATGATATTTTTATATCCAATTTATATTGTATAAAATTTATCCATTTTTCCCAAACCGCGAAAAATTTCTCTTGCGATTGCTCCTTTAAGAAAGCTGAAATCTTTGCCATTTCCGCCAAATAAGAAACTTTAAAAAAACACTCTTGCAAGGTAGGCAAAGATTCCTTCTTCCAATATTGACCTACTAACAGCCTAGTGGCCGTAATCAAATTTAACATCAATATAACTTCCTTAGCATCACAATCAGTAACAATACCTAACAAAAACAATTGTGGGGTAAATTTTACCCTCTTTCTAAAAATTCTTTGAATATTCCACCATATCTTAATCCAAAAAACTTTTATATTT
This sequence comes from Crotalus tigris, assembly GCF_016545835.1. Classification (NCBI taxonomy): domain Eukaryota; kingdom Metazoa; phylum Chordata; class Lepidosauria; order Squamata; family Viperidae; genus Crotalus; species Crotalus tigris. The sequence continues at coordinate 235,088 of NW_024096780.1, forward strand.
TTACAGGACCACCAAATATGATAATAAGTAGCATCCAAACAACCACATCTCCAACATTTAGGCTGTAAGTCAGGATACATACGAGACATTTTTTGTGGATCAAGGTGCCATCTGTAAAACATTTTATAAAAATTCTCCCTTAAGTTCTGGGCTTGTGTAAATTTAACATTCCTCACCCAGATGGTTTCCCAGGTATCTAGTAGAACTGGTTCGCCAAAATTTTGTGCCCATTTAATCATACATTCTTTAATTAGTTCTGGTTCTGAGTCCAGTTCTACTAGCACCCCATAAATTCTCTTAATGTGAGTTCGCCTTTGATCTTTTACTTGTTTAAAGAGATTTTCATCTTCTCTAAGCAGACCCACATTACGATCTATCTTCCATCTATCAGCTATTTGTCTATACTGAAACCATGAATATATAATATTTTCATGTGCTAAATCTTCCAAAGATTTTAACTGCCAATTTTTACCATCCCACCTGAGCAATTGCGCATAAGAAACACTATCCATCTTAACTCCTCTTCTTATCCCCTCTATCGCATGCCAAGGTATAGCCCATAATGGTATTTTAAAATCACTTTTATAATATTTCCTCCAAACCCGAAGTAAAGAGATCCTTATAATATGAGATTTAAAAACCCGATCCACTTTTTTATTAAAAATTAAATAGGCATGCCATCCAAAAAGTAAATCCCAACCCTCCAAATGGAGTATTTCTACATTTGTTAAATTAACCCAATCACTAATTAGTGTTAAAGCCACAGCATCATAATATAATTTCAGATTCGGTACCTTGAGTCCACCTCTCTCACGGAAGTCTTGCATAATTTTAAGCTTTACCCTTGGTTTTTTCCCTGCCCAAATAAATTTGTTAATACCTTTCTGCCATTCATTTAAATTAACCTCATTCTTTAAAATAGGTAACATTTGAAATAAAAAGAGAAATTTTGGCAGGACATTCATTTTAATCACTGCAATTCTTCCCATAAGAGATAACTGTAACTTCTCCCAATTTTTCAAATCTTTTTGTACCCTGACCCACAGCCTTTCATAATTGTTTTTATACAATTTTACATTAGAAACAGATAGGGTAACACCCAGATATTTTATCTTATCAACAACTTCAAAGTCTGTCAGATTAACCAAAATCTGCTTATCCAAATTAGTCATGTTTTTAGATAATATTTTAGTCTTATTGTTATTAATTTTAAAACCCGAAACCCGTCCATATTGGTAAATCAGTTGTAATAAATTTACTACAGAATAGGTAGGTTGAGACAAAGTAACCACCAAGTCATCTGCAAAAGCTCTTAATTTATATTCTTTTTTGTTAACTTCTATTCCTTTTATTTCCTGCGACTCTCGAATTTTGATCAGCAAAATTTCCAGAGTTAAAACAAACAGTAACGGTGACAATGGACATCCCTGTCTTGTACCTTTTTCTATTGTAAAAACCTCTGACAAACCCCCATTAACAATAAGTTGTGCCGTTTGTTTTTGATATATAGCACCAAAAGCTTGTGATATTTTTTCTCCAAAATTCATTTCCTCAATTAATCTTAACATAAACTGCCAATTCAATTGATCAAAAGCTTTTTCAGCATCTAAAAATATCAGCCCTGCGGAAATTTGGTTATTCTTATCTAAATATTCTAATAAATTAATAATTTGTCTAACATTATTCTTCATATACCTACCAGTTATAAAACCCGATTGGTCCTTATGTATAAGCTGATGCAAAACCCTCATAAGCCTATTAGCTAAAATTTTTGCAAAAATCTTATAATCTACATTTAAAAGAGATATGGGCCTATAATTCTTTGGTAAAGTGAGATCTTGATCCTCTTTTGGAATCAAAGATATAAAAGCTCTACGCCATGACGGAGGAATCTCTGAGCCCTGTAGTATATTATTAAAAAGCTCACATAAAGGTTGAATCATCTCTTCTACCAAGGTTTTATAATAAATGGATGTCAAACCATCCGTACCCGGTGCTTTACCTAATTTTAATTGCTTAATAACTGTCACAATTTCCTCATTGGTGATTAAACCATTAATTTTTTGTTTCTGATCTTCTGTTAATTTGGGGAAGTTGGCCTCACTTAAATAATTATTTATATCTAAAGTTTGTACATTAGTACTCTTATATAATTTTTGATAGTAATCTAAAAAAGATTTCTTGATCAACTCCTTCTGATACACTAATTTACCATTATAATTTATTTTGTCTATAATTCTCTGTCTCTGTTTCTTTCTTAATTGGTAAGCCAACCATCTCCCTGGTTTATTAGCATTGCAAAATGTATTTTGTTTCATAAACAATAAATTAGTTGCAGTTTGATCCGCCATCAACATATTAAATTGTGTTTTTAACAACTTTATAGATTCTTTAACCTTTTCATCTGTAGGATTTAAAATCAAAGACTTTTCTTTTAATTTAATCTCATCTTCCAGTTCCTTACGTTTCTGAATCTGCTTTTGTCTATAGACATTATTCATTTTTATCAAAATCCCACACATAAAAGCTTTACCTGCATCCCATACCATTGATATTGAAGTTCCCTTATGCATATTTAAAGCAAAATAATCCTTTAAATGCTCCTTTAATTTTTGAACATTCTTTTCTTGTTTAAATAAGTTCTCATTCACCCTCCACGATCTCCTCTCCTCTTTTTCATCAGCCAACTCCATCCAAACTGGACTATGATCCGTCAATGACCTAGGAAAAATTTTTACATTCTTTACCCTGAAATATAAGTCAGTTGTAATCAGGAAAAAGTCAATTCTTGAGAAGGATTGATGTCTATCTGAAAAGAAGGTGAAGTCTCTCTCCTCTTGGTTACGTTCACGCCAATAATCTCTCAGCTCCCAGTCCTCTTTCAAATCAAAAAAAGCTTTGGGTAATTTAGCCTGTTTGAAAAAAGTAGAAAATCCTTTTTTATCCCTTTGTGTATCTAAAACACCATTCCAATCTCCCATTAATATCACAGATCTATAGTCCAATGAACTTAGTTTCTGATGTAGCAGTCTATAAAATTGTTCCTGTTGTTGGTTTGGTGCATACAATCCCACTATAAGTATTTTCTTACCATATAAACCAAGTTCAATCATAACATATCTTCCTTGAGGATCTGATTCTACCAAACAGACTGGTAAGTTTTGCTTAACATAGATAACTACACCCCCTTTTTTCCCAGGAGCAGAAGATACAAAATGAGATCCCAAACGAGCATTGACTAAGTATTTTTGATCTTTAGGTAAAATATGTGTTTCCTGCAAACAAATAATATCATTGTTATGTTGCTTTAAGTAATGAAAGATTTTCTTTCTCTTCTGAGGGGAGTTGAGGCCGTTAACATTCCAGGTCAGGAACTTTACCATCTCCCTTAACCAGAAGCCTGGAGAAGACTACCTGAAGGTCTGCCATTGAAGAATGTGTTGCAGAACTCTTGGGTCTTGCTCCTCCCACCGGCAATGAGACACTTTCTTGAGAAGATTCTTTGACTTCTTTGTTTTGTTGTTCCTTTTCCTTGTGTCTATGTGCGGCACGAGTCATTCTTTGCTCTTTGATCTCTGTTTGTCGAGACCATTCAACCTGTGACTTTCCAGCAACCATCAGACCTAATCCTTCAGACTGCTGTTCCACCTCTTTGCCATCCAAAACTTTCTGAATCATGAATGAAGATGAGCCTGCTCCCAGGACCGAGTTATAAAACTCTTTTGCTTTAGTAACAATGTTAAGTCTGTAGCGTGTCCCTGCATGGCTCAAAACAATACCCATCGGAATCTCCCATCTGAATGGCATCAATCTTGATTTAAGTTCATTAGCTAAAAAAGCAAAATCTTTTCTATTTCTTAAAATTTTAGATGGGATTTCCTTTAGAATGATAACATCTTAGGCAGCAATCTGGAACCTCTTATTATAAAAAGCTTGTATGATTTCATTACGCAGAGATCTCTTGGCAAAATAAATCACCACATCTCTTGGTAAATTCTTTTGCTTCGCAACCCAAGAGTTAACTCTGTAAATTTTTTCCACTTCTCTATGTAATCCATCTTTATCCCTATTCAAAACAACAGCAAGGTCATTAACCACCATCTCTATCAAATCTTGATTCATATCTTCTTTCAGACCCCTGATTCTGAGGGCATATTCCATTTCCCTATACTGAGACATAAGAATATCATCTTGTGAAATTTCCATCTTTTTTTCCATATCTTCAAATTTATCTTCCAAGAGGTCTACTTTATCTGCAACCTCTTCCACTCTTGAATCAAGCTTCTTGACCACAGAAGCCAATCCTGATAAAGCTGTTACTATATCTTGCCTCAAAATAGTATTATTCTCCTCTAAGAGCTCCTTCATTTCCTTTCTGCTTTCAGATTTGTTCTGTTCAAGAAGGTCCTTCATTTCCTCTCTACTTTCAGATTTATTCTGTCCAAGAAGGTCCTTCATTTCCTCTCTGATTTGGAATACAGCATTTCCCATTATATCTTTCATGTCTTGAACAGATAATACTGGCAAAGGAGGAGAAGGTGGAGGTGTAGCTTTAGGTTGCTGTACTGATGGTGTAGCTTTAGGTTGTTGTACTGGTAGAATTGCAGGAGAAGAAGCCACCTTAGAAACTGTAGAAGCTGGTTGCCTCTTTGAAGCCATTTTTTAAAAAAAAAATCTTATTCTCTCTTTCTTCCTTCTTAAAAAGAAAAAAAAGTACTAAAATCCTCAAAGTTTGAAAGAAAAAAAAAAGCAAAGGAGAGTGCAAAAAAAAACTTCAAAGCCACCAGAGCACTTTCAGAAAAAAAAGAAAAGCTTAAAAGAAAAGAACTATATAGTCCATTACATTCCGTTTAAATCAATGCTTTCTTTCCGGAAAAAAAAAACAAAAAACAAAGGCACTTTCAAATCGCCATCTTACTTTCACTCTCCACACCAGCAAAAGACAAAAGAAAAAGAAATCAACCTAGACTAAAAGAGAAATGAGACACTACAAGTAAACTCCTTTAAACAGCTCTGTCCGCTTTAAAAGTCACTCACCAGAACACTTTAAGCGCGGAGATGGTAGCGGTGTTTCACTTTGTTTCCGAGGAAACAAAAACAGCTGAGAGGTGGAGAGAACACGAACTCCGAGGGAACGCTCTTTCTACCCCCCCAAAAAAAAAACTCCAGGGGGGGTTAAGAGGTTCTACCTCTATTCGTGTAGTTCTCTACCCCTTCCCTTTGCCCGGGAAGGGGATTTCGAGCCATGGGCCAGCTGATGTCCGCTGTGCTCCACAGATCTAACGCCGTCCCAGGAGGACGGCTACAATGTAGCTGCCATCATCGTCGCTAACCACCGGAAGTGGTTAAATGGCTTCTTGAGCGCGTAATCAGCCCATTAGCTATATTAATCTGCAACATGCTAAATTCAGGATCTGGACATAACCACCGAGTCCACCAACAGGCTGCCGGATGTGAATCAACTTAGCACGTTGCAGATTAATGCAACTAATGGGCCAATTACGCACTCGAGAAGCCGGGCGCAGAGACAGGTAGCTATATAGGCAAGCTTCCTAATCACCTAGCATTCCAACCCTGATGACGTTGGCAGTTGGGCTGATGAAAGTGTGGTAACCCTTTTACTTACAAACTTCTTTGTATTAAACAAGTTTGTTTTATTTTTATCCTGGTGTTTGTTTTTTCTATATTTTATTGATATGTGTTTGCCCAGGATTCGCATTTTTAATGTTATATATATATATATATATATATATATATATATATATATATATATATATATATATATATACCTTCACTATTCTTCTTTGTGTAGCAACATTTTGTTTAGTCTCCCTGTAAAAGAATTAGATTTTTTCTTATAAAACTTACAGGATTATGAAATAAATAAAATTGATAATATCTTTACTTTAGAAATTTTAGTAGATTTATGGCTTTCAAAAAATAGGTTTTCTCTCTTGAACTGCTTTTTTTTTCTTTTGTCTCCATATATCAGCCAACAGTAAATTGTCCATCAAATTAAGAAAACATTTGGTAATTTGCCTTGAGTTTTAATATTTTGTCAGAGATTCTATCTAATTGTTGGGAGATCAAATTTAGGTCAGTCACCGAGACTAGAGGTTTACTTTTCCAATTTTGGACTCATGCTGGAGCCCATCTTCAGGGAACTTCTCTCTACTGGAATATATGCTTTGGGCTATTTGTGAGTCATATTTATGTAGTGCCTTCCTATTGATTGATTGGTGTGTTGATGGCTGGTGATTGGCTGTTGTTTCCTTGTGTGGTCAAGCCCTCAGCTCCTACCGTAAGTACCTGATAAGTTGGTGGTAAATCAGCATTCCTGTTGACTGACAAGGGGCCTGTTTCCCAGGCTTCAATCATTTCCCTGGCTACCTTTGCACCTACTTGCCCAACAATTTTAGTAGATGCAAAATTGAATGTATGTCATTTTAATGTGAGGCTACCAATGAGTTTGGGTCTCCTCGTCTGACCACTCGCTTGCGTTCTTGCAATCTGGTGGTTAGCTTCCTCCCTGTCTGTCCTAGATAATCACAGAGGCAATTCATACAGGGGATCTAGTAGATTACATTAGTGGATACATCACTCCACTCCAATCCCCCATTAAGCACAATTTTTCATAAATTTATTAGTATTGTCAAGCATGGGAATATCAGAAGTCCAGGCAGTTCTAATGAATATAAAGGTTACTGCAAGCTTATGCACTCTACAAGAATCTGAACTACTAATGGTCAAAGCAAATTGGTGGTAGACAAGAATCAATAGAAATCAAGGTGGGCTTGACTTAGATCTCTTGTAGGCATGAAGGAATTTGAGACTGATGATGTGTTTGACCCCTCCCTCAGGTTCAGCCTGCTGACCTCCTACAAGTATTTCCATAAGTTGTTTATAAAACAATATTTTGTCCTCATTTGGAGCATACATTCCTAGGATCATAGAGAACCCTCATTAATCATCTTCAAACCAACTATTGAGGGGATACTTCTATAAGGATATGTGGGAATGACTCGGGAGATAAATCAGGAGAATGGTTGGACAATAGCTGTTTAGCCCAACAAAAGGTATGTGGCAGTTGTCTTAGAAAAAACACTCCCTAATTTTTTATTTTACTGTAAAAACAGGGGCAGGAATGGTGGAAAATGAACTTTCAGACTTGCAAGATTCTGTTAATGCAACCTTACAATGAAGTAGAATTAGTCTACCTGGACATACTTCCTGTCAAGAGTATCTCACAAGCCTGACAACTTTTATCTTACTAGTATCTGAGGAAAAGGGTGAATTATAAATAGCACTTAACAATAACACTCAGACTTATATACCCCCCATGATGCTTTACAGCCCTCTCTAAGGAGTTTACAGAGTCAGCATATTGTTGCCAACAATCTGGACCCCCATTTTACTGACCTCAGAAAGATGGAAGGCTGATCAACCTTGAAGCATTCTGGATCAAATTCCTGGCAGTGAGCACAGTCAGCCTGCAATACGGCATTGTAACCACTGCATCACCACAGTTCTTGAGCAAGAACCTGAACCTAAGTGATTCCACTGGGATAAATACTTGTTTCTCCAACTTTATCTCCTTCATGTCCCTTGATAGAGTGGAATGGAATTACTACACAAGTTTCAGAGAGAATATAAATTCCCAAAGTGGGCCTGAATCTCGACTCACTTTTCCCCATTCATTAGAACATGACAGTTGTACTTTGTTTTATGCTTTATTCTTCATTCAAGAGGTCTATTGCATACTATTCTCTATTCAAAAGCATAGAGTGATTTTTGTTTTTTTAGGCAAGTATTGTCTTTGGACATCTTTAGGGTATTAGTCAAAGGAAAAAGGAAAACAACAACAAAAGGGATTAATTAGACCAAAATAACTAATTAAGTAACTCTTTATTGCTTCCATTTGACAGGCTAAATCTAGTCAATATTCATGCAAATTATAATGCCCAGAGACATTTACTGAAATTGGGGCCATAGAAATTGAACAAATAAATAGAAAATAAACATTTATACACTGCATGTTTAATTGGTCAATAGTTTGATTGTCAACACTATTTTACTTTTTCATTATGAAATACCATTTTCATTGGTATTCATTGGGAAACATATTTATTTCAGTGATTATAAAGTTTTCCGTATACATGGAAAATCACTGATCTTTGCTCTGTCCTTTCAATTTCATGTTAACCCATCTTTTCACCAGATATCTTTTCTGTGATATGCTTTCAGTACCACAAGATGGCACTATGTCAAACAGCACATGCTCCCTCCTTTACTTCTTGGCAAACTCTGCAGTAACTTCTCATATAGGGGAGAACCCAAAGAGGACAAGACAGTTTTCAGAGTTAAATTATTATGTCACAACTCTAACCTCAACACCTGCAGCTTTGATATGCCAGTGCATAAATTAATAATAATGTCAGCCCCAGTCTTTTGCTTTCCAGTATAGGTATTGCTATCTGTCAGCCTGTATAAAAGAGTGGCTGCACAGATGCATAAGAAACAGAGTGTGCAAGCAACTTTTAGGAGTGAAACAAGTCAAATCTTATCTGTCGATAGGCTCTAAACAGTTTGATAGAATCTATAGAAAAGGCGTGAACCTTTATAAATATAATATAAAGCTATACAATGAAAACGCTAGAACTGCAAACTGCTAGACTAGAGAGACCCTTAGAGATAGGTGGATGAGTATAATTCTGGTTCATTACAGTTTCACAAGAGTTTGTTTATGAGGTCTCTGCATCCTATGTTACAACTAATATGGATATTTTTAAAAAATAATATATATTATTATGATGTTGTCTTTTTCCATTCAGTGTTCTGGAAGGAATGGGGTATCCCTGTATCCCAAGACTCCAGGACATTTATATCCTTAGTTCTATATTAAACAGATTCTGGATATAATTTATTTAAACATTTCCAGCCACTTTTATTATGAAGGACTGCATAGAATGATAAATGTAACAATGTGGATTAGAACCTGGAAGTGGATCAAGAATTTTGATATAAGCTTCTTGATATACAGATTGTTAAAAAAATGTGCTTGTCTAAAACAATTCTATTTGTTATTTATTCCTTACTTATTTGTTTTCGGCAGTTATTCTTTCCATGGGGATAAATCCTGCTAAATATCAGATAAAGAAATATAGAGTGAGGAGTTATTTCAAAATAATTTTGTTTTGTTTTATTTAAATATTTTTTAAAAAGGGTATCATAATTCTCAACACTGGTGACATTGTCAACAAAAACACCAGACATTGTAAAATCAACCATCAAGCATAGAATATTACATTTTTCAAATACATAATACTGTGTCTATGGTCTTTTAGGTAGCATCAAATTTGCAGATTTGCAGATTTGCAGATTTCATTTAAATTGTAAATGGATTTTAAAATAATTTGTTTTTTCATGCCTATGTTGTGGTTATAAAGGTTCTCACATTGTACAAAGCCATAGTTAATTTTAGCTATGTTTCGTGAAATAAAATCAAATGACTCAATTTACATATAAATAACTATAATTTACAAATAACAGTAGCTGGACTAATACAATATTGTAATATACAACCAATTGAGCTATACTATGGCTTAATGGAATGTGCAGATTCGACCATTGAACTGTGATCTGTAAGTTTCTCAGTGAAGTGCAGACTATAAAATTAAGGATTTGGTAACCGACACAGAAATTGCAACTTGATATGTTTCTTTCATTATACTCTTCCTAGTCAAGTCTGATTCAGCTTGGAGATCTATAAAGATTATGTGTCTGAACTCTAGGATTCAAATTTTAAGTTTGATAGAGATAAAAATTGAAAAAGGATCACAAAGCTGCCTAAGGAGGGTCTAGAACTCACAGTCTCCTGATTTCTAGGCCATCATTTTAAACTACTACATCACACTAATTACCATTCTCCTGAGCCAATAATACCTTTCTCAGTTTCAGAAAACCTTGCAATCTTTCTAAAAATGCAATCTTCCTGAAAACCTTGCCTTAGACCAGTGGTTCTCAACCTTTCTAATGCCGCGACCCCATAATACAGTTCCCCATGTTGTGGTGACACCCAACCACTTATACATCACCGGGTGCCAGGGGCGTGGCCAAAGAAAAGGGAAAAAAAATGGCAGACAGCCTTGTTTGGCGACCCCCGTGAAATGGTCATTCGACCCCAAATGGGGTCCCGACCCACAAGTTGAGAACCACTGCCTTAGACAAAATTGGTGTTCTTCACACATAAAAAGATATGGATGATACACCAAGCAAGCAAAAAGTAAAATAATACCTTACCCAATCCAGATTAAATTACATAATTGCTAAGAGCCTCAGAGATACAATATCATATGGATGTATGAAGATTAAAACAATTAAAAAACAAAAATTAGAATATTTTGGACATGTGATGCGACACCAAGAAAAATACAGCATACTCCATTTAATCCTCCAGGGAAAGATTGAAGGCAAATGAGGTCCAAGCAGAAGAAGAACATCGTGGCTTCAAAATCTAAGGGACTGGCTTGGACAATACTGAGCAGCACTTTTTCATGCGGCTGCTGATAAAAACAGGATCGCCAACATGATCGCCAACGTCCGATAACGGATATGGCACAAGAAGAAGAAGTATGAGGATTTTTAATAAGACTACACTTTTTCCTATAAAAATTCCACATATATCTAGGTGAAATTTTAAGCACAATCTGGTGGTTTATGTTAAGGAAATAGCAAATTCTGCAGGAAAGAAAATGGAATTTGGAGAAGTTCAGAGAATTTCCTCAGGGTCTTTAACTCAAAAGGACATGTCTGAATATGTGTCTAACATCACACTGTTTTTTTCAGTGCTACTATGCTACAGGAAATAGAGGGTCTACTTTCAGAAATCTTCTGCCAAACAGACAATTGGTTTAAGAAATCTAGCATGATTCTTTTAAACATAAGTATGAATTTAATTAGCAAATAAATATCCATGTCAGCTTAAACGACAGACCAGTTAGGCAAGTAGAATAGAAAAAAAAAGTGGTTTCACACAGATATAAATAAATCTGCTGACATTTAGTGATTAATGAATAGAATGCTGCAAACCATCCAGAAGTTCAGCAGAATAGATCTAAGTGATAATAATACTTTAATAAGTCCATAGTTGATCAAAAATTTGAACATTTCCCTTATAAGAAGAAGCAAACAGAATTGTCAGAGTCAGGTGGGCTTATATTAAGCAACATTTAGGATGTCAGGGACTGATCATTAGGAGTTGGAAGCACAGAGTCTTCTCTATGGTATTCTACTAAAAAGCATCTAGCAATTGATGAATAATAAAGTTATTCCAGTAGGTCAAGTTAGTCCTTAAACTTATTGTCTTCAGAACTTAATCACTATCTATGGATTTAGTCTTGAACTGAAACAAATCAGTAAATAATGCAGTATTGTTTTTAGGAAACAAAAAAAAGTCCATTTTCATTAGGTATACTGAACCTTTTATTCAGCATCTGATAAAGTAAAGCAAAGTTTAATGTTTTATAATGGATGTAAAGTTCAGTTTGCACCATTATCAAAGCAAAGTCAGCTTTTGAGTAGCACTTCACAGATTAGGCAAAGGATTCATACAACAAACTAAAATGGCATCTTTGCAACTAGACTGAGAGAGAGTTATTTATTTGATTTCTAGAGCCATCTATAAGTGACTTTGGGCAGCAGCCTATATCAATAAGTGACTTTGGGCAGCAGCCTATAGTTAACTAGGATATCAGCTGAACTTGGCTGGTGACTAGAGCTACTATAACCAGAATGGAAAATCTAGACAGTTAGAAGATGTCAGCAATGAAATACCGAACCTGAAGCTTCACATTGTCACATTGCAAATCCAACAACATGTCTTCCAAATCTTAAACATAGCTAAAACAAATTTTCTGTACTGATAAATTTAAATAACTCAGGATATTGCCATTTGGAAGGGAACATGCTGTCAGAATTTCACTTCTGCCTCACTTGTGTGTGATCAAAGCTTGATCAGGGCAAGCCATTTCTTGCGGAAAAAAAATTCTATAAATCAATGGACTATTTCAAAGAGTTATTGAGGATCAAATAAAATGTCAGGTATACTCACATGGTAAATAAATAAACAGCAATTACTGTCAAGAATAAAGGTGAGCATGTTTTTTTTTAAAAAAATCAATCAATCTTTATTGCGATCATAGACCAGAGTAAAAGTTAAACATTGAAATAAAATAAATCAGAACATGAGAGGAGAAAACATAATAATGTATTACAACTGATAGTGAAATCAACAGTGGATAACCAGGGTCTGGTTTTACAGATAATAAAACTTAGCTACATTCAAAGAAACTGTATCATACTGATCCAATAGTAGTAACTGTACATAAAAAAACTGGAATTCCAATGATATTTTGTATGGTGCTATAAAAATAAATATGTGAGCACTTATAAAGGATGCAATACAGACTGGTTTTAATGGTCTTTTGTCCATGAAAGCACAATTTCAGCTCATACGGGACATTTTTTTTTATATTGGCCCTACAGAACGTCTGTGGGCAAAGTATTACAGCAAGCTATAGTTAATGCCCTCCAAAATTTAGAGACAGTTACAGTATATGTTATTGTGGGAAATCAGCTCCCCCAGAGAAGGAAATATTTTGGGAAATATTAAAAAGGCAGAATATTATATTTCCCTAAAGGATCTTAAAGGCAGAAAAGCAGACCCAGTTTTTCTTAGTAGGAACTAAGAAGGCCAGCTCTGTAGAAATACAGATTTGATAATCACATTCAGAAAGACTGAGGCCCCATTCATGAGCAAATATTACTTGCGGAAACTTATTCAAGACAGGATTTTTCAAAATCCCTTGGAGCAAGATTTCATAGCTAAACAACAGCAGAGTTATAGGATTAGAACCAGCAACCTCTCACCCAAAAATCCAACACAAGACATAGTCATCAGCCCCAGCCCCAGAGAAGCAGGACATGACCTTTAGGACATAATAGGATTAACCCACTACCGTTAGAATACCAGAAGAGCACACTCAGGCTCAGGTCAAAGTTCATGCCATAGGAACAGGAACAATTCCAAACATAAAAGCCCAAGAAGGTATTAAAACCGACCACTCCCAGCTCCATTTTGTCAGCCATCCCACAAAGACATGCTGTGCCACTGAAGTTTCTGGCAACTCAATAAATTGGACCTTCTTTCCTAAAGCAGTGTCCATTTTCTTATTCCTGGCTTGGACTGGACCTGAAGATTTTTCTTTCAACATTATAAATATCTCACTAGTTTGTGGAGGGGAGTCTCTGCTCACAAAAACATTCTTGGGTAAACCAGATAGGTCCTGTTGGACTTCCTAATCTTTAATACATTGTTTAAATGTGCTAAATGCCCATCATTAGGAAATCTTCCTTGGAAATGTTGGAGTTTTAATGAAATAATCCTAATCCATGTTGGTTTATAGTTATTCTCCATAAGGAGAGGGCTCAAATCTATGAGGAAGAACAGCAATTTCAGCCAGTGTGTTATAATGCACATTCATGCACTGTTTTAACCGTGAACAACCCAGTCTCCCTCCTTAGAACTGTATTAGGAACACAGGGGCCTATCTGCAATATGGCCCTTAGAGATTTGGACTAAACCCTTTTGATAGGGGTAAAAGAGGAATAGGGTCTTAGATGCGCATCACAGATTAATTGTGCAGAAGCCTTTGCTAAAAATAACTTTAGTGCTGCTGGTATATACTGTGTTTCTCTAGTGGAATAGATGGATTAGCTTTCAACAACTGGTTTGTTTGTGGGTTTGTTTGTTTTTTTAGATTTTGTATAGTGCAATTTTGATGTGCACTGTCTTTGGTGGATCTATAGAAAATCATGTCCAAATATTTGAAGATTTCAACTTGTTCAATATTCTGGCTGTTTACTCTCCAGTCATGCTGTTTTGGTCTTTTTGCAAAAATCAGGATTTTGCTTTTGCTGTGATTGATTTCGAAAGCTTCCTCTGAACATTTTCTGGTCAAGGCATTCTGGTCAAGGTCAAGGCTCCTTTGACTCCAATTAGTGTTTGGGATAGAAGTACTATATTGTCTGCATATAACAAGGTGACAATTTGTCTGTTTTCTAGTTTGGGGGGATAGTGTTTTAATTAGTTCATTTTGGCCATGAGTGAGTTTGTACTTGGCAGGGGAGAAACTTTGATAATTTTTTAAAAAAATACACAGGATACTTAGGATTCATATAGAACAGGTTTAAAATGGAATTGGTACATTATAAGTTTGTCAAACATCAGGAGAGGTTCCAGGATTGCCTCTGCTCACAGCCAGGAGTTCGATCCTGACCGGTTCAAGATTGACTCAGCCTTCCATCCTTCTGAGGTCGGTAAAATGAGGACCCAGATTGTTGGGGCCAATATGCTGATTCTGTTAAATTGCTTAGAGGGGGCTGTAAAACACTGAAGTGCTGTGTAAGTCTAAATGATATTGTTGTTATAAACAATGAATGTTTCATATACCAAAGTCAACAGAACTGTTTTTGCAATAAAATGAAATAAATAAGAAAACAGAGCTGACAATCTTAATCAAGACTGTTAATGATTTATTAGTATGTTTTGAGCTATGTTAACATGTTATCTTGCTACAAAAGAGTGCAAACCTATCTAAAAGAAACAGTACAATAAGTAAAACATTCAAAGAATATAATATTAAACCAAAAAGCCCATATGGTAAGCCAGTGTTGTGTCCTGTTAAAAGGCTCCAGCTAGATTAAGAGCTGAGGTGTTAAATTAGCTCTAAACTCAATTTCCTGTCCCCACAGACAGTTATTTTCAGGGAAATATTACCTCTCAGCCTGACCTACCTCTCTACTAGAATAGAGCTGGAAGGGACCTTGGAGGTCTTCTAGTCCAGCCTCCTGCTCAAGCAGGAGAAACTATACCATCTCAGACAGGTGATTGTCCAGTCTCTTCTTGAAAATTTCCAGTGATGGAGCACCCACAATTTCTGGGGGTAAGCTGTTCTACTTATAGAATTATTGTGAAGATGAAACTGAAAACCATATAGATTACTTTGACCTCCTGAAGGAAAGGCAGGATATCAATGTAATGAATGGATGGAGTTAATCAATTAATCAGTCAATCAACATTTTTGTCAATGGAAGATTCTAAACAACATCTCAGTACAATTGAAGAAAATTAACATATCTGAATGCTCAGTAGTAGAAGCTGGCTTAAATAAATGCTATGTAATTTATTCTACAGCATATCTTTTGAAACCCTCTAAGGAAGAAATCCTAAAATGAACACAGAGCAGCTTAGACAATTGTTCACTTTGCACTTAGTCATTCAAAGCTGAGGTCTGAAATACAATCCCCATCTGAGTGCTAGAGTATCTGGGCTGGCTATTCAAAAAGAGGTTTATCCTTCTTTAACTTCTTGGGTCTGCTATTTAGGCCTTCAAAGTTTAAAGCTATCAGTTATTTATTTTCTTGGAGACAGGGTGTTGGAAGTCAACATAGGTGGGATGTCATTAGCAATTTCTCATTCTGAAGTATTTTCAAGAGGAGAAACTACATTTGAGATTCCTGCCTATGTAATCTCTCTTGTCTATGCAAGGACAAGGACAAGGACAAGGTTTTATTGGCACTCTCATAATATGGGTATTACAAGTGTAAGAAAAATCTGAATGGTGCCAAAGCAACTGGATATTGCATTACTGAATACACTTCATGGCTTCTTTGGGACTTGAACCTTAATCTTTCTAACAGAGACTGATGCTATAGTAATAATAATTCCTTTTTTGTTGGTCTTTTTCCTCCATCTGTGCATGTATGCATGGGGGGGAGAGAGAGAGAGAGAAAGAAAGAGAGCCTCTTCTACTGCGACTTCCAAATGAGAAAAGAAAGCTACAATTGTTCCATTACAACAATATATAATTTGTGAGTTTGTCACTACATTAGAATCAATCAAATCTAACATGTGCCAACAACAGTTCTAACTCCTCTGCATTAGTCAAATAATCTTTGTTTGCAAATACTGTAAATTCATTGCAGAAATACAGACTTAAAAGATTTTTTTTCCTCATTTTTACTCTTGAACATCATCTTCAAGAGGCAGACAGTTTAGGAAAAACAAACAAATGGTTGAAGAAATAGTATATAGCAGTGGTGATACATATGTAATATTGCACTTACCTGGAGCAAAATGGACAACTGTTATTGTATTTTGAGACAGACTATATTTTGAGACAGACTATACTTGATACTCAGATTAAAGACTAGACTAAACTAATACATCTACTTCAATATAGTGTAAAAGTGATACAGGTAGTCCTCAACTTAAAAGCACAATTGAGCCCAATTTTTTGTTAAGCGAGACATTTGTTAAGTGGGTTTTTGCCCCATTTTACAACCTTTCTTGCCACAATTGTTAAGGGAATTGTTATGTCCCGAGCCTTGCAAATGGGCTCGGGGCATTTGCAGGCAGTCCCGGGCAGGTGCAAGCTGCCCGGGACCAGACAGGCTGTCGCCAGCGCCTGTGCGCATGCGCGGGTGCTGGCGCGGGAAAAGTAACACATTGACCCGGGAATTGCCTATATAAGAGGCTGGGAGCTTTTGGGCGTTGCTGAAGCCTTCACCTGTAAGCTGAACACAGAATAAAAGGAAACCTGAGAACTACAACTGCTTCTCGTGTCTGCTTTTCGCCAAGGACTCAACACTGGCGACGAGGATGGGATCGCCTTACATCATCTGGAAAGGAAGAGGTGTAAGCTTACCCAAGTGAGTCCTGAGCGGCGGAACGGCGTTGACTCGGCAGCTACCCGCCAATCCAGTGCGCATTCGGGGTAGGCTGGCTGATAGACCCGTCTCCTGAAGATGGCAAAGATTGGAAGGCTTTCGGAGTTCGACGTCTCACATCCAGAGCGGTGGGAGTCCTACGTAGCCAGGGTGGAAAATTACCTCAAGGTGAACCAAGTGAGGGAAGATAGCTTGAAGGCTGCCACCCTGCTTTGTGTCTGCGGTCAAGACGCCTTCGAAATCACAGAGAACCTTGCAGCACCTGTTCCATTAGAGTCTGTCAGCTACGCAGATCTAAAGAAGCTACTGAAGGAGCACTTCCAGCCCAAGATGTCCGTCATCGCATGGCGCCACACCTTCGAGCAGAGGGATCAACAATCCGGAGAGTCGTCCAAAGAGTACATCGCCGCATTGAGGAAGGCCGCCAAGCACTGCGAGTTCAAGGACCTCGAAGAACGACTGAGGGACCGATTCGTGTGCGGCTTAAGGCATCGAGATTTACAAAGGAGGCTTTTCGCCAAAGAAGACTTGTCCTTCCAAGATGCCTTAAGAGAGGTCACCGCAGAAGAAGCAGCAGGCGGCACCATCAAAAACATGCGGCCGATCAGGAACAGTCCAGATGTTGCATCCGTGCACCAAGAGGACGTCCAAGGGAACTCCGAGGAGGATCCGGACGAGGAAGTCGACCGTCTCCACCCCCCGAAGGAAGGGAATCAGCAAGGAAGCTCTGCAGCTCCCCTCAAGTGCATCGGCTGTGGAGGTCGCCACAGGAGAACCGACTGCAAGTTCCGCTCCGCTATCTGCCGGGCGTGCGGAAAACAAGGACATGTTGCAGCTGTGTGTCTGGGCCGACGAAAGGTACAACCTCACGAAGAACTGCGCCTGAAAGGTACCAGGGTCCCCAGCCAGAATAGGGTAGGTTTTTGCGCTTCGCGAAGGAGCATCTTCAGGACAGGCACACACAAGCCAATCAAGAAAAAGCTGTCACTCAAGGTGAAGCTACAAGGGGTTCCATTAACTATGGAACTAGACACGGGGTCTGCCTTTTCAATCATATCCTTGCATACATTTAGGAAGATTGGTTCCGGCAGTGGAACTCAGGCTAAATTAAGGCCTTCTGACATTGTGTTAACAGACTTTCAAAATTCGAGAGTTTGTGTTAAGGGGGAGGCCACCCTTAACATACAGTATAAGAATTTTGAAGGTCCACTAGACCTATTAATAGTAGGGGGTGAACGAACGAGTCTCATAGGACTCAATTGGTTTGAAGCCTTGGGGATACACGTCACGGGACTCAACAGCTTACAAACACTCGACCTACAGGAAGTCTGCAAAGAATTTTCATATGTCTTCAGCCCCCAGCTGGGCACATTCAAGGGACCCCCTGTGTCCTTAAAACTAGACCCCACTGTCACTCCCATTAGAATTAAAGCAAGAAGGGTCCCTTTTGCTTTAAAGAGTAAAATTGACACTGAGTTAGACAAACTGATCCAACAAGGAATTCTAGAACCTGTTGATTCCAGCCCTTGGGAGACCCCCATTGTCACGCCTCTAAAGGCAAATGGGGACATTCACATTTGTGCTGACTACAAATGCACTCTTAATAAGGCATTGCAGCAACATGCCTATCCTGTTCCTGTGGTCAGTCATATTCTGGCCTCCCTCAAGGGGGGCGCGTTTTTGCAAAGCTTGACCTAGCTCAAGCGTATCAACAGCTGCCTGTTGATGATGATGCTGCTATAGCTCAGACCATTGTGACCCACAGGGAGCCTTTAAGGTAAAAAGGCTGCAGTTTGGAGTGAATGTCGCTCCTGGGATTTTCCAAAGCGTAATGGAAAACACACTGCGGGGCATACCGGGGGTTTGCCCCTACTTTGATGATGTCTTAATTGCAGGAGACTCCACACACATTCTAGCTGAAAGGCTAAGGGCTGTTCTGTTAAGGTTCAGGAAAACAGGCCTCAAGCTCAAAAAAGACAAATGCAAAATTGGGGTGCCTTCTGCTGAATTTCTGGGGCTCAAAATTGATGCTGCTGGGATTCACCCTGCTGAATCCAAACTGCCATTTTAGAAGCACCTAGGCCAAAGTCTAAGGCCGAACTTCAGGCCTTTCTGGGCCTCCTGAATTTCTACAATTCCTTTCTTCCACATAAAGCTAGTGTAGCTGAGCCTCTTCACAGGCTATTAGACAAACAAGCAGTGTGGCAGTGGTCACAAACACATGAGGCTAGTTTCAATGAGGTCAAGGCCTTACTCACTTCTAACAGTGTACTTGCACACTTCAATGAGTCCCTTTCTGTGTGAATCACTTGTGATACTTCCCCTTACGGGGTAGGAGCCGTCCTGAGCCACCTCAGGTCTGATGGAACTCAGGTTCCTGTTGCATATTACTCCAGAACACTGTCTTCTGCTGAGCGCAACTACGCTCAGATAGACAGGGAGGCTCTGGCTGTTGTTGCTGGAATTAAAAAATCCCATGATTTTTTGTATGGCAGGCATTTCACTGACCATAAGCCTCTGCTGGGACTGTTTACCACATGTAAACAAACTCCCCAAATCATTTCCCCTAGAATGCTTAGGTGGTCTATTTTTCTGTCTGCATATGATTTTTCCTTACTCCACAAGCCTGGGAAAGAAATGGGCCATGCTGATGGCCTCAGTAGATTGCCCTGCCAGTAGTAGAAGCTGACCCTGCGCCAGCTGTCAACATTCTATCCATCCAAGCCTTGCCCGAGTCCCCTCTGAATGCCAGGGATGTTGCCACTGAAACAAGCACAGATCACACACTTTCACGTGTCCTTTCTTGGGTTTTGTCTGGATGGCCTGAACACTGCCCTAGTCCTGAGTTTCAGAGTTTCTGGTCCAAAAGGAACGAGTTGTCCACTTCTCAGGGTTGTCTGCTTTTGGGAAACAGAGTTGTCATTCCCACCTCAATGAGGACTAGGATCTTAGAGTCCCTCCACGAGGGTCATCCTGGCATTGTTCGCATGAAGGCCCTTGCGCGCAGCCACTTGTGGTGGCCTGGTTTAGATAAGGACATTGAGGCTAAGGTGCATGCATGCCACCTGTGCCAGTGCTCTCGCCCAGAGATGACCCAAGCTCCTGTGCATAGATGGGAGGATACACAGTCCCCATGGTCTATGGTGCACATTGACTACGCTGGGCCCTTTCAGGGCCAGTTCTTCTTGGTCCTCGTTGACAGTCATTCAAAATGGCTTGAGGTTGTACCTGTCTCATCCACCACCACTGCAAAGACTATCCAGGTACTGAGGGGGATTTTTGCTGCACACGGGCTCCCAGATGTCATCGTGTCTGACAACGGCCCTCAATTTACTACCTCCGAATTCCAAGCTTTCTTACAGGCTAACATGATTCGTCATGCCACGTCTGCACCCTTCCACCCGTCCACCAATGGTATGGCTGAACGCATGGTCTGCATCACAAAGGACGCCTTGAAAAGACTCACCTATGGGGACTGGCATCACAGGTTGGCTGACTTTCTCCTTTCTTACCGCACCACACCGTCCACTTCTACAGGGAGAAGCCCAGCTGAACTTCGCTGGGGGCGCAAACTTACTACAAAGCTTGACTGGTTGCATCCAGACAGACTGCCTTCATTTACCTCACATCCTAGGGCACCTAGACAACTAATTGTGGGTGCCCTGGTTTGGACTCACAATTACGGGCCTGGTCATACATGGGTCCCCGCTTCTATTTCCAGGGTCACAGGTCCTCTATCCTACGAGGTAGCCCTGGACAACAGTCGTGTCCTGCGCCGGCACATCGACCAACTCCGCCCTAGGTGGGATATTCCAGCTGAGACTCCTGGGTCTTTTCCAGGGGGGAGGGGGACCCTTTGGAGCAAAGGGAAGGGCACGAGCTGCTGCTCACCTCCAATGACGGAGCCACAAACAGCCCATTCCAAGATTCCGCGAGTGCCCCAAACAGGAATTCATGGGGCTTACCCAATCATCAGGCATTCACGCCTACTCCAGCCAGGGAGTCACCCCGGGGGCACAATCACTATCCATCTACACCACACAGCACTCCAGTCAGGGAGGATACCCGGGAGCGTCCCAATAAAGCATAACCCACAAGAGAGTTGACACATAATCCCCAGAGTTGGCCTGACCTTACCCCAAGTCCTACAGGGGGTCAAACATATAGGGAGGTGGTCGAGGAACCAAGTCCCGACCATAACACCTCTAGCCCAAATCAGGGAGCAACTGAGTTTTGGGAAGGCACAGAAACCCACACAAGCCCGGACACAGAACCGGGCTTAGGGATGGACAGCCTCCTGACAGGTCTTGGACGGACCTAGGAGGTTCTACAGAGACGCCCAGCAGTGGCTATCACTTCAAGGGGCTCAAGGGCCTACAGCTAGGTGGGTCAACCAGGTCACAAAGTGACAGAAGCCCTGGCCTGACGAGCCCGGTGGGCAAGCAAGCAGGCCAGGCATTGGGGCACAGTCCTTGGAAGGCACCAAGGCATGATAAGGAGAACAGGCTCACGTCTCCCCTCAGTCAGGGAACACCTGTCAGAAACCAGAGCTGAGAAGGTCACAGAGAGCAAGGAAATCTCCTAAGTACTTAGAGGATTACATAACATTGCTGGCTAAACAAAAGCCAGTAAACAGTAGGAGCACTGGGGAATAGAACACTGCATCAAGAAATAATTGTATGTTGGTAGTAGTCTTAGCCCGGGGGAAAGGGGTGTTATGTCCCGAGCCTTGCAAACGGGCTCGGGGCGTTTGCAGGCAGTCCCGGGCAGGTGCAAGCTGCCCGGGACCAGACAGGCTGTCGCCAGCGCCTGTGCGAATGCGCAGGTGGTGGCGCGGGAAAAGTAACACATTGACCCGGGAATTGCCTATATAAGAAGCTGGGAGCTTTTGGGCATTGCTGAAGCCTTCACCTGTAAGCTGAACACAGAATAAAAGGAAACCTGAGAACTACAACTACTTCTCGTGTCTGCTTTTCACCAAGGACTCAACAGGAATCACTGTGGTTGTTAAGTAAATAACACAACTTTAAGGTGAATCTGACTTTCCCCTTGACTTTGTTGTCAGGAGATCGCAAAAGGGGATCACAGGATCCCAGGACACTGCAACCATCATAAAAAGTGGTGGGATTCAACCAGTTCACACCAATTCGCACCAGATCCAGAACAGACTTCTGGAAGTGGCATCCACACAAACAACTGGTTGTTCACATATTTTAATCCCATCACTGGTCATAAATACTGTATGAATCAGTTGCCAAGGGTCTGAATTTTGATCACGTGACCACAGGAAGGCTGCAATGGTTGTTAAGTGTGAAAAATGGTCATAAGTCACTTATTTCAGTGCTGCTCTAACTTTGAATGGTCACTAAATGAACTGTGGTAAGTCGAGAATTATGTGTATTTTGTTTTGTCCTTCATCTTATTCTGTCTAGAAATATACAGATAAGTAGGACATTTTCACATTTTAGTAGAACTCCCTGACACTAACATGGCAGAACAACATAGAATCACTCAATAATTAATCAACCATAATTAAAGTAATTATAAACCCTAGCATGAGAACTTTGGGATCTGTATAGTATTGTAGGTCCTGCTTGGGATTTATCTTCCAGCATCTTACGTGCTCTGCAAAAGTTTCTGCAATAGCCACCTTCTTTCATAGTGTAAAGATAATGTCTGAAATTACAGGAGGACAGGGAAGACATTGCTTAACTGTCTTCTGTCACTTTACTTCTTGCATCATTGAAGTGGAGGTGGTGCCTGGTATAGCATCAGTTATTTTATTGTCTATCATAGATTCAGTTAACTACAGCTGGTCTATTGTGCTTTAACCTTTCTACTCCATTATAGGGCAGAAATCCTGGCTATGAGCAGATCATAATGTTGGGTGAATGTCATTAGTTCTATAACTACTGAGTCCTGATTTCTATTAAATTTAATTGGATTTACTTCTGAATAAACATATACAGGGCTTATGTACATAGATGATTGGGGTACATTGTGCCCTCTATGTGGGTTTATTTATAATTGTTCTGTGAAAAATATTCACGTGCAATTATTTTTAGTGGTGTATTTATTAAACACCACATAATAATTTTATTAGAACTCATGAGAGCCTGTTTGGTGTAGTGATTAAGGCATCAGGCTCTATACCAGAATACTGCATCCAGTTTTGGTCACCATGATGTAAAAAAGATGTTGAGACTCTAGAAAGAGTACAGAGAAGAACAACAAAAATGATTAGGGGACTGGAGGCTAAAACATATAAGGAACGGTTGCTAGAATTGGGTATGTCTAGTTTAACAAAGAGAAGGACAAGGGGGGACATGATAGCAGTATTCCAATATCTCAGGGACTGCCATAAAGAAGAGGGAGTCAAGCTATTCTCCAAAGCGCCTGAAGGCAGGACAAGAAGCAACATGTGGAAACTAATCAAGGAGAGAAGCAACCTAGAAACTAAGGAGAAACTTGAGAACAATTAATCAGTGGAACAGCCTGCCTCCAGAAGCAGTAAATGCTCCAACACTGGAAGTTTTTAAGAAGAGACTGGACAGTCATTTGTCCGAAATGGTGTAGGGTTTCCTGCCTGAGCAGGGGGTTGGACTAGATGACCTCCAAGGTCCCTTCCAACTTTACTACTATTACTATTACTGTGAGTTCCAGTCATGCTTTAAACATGAAGCCAGCTGGGTGACCTTGGGCCAGTCATTCTCTCTTAAACCACTTTTTTAAAAAAACAAATATTTATTATTTGTTTAAATTTATGAAAATCCTGCCTTACATGCATGATGCATGGAGAGAAGAGAAGAGAAGAGAAGAGAAGAGAAGAGAAGAGAAGAGAAGAGAAGAGAAGAGAAGAGAAGAGAAGAGAAGAGAATATTGTGGTGCACTGTGCCATGGAAACAAAGTTAATGGGAAAACTTTATAGCTTCTCTTATGATCCCTAATCTCCCTTAAAGTAATTTGCTCCACCTTCCATTAACTTCAATCATTGCCACTAAAATCCAATTCTTAAAAATGAGTTAGCCCAGTGTGTTCTTCACATTAGATTAAACAAGGCACAAAATAAAAATGCAGAAACTTTGCTGTACCCTTAAACTGCTGTGTAGATTAAAAAAGATGAACTTGATCACTTGATATATTAACTTAATGCTCTTCTTCTGAATGTTATGGTCTCAGTTTTAATTTGTTTTCTTTCCACCTAATTGTTTAGCACTTAGAGAATTATAGTTTCCTTTTTAATGTGAATCATAATAAAGCCAAAATGGGAAATGAGAGCAAGGAAAAAAGAAAGTCCATACAACTTATACATAATAATGGTACTCTGGGAAGACAATGCCAAATGCCATGGTCTTTTAAAATTATCTAATTCAGAACCATTGTAACATTACTTAACTCAATGCAGGGCATTTAAGATAGAAATAAAAGTGGAGTTAATGATCCCCTTACTAAATAGCAATATTCCTTAAAGAAGATTTCACATGTAATGCAAATCTATGCAGAACAGTGATATGATAAATGAAGCTAACCTTGGAAGTAATATTAGTGGATGTTGAACAAGTTTGTATTTCCTCTTAAAATACTGATTCTTAGTTTAAAATGAATCCTAAGGCTCAGTAGTTGTTTATGGCTAGTATTGCCTTTGCTCAGTTTAATCAAAATTATTCAGGTGTTATACTGTAATTATATCACAGTTGGATTGACACAATGTTTTCAAAATACAGTAGGTATACTTTTAAAATTACTCAAAAACTATTGGACCAGCATGTATTGCAACTTGGCTATCAAAGGAATATATGAGTTTCTTTCTGAATGAGAACACTGACTTCTGAGTCATTTGTCAGGTTCCACTCAAATTCTGGTAATGGCTTTTGAAATGAATGATTTAGAACAGGGATGTCAAACTTGCAAAATCACGTGACGTGTCACAACGTATTGCAACATTTTTTCCATTGCCAGCGATGGGGTGGATGTAGTTTCGCCATGATGCATCTGGCCCGCTGGCCGGCAGTTTGACACCCTTGATTTAGAACTAGAATATCTGCTAGTGTTAATTAGAACTTGCCCAGGCATTCTCCATTATAACCTAATAGCAAGGGCTATAAACACATTCTGCTATACAGTAAATTCCAGTGGGAGTAAATTAGAGAATTCTGCTTTCATCAGACTTCACTATGAGATAAATCCTAGCATCAAAACCAAATAGTATTAATATATTTTTCCAATCAAAATTCTACAAAAATTAAAAAAGGGAAGAGAGGGAAAGACATTACATCTACACAGCAGTAATTAGATTTAAAAGTGGTGTTTACCATAGAAGTGTGATCAGCATTTTGCACTAGAGAACTGTTACTCAGCCTCAGCAGCTTTAAGATGTTGAGAACTTCAACCCCCAAAATTATCCAACCAGTATGCATAATGGCAAAGTAATTCCAAAATTGTTTGGATACAGTCAGCATCTAATCTACTTTTTCTTTTGATTTTCTTACTGGATGAATGAATGATCCTGGGTAATTGACATGTATGTATATGTTAGACACTTGCAACTTCTTATTCTGTATTGGCTATATCACTTCTACCTGGTATATATTTCTGGGCTGATAATTTTATTGTATCCTTTCTCTAGTTGTTAAAATATTCCCTTAGTCTATCCATGAAAGCTTTTAATATTAGTTATCGGAATAACCCCTCTCCCATGATTTTGCATGATTTTGCTTGGTTTTTACATGTTTTCTCAACTTTGGAAAATAATAGTATTAACTGATTAACTGTAGGAGCCAAGCAAGATTTTTGAATGAATGTAGCTAGATTTGGAGACTGCATAATGTTTTCTTCCTAGCACTCTCCTGCAAGAACAGGATCCATTTTGGGGGGAGGAGGCAAGTGGTCCATTGGTTGTGACAGGAATCGATTGACTGGCTTGTCACCTGAGGCTGACCTTGTGGGTTTAGAGAGAACCAGCTTTCATGCCTAAAATGGGACTAGAATTCACAGTCTCCCAGTCTGTAGCCTGGAGCCTTAACCATTAGTGCAAACTTGCTTGCTATTAAGAAACTGCGTATCCCCGAAGTCTGTGGGTATTTAGAACTGGAATATGAGTCACATACAATAAACTGAATGTACAACTTCAATTATCTTGAAAATGTAGCAGAACAGAGATACCTAGTATTTATATCAAGTGTAATAAAGCAGGAGACAGCATGTTCCCTAATCACCTAAATGCCTTTAAATTATACCTCCAGTTTCTTCTATGCTAGAGGAAGGCAGTTCTACAATCAGAATATCAGTGGTGCCCTCTGCTCTACTAAAAGTATGTCATAAATGTTCCTGTTTTAAACCTAAGGTGCTAAGATCTCCAGTTTTGATCTTTCTGGGACTGTTCCTACAGTAATGTTTTGTTCAACTCTTATCTCAGTCCTTCAGTTTAACATCAAATCATCTTCCTATGATTTTTGTACCAATAGCTTCGTCATTGTGAATCCATTAAAATGGAATTTTTTCCTCATTACAGAATTTCTAAAAATGGCACCTGCTGTAATATGCTTTACCTCTTTAGTGTAGATAGATAGATGATAGATAGATAGATAGATAGATAGATAGATAGATAGATAGATAGATAGATAGATAGATAGATATAGAGAGAGACGGAGACGGAGAGAGAGAGAGAGAGAGAGAGAGAGAGAGAGAGAGAGAGAGAGAGAGAGAGAGAGAGAGAGATACATGGAGTATTTTCAAATGTTTATTTGGTTGCTAAATACCCCATAGCACAGATTTTGAGTGGGTGATTTTTTTTCTTCAAAAGCTCCCAGTTGCACTTCATTTCACTGCAGAAAACAGTTTTACAATTTTTGGGACCTTGTTGACATTTAATGAATTTTGGCTCTTATAAAGCTTTAATACATTTCATCAAATAAATGAAAAAATATATAGGAGAGAAAAAAAAATCATGTTTTGCAGTCTTTAAATCTTGCACTGCCCTCATCATATGTTTTGAAAGCAGCAAATGCCCTGTCAGAAATTCTCAGAGATGCTGTGACTGAATTGCTCTATTATCTCCACAAGTCAGCAAAAGGAAAACACCTCTACAGCAAAGAGGGTGCCAGATCAGCCAGACTGTAAAGGAGAAAAGAAACTGAAGCATGTAGTGACAAGTTACCTGTCATCAGAAGTTATGCTGAAGAGGTTATGATATATTCCCTATGGTGGAGGCAGGATAAGGTGGGGGAATGTTTTAGCTCCTGCAACCTTTTGTCCTTGAATAACTCACTTGATGCTCAGGAAAATCAAATAAGAGTTTCTCAAGTTTCTTCCTAAGTTTATTAAGTTTTCTGAAGAAATATCTAGTTAGATGGTGAACTTAAGTTTAGAGCTAATTAGCAATTTAAAAAAGGTATTTGTGATAGGTGCTCTTTGCGGTTAAATATTTTTTTACTATTTATTTCAAGTGTCTGTGCATCTTATCTCAATTGAAGGAACAACAACAACAAAAACACGAAGAAATATGCATAAACACCCAGTGGTGGGATTCAAATATGTGAACAACAGGTTCTCTGTGTGGATGTTGCTTCCAGAAGTCCATTCTGGGCCTGGGCAACAAAACATTAGGTACCAGTTCTACCGGACTGGTGCAAACTGGCTGAATCCCACCACTGTATACACCATGAAAATTGAAATGTGTACTATCGAATTCAAACCATTTTTAGCATTTCCCCCCAAAAATCTGTTTGTTTTCCAGCTTAAAAGCTGCTATATTTGCCCAAACAAAAGCAGAGAGAAGATGTGGCATAGTTTCTTTTTTTCTTTTTTTTGTAAAAGTTTTATTAATATTTTACAATAACAACCTTAATGCCTGGTGTACAGCGTGTTGTCTTGGTTCATAATTTTTTTACAATCAATAATAGTTAATTAACAGTCAATAATAATTCATTTTTATACTTCCATAATTAGTATATCAATTGATAATATATTTCCTTGATCCTCTCCTCTCCCAATAGTATTCTCCTTCTTCAGCATTAAACAAATATAATTTTTGATATTTAATATTATCCATATATAAATGATTAAATAAAAATATTTTCTTCTATATCTATACCAACAACAATAGCATCCATATATAGTATTTTTTTCTTATCAACATGTTCGTAAAAGTCATCTTATTAATTAATCATATATCTTTATTTTCATAAATCTTGTTTAAACTCAATTTCTCCATAATATTCAAACAATTCTTATCAATCATAATTTTCTCAATAATTAACATAAATATCCAAATTTTCCACTTAAATATATCATCCCAGTATTTTCATATTTTATATATTATAGAAATACTATACTACTTATCTATCATAAGATCTACCTATAACATCTTTTCTAATCAATTTGTATTTCACTTCTATTTGTAAAAAATAATTAAATCACTATATATCCTTTTTTCAAAATTCTTATTAAGCCTAAATTACCTACAATATTTCAGTCATCCCTTAATCCTAAATCTTTTCAAACTTAATTTGTCTTTAAAATTCAAACTTTTCCTTCACTTTCATCATCCCAATATTTTTACATTTAATGTCTTATCAAAAAATAACATATTACTTATATCTCTTATCCCACTTATTCTAAAGCCCTTTTATAACCAAAGTTATTTGTTTATTTAGCCATATTCAAACAAGTGTTTGCTCGTATAATATCCCATCTGGTAGAGCGAGTCAAGTCTCTTAAGTCCGTCTCTAATCTTCTTTCTTTGCCAAATTGTTTTCCAAATTAATATTTTCAAAAAGTTCTTGTATTTTTGTAGAGGATACATATACGCATAGAGGATACATAATACGTAAGATGTATGCTTTTTGACTCCCAAACAGTGATTCTCGTAGCAGTGTCCATTTTGTTAAGTCTTCTTTCTTCTCAGGTTTATTTTGACATTCTAATGCATAAGGTATCTTTTCCATATTTATTGTTGTAACCAAAACTTGTGAAGTTTTTCTTGTTTGTATTAAGTTATAGTTCCCTTCATTTGTGACTTCGCCAATTAAGTCATTTTTTTCTAATTCACATTTTGTTATGTGATTTGTTTGTACATTTTTTACTATCATTCTTTCAATGTTTTTTGATTGTAGATTTAAATTAGAAGTATATTCCTTTATGTTATCAAAGTTATGTTTAATCTTCTCATGGTTTAGACCAGTGGTTCTCAACCTTTTTAATGCCACGGCCCCCAACCAATTGTAAGTCGAGGACTACTCAACCAGTCATAAGTCGAGGACTACTCAACTGGTGCAGCACCGTTTGCAGAATGGGACTTTTGGTGGGCTCAACAGGGCAGAGACAGCCTGGACAATTCCTATTGGCTTTTGAAAGCCAATAGAATTAGACTCTATTCAAGAGAGTCTATTCTATTGGCTTTCAAAAGCCAACAGAATAAAAGGGAGTAGCACAGCTAAGGAAAAGGGGAAAAAAATGGTGGACTGCATTGTTTAGCGACCCCTGTGAAATGGTCGTTCGACCCCAAATGGGGTCCCGACCCACAGGTTGAGAACCACTGGTTTAGAGCAATTGTGATTTGTATCTATCGTAGCATTGCATAAATTTCTTCTTGGAAAGCATTTGTCTTGTCTTGAAATGTTGCTTTAGAGGTCTTTGCTCTTTCTGGTTGAATCCTTCAAGATTAGATATTAAGTGTGGCATTCTATCAATTTTTAATGAATATGTCATATCCATGTTGTCTCCCCCTTTTGAGTAATCCATCATAAGTGCCATAATTTCTGTAATTAGCTTTGTCAAGCTGACCAAAACTCAAAATCCAAACAGTCCAATTTTATATAGTTCTTGTCTTTATATATAATTTTATAATCCACTGTAATTTTCAATTGTCAAGGTTTCAGTAAAATCAATCTTTTATAACAATTCTTTTTTTCAGGAGTCAATTGTCAATTGTCAACCAGTCAGAATTGCAATTCAGTATATTTATCCACTTTAAATCCTTCCTACTACTTTTCTTTTCAAGACTTAGCCATAGATCAAAGTTTTTAAACAATGCATAAGTTTAGGCCACAATCAAACTATTTCTTTTCCCTCAAACATTTTCCAATCTTATGGCTGGCCCAGTATACAATCTCTTCATTGTCCCCAATTTTGTTTCTAGGCATTGTCTCTAATGCGCTATGTTCTAGTTGTCCACTAGATGTCAGCAAATATTTGTTTTCCAGCTCTTTCAGGTAAGAAGTTCTTATTAGTTTTCTTTTTTTATGATTTCATCAAAATCCTTTAGAATATAATCTTAGCAGTTTGTTTCAGTTTATAAATTTGATCAGATTGTAGTATTTTAAATTTAATTTCAATATGTTTCTTTCCTCCTTAAAGGTTAATTTGCCACTTCTGTCTATGGGGGAATGGGAATGTAGTTCGCTCCCCTCACTTTCAGAAGTTTTTTGCTTTGGGGATCTTTCCCACGGACTTAGTAGCAAAATAAGGGAGAGAAGATCAAATACTCTCACCAATTCCAAGCACGCCATTCACCGTTGTTCTGGTTAGTGCTCTTAGACTTCTTGGCTGCAGGTAGCTTGGGCTAGACACTGGCATGTGTCTAGCCAGTGTCTAGTGTCTAGTTTCTCCTGTCAGTTTTGGAGGCCTTTCCCCAGATCAAACAAAACAATTGCTGTCACTTTGTGTTCAACGGGCAACCCTCCTTCATGGTCACCTCTTCGGGGTAACTTCGGACCCATTTAGAATCCCCCTGGCAGGGCAAAACTAGCCATGGGGAACAGAGGTCCGCTCTTGCATGGCCATGTGCTATGGACGCAAAACTGAAAAGATGTGGCATAGTTTCTGCTGAACTTTTGAAGATAATCTTTTAAGGATGATAAGGGACAATTAAATCACTTTTAAAAGACAAGCAATACATCTAGGAAGTTGAATCTTAAATATTTGGATAGTTTATTTTTCTAAAAAAAAGAGATATGGAAGTATGTATTTTATTGGTGGGTAAATGCATATATAAACATTGCTTATTTAAGTCAGTGACAGAATGATCTCAATTAGAATCCAAGGCAAACCATTCAATATCACAATAGTTCAAATCTATGCCCCAACCACTGGTGCTGAAGAGGATGAAATTGACCGGTTCTATGAAGCCCTACAGCACCTTATAGAATTAACACCAAAAAATGATGTCCTTATCATCATGGGGGATTGGAATGCTAAGGTAGGAAGCCAAAAGATAACCGGAATAACAGGCAAGTTTGGCCTTGGAGTACAAAATGAAGCAGGGCACAGGCTAATAGAATTTTGTCAAGAGAATACGATGGTCATAACAAACACTCTTTTCCAACAACCCAAGAGACGGCTCTACACATGGACATCACCAGACGGTCAACATAGAAATCAGATTGACTATGTGCTCTGCAGCCAAAGATGGAGAAGCTCTATACAGTCAGTAAAAACAAGACCAGGAGCTGACTGTGGCTCAGATCATGAGCTTCTCGTTGCAAAATTTAGGCTTAAATTGAAAAAAGTAGGGAAAAGCACTAGGCCACTCAGATATGAACTAAATCATATTCCTGATGAATATACAGTAGAGGTGACAAATAGATTTAAGGAACTGGATCTGATAGACAGAGTGCCTGAAGAACTATGGATGGAAGTTCGCAACATTGTACAAGAGGTAGCAACTAAAACCATCCCAAAGAAAAAGAAATGCAAGAAAGCAAAATGGCTGTCTGAGGAAGCTTTGCAAATAGCTGAGGAAAGAAGGGAAGTGAAAGGCAAGGAGAAAGAGAAAGATACACCCAATTGAATGCAGAATTCCAGAGAGTAGCTAGAAGAGATAAGAATGCCTTCTTAAATGAACAGTGCAAAGAAATAGAAGAAAACAACAGAATAGGGAGGACCAGAGATCTCTTCAAGAAAATTGGAGATATGAAGGGAACGTTTCATGCAAAGATGGGCATGATAGAGGACCAAAATGGCAGGGACCTAACAGAGGCAGAAGAGATTAAGAAGAGATGGCAAAACTACACAGAAGAACTATACAAGAATGAGCTTAATATCCCAGATAATGACAATGAGATGGTCACTGACCTCGAGCCAGACATCCTAGAATGTGAAGTGAAATGGGCCTTAGAAAATCTGAGCAACAACAAAGCTAGTGGAGGTGACAGTATTCCAGCTGAGCTATTCAAAATCTTAAAAGACAATGCAGTAAAAGTGCTACATTCAATTTGCCAGCAAATTTGGAAAACTCAACAGTGGCCACAGGATTGGAAATGGTCAGTTTACATTCCAATTCCAAAGAAAGGCAATGCCAAAGAATGTTCAAATTGCCAACATACGCTGGATCATGGAGAAAGCTAGGGAGTTCCAGAAAAACATCTACTTCTGCTTCATTGACTATGCAAAAGCCTTTGATTGTGTGGATCACAACAAATTGTGGCAAGTTCTTAAAGAGATGGGAGTACCAGACCATCTCATTCGTCTCTTGAGAAACCTATATGCGGGTCAAGAAGCAACAGTGAGAACCGAACACGGAACCACTGATTGGTTCAAAATTGGAAAAGGAGTCCGGCAAGGCTGTATACTGTCGCCCTGCCTATTTAAATTATATGCAGAGCACATCATGAGAAAGGCAGGGCTAGATGAATCAAAAGTTGGAATTAAGATTGCCGGGAGAAATATCAACAACCTAAGCTATGCAGATGATACCACTCTAATGGCAGAAAGTGAAGAGGAACTAAAGAGCCTCTTGATGCGGGTGAAGAAGGAGAATGCAAAAGTTGGCTTGAAACTCAACATTTAAAAAACCAAAATCATGGCATCCGGCCCTTTCAATTCTTGGCAAATAGATGGGGAAGAAATGGAGGTAGTGACAGATTTTATTTTTCTGGGCTCAAAGATCACCTCAGATGGGGACTGCAGCCAAGAAATTAAAAGACGCTTGCTCCTGGGGAGGAAAGCTATGGCAAATCTAGACAGCATACTAAAAAGCAGAGACATCACCCTGCCAACAAAGGTGCGTATAGTCCAGGCCATGGTTTTCCCAGTTGCAATGTATGGCTGTGAAAGTTGGACCACAAGAAAGGCTGAGCGCAAAAGAATTGAGGCGTTTGAACTATGGTGCTGGAGAAGACTCCTGCGAGTCCCTTGGACTGCAAGCCATTCAAACCGGTCAGTCCTAGAAGAGATCAACCCTGACTGCTCTTTAGAATGCCAGATCCTGAAGTTGAAACTCAAATACTTTGGCCATCTAATGAGAAGGAAGGACTCATTAGAGAAGAGCCTAATGCTGGGAAAGATTGAGGGCAATAGAAGAAGGGGACGACAGAGAATGAGATGGCTGGATGGAGTCACTGAAGCAGTAGGTGTGAACTTAAATGGACTCCAGAAGATGGTAGAGGACAGGAAGACCTGGAGGAACGCTGTCCATGGGGTCGCGATGGGTCGGACACGACTTCGCAATTAACAACAACAACAAATTTAAGTCAGCAAACTTATGGATGATAATTTGTCTAGAATTGCATGCTTTCACTGCATTGCACTTAAAGCACTTAGGCCTTGGTGCATGTGTTTTACTTCCTGCCCCTGCTCTTCTTTGTGCATTTTTATAAATACCTGTAGATATCCTAATTTCTAGAAAATACTGATACTTGAAATATTATTCCTCTTTGTTTGTTTACTTTTGGCTGTCTCACACTTTTTAAAGGGGACTACAATATGGGAGACAGTCACTTGTCAACCTGCTGCTGCAACCTATTTTAAAATGAGACTTCATATATATATATATATATATATATATATATATATATATATATATATATATATATATATATATATATATATATAGGAAGTTTTTCAGACAGACCGGTCTGATATATATAAATATATATATAATCTTACTGCCTCTTTCGTTCAATTATATCAAAAAAGCTCACTATGTATTTCAAAAATAAATTAACACAAGACGTTACACTACTCTCCATCTGTTGCATCGCCTTGAATTTATTTGTCTGCTCTCATATTATTTTAAATGATTTTTCCAATAAAATCCACATTTTTTTCCTTTAGATGAAGGAAAGAAAATGGGAGGTGGTTGTGTGTTTTAATAAACTGTATCATAACTGTATGAGATAGACTGGTATTTTCTTCTCAAATGAGAATACACACACACACACACACACACACACACACACACACACACACAAACACATCTTCTACATTTTTATAAGCTACTACATTCTGTAGATTTGTCTCCAGCAATTTTCTCATTTTATTTTGCTCATGATCTGTAGAGAA
Source organism: Crotalus tigris (assembly GCF_016545835.1). Taxonomy (NCBI): domain Eukaryota; kingdom Metazoa; phylum Chordata; class Lepidosauria; order Squamata; family Viperidae; genus Crotalus; species Crotalus tigris. The sequence continues at coordinate 269,156 of NW_024096780.1, forward strand.
AATCATTAAACAGCATCGTGTGAGTCTTCTCCAGCCATTTTTCCAATGCTAAAAGATACAGTTTGTTTTTCTTGTGTTTTTCTCTGAGCTTGCTCTTTCTCCTGTTGATATTTTATTACCAGGCTTAAATAACATCATTAATATATTTGGTATTTCATAACTTGTCCTACCAGTCATGATTGGAGCATTGTTTCTTCCTTGATTGCTTTTGGGGTGGTGAATTGTTTCTTCTTTTATTGTTCTTATTTATCTGGTGATGGTTCTTGCTTATTTGGATATTAGTTGATAGGTGCGTGATGAGAAAGGATTGGCTTAGTCTTACTTTACCTTAGGTAACTTCCTTTTTTTTTTTTACAGTTTGTAGATAGAGATTATCTCAATGTATCTGTTAATGGTTGATTTGTCACAGGGCCCTGCATCTAGGAATTCACTTACAGTTTTGGATCTTGCTTGATCTAAAATATCTAGTTTCCAAGTTAAAATTGTGGCTGCAACTATTGTGAAATTAAGGAGTTTTTATCATGCCTTCTAATTGGCAGTTGATGTTCATAGATGGGTTCTCTTACTTTTCTGTTAGTTTGCCCCTCATAGTGGTTTTCACAATTTTTGCATTGTATGTTATCATTTCTGGTTGTTGGGCTTGCTTGGGACATTTTGACTATATTTTGTTGGTCTCTGGGCTACCACGATGCCTAGAGGTTATAGTAACCTACTGATAATTTCAGAAATGTTTTTGATATATGATGGAATTATCCTTTTCATGGATTAGGTGATTGTTGAATGCATGGGAAAACAGTTGTTAATGAAGTTGTGGGAATTGTGTGTTGGAAAATTTTATACAGTATAGATGGGGTGTATCTGCTTTTTGGAGTTTTGGTTTATTACAATGTTCCAACAGAAGAGAGCATATGTAGCTTAGGGTTGAACTTTATGGTTCTTGGTACTCTCTGAACTTGGTTGCTTTCTTGCAGAGATTTCATTACCACTCTAGATAATATCATTATTGAGAGAGAAAATAGGGTTTGCTGGCTGTTTGTATGCAATAGCTCACCCTGCCAGTCTTAGTGCGGGCATGAGTGCCTCCTTAATAGTTCTTTGATTAGGATAGGGTTTCTTCTGGTGCTGTTCCTGCTCATCCATGTGTTGGCTAGCAAAGAGGGTGTATTCTGGTAGTTTGTTTTCTGATAGGCTTTTGATAATTTCTTTTAAATGGTATATAGAGTTTATCTCTATGTGACTATTGAGGGCTGATTTGTCTAAATGCTAAATAGGTAATGAGGCATTCTGCAGTAGATCTTACAGAGATCAATAATTTCCACAAATAAGGGTATTTCCTTGAGCCGGTCAGGATCAAACTCCTGGCTGTGGGCAGAGTCACCCTACAATACTGTGTTCTAACCACTGCAACACTATGACTTCATATTCATTCATCAATTTATGTGATTTGTCCTGTTTTGGTTAGGTCATTAAAGGTTTTCCCAATTACAAAAAAACCTTTGAGATATTGCTTTGAATTTTTTAAAACAATTTCAATAAACTAGCTTTTCTTCTATTTTTCTTTTTCTATCTGAATATCATAGCATCATTTACTATCGAGTTTATTATTGTCTAATTGCATATCTACTTTCCTGATTTATTAAAATGATAGCCTGCTATCACTAGTTAGTCATGCTTTTCACAATTTACAGATATTTTTTCCTGTTTTAATTTGGGAGGGGTATTTTTTTTCCATTTTGCAATGCTCTGTTGAGAGTCAGTGATGGATTATATACTCAATGTAATAATGCAGACAATATGATTTGGCTGTAGATAGCAGCATCTGCAGACTCTCACTACTTTCATCAGAATGACAAAAACAGCACTGTGCCACATGATCTACTGCTTTGGGATGATGCTATAATATTGTTGAATTACGCTGATCCCCATGGACAACCCTGGCTATTGGCTTTCATTTGTTCATTTGTAGATGTCTCCAAGCTTACTAAGAATCTTTAATTCTTCATAATGCTACATAATGCTACAAAACAAAACATGTAAGATTTATTTTTTCCCAATTATTGGTTTGTATATTTATATCCAATATTTCTATCCTAGTGCAATCTTAATGGACTCAGAAAGTGGATATTAAGTTAATAGACGGAACAATGTAAAATCATTACCTTTCTTGTATTATAGAAAACAGAATGGGACAACTCGCTGCTGCCAACATACCCCGTTCATCTCACTCCAGTCAACTCACCCTAGTCAATTTATCATGGGAAAACTCACTGGGGACAATTCAACACAGGACAACTCAAGAGAGAGATAATTGAATTGTGGACTCCATGCTCTGGTTTACCCTAACCATGAGGATTTCTAACTTAAGAAGTTCAAATCTAAACCAAGACAAGGCCAAGTCAACTGGGGTGAGTTGTCCTAGACCCTTATAGAAAATGCAGTTCTTGAATACATTTTTGCAGTGGATCAAATAGGAATTTGGTTGTCTATGTGAAATGTCAGTAGGGAAATATTACTTTAAAGAGGACAACAAAATCTATTGGTTTTTCAATTTTGATTCAGTTTGAGTCTTCCTGTACATTCAATTTTAAAATGGAAATAAATATCCCAATACAGATCTCCTATTTCCCCTCTGCTTTTTCTGTCAGCACTATAAGGCAGGAATAATGTGCACATGTCCAAACAGATATGAAGTATAATGTGTATTTATACACATCCATGTCATTATTACGGAAGGTGTGCATGCACGCATGGGTGAATATGACAAGAGAAGGAATGAGTGAAGTGACTCTGCTCCAGTTAATTGTTTTTCAAAGATTATCCAGTCCTATTTTTAGGAGATTGTGAGAATGAAGAAGAGCAACTATGCCTTTATTTATTTATTTATTTATTTATTTATTTATTTATTTATTTATCTATCTATTTATTTATCTATTTATCTATTTATTTATTTATTTATTTATTTATTTATTGTTTCCATTTGACTTTTCTACTTATATGACCTTCAGTCAGCTAACCAATAATATGGAAGATGCAAAAAATAAAATAAAATCAATTTAAAAACTAAAAGCCCAGCGAAAAAGGCAATCTCCTATCTCAATTGAAGTTAAATGAATTCTGGACTGAACTATCAGACAATACCTCTGCTAATCCTCAGAATTCTACTATTTTTAGACATGCTTTCCATTAAATCTCTAGAGAAAGAAAATAATGAGGGCACTCAGTAGGAAAGTCCCATGAGACTTCTTTCCTGCCAATACACCCAATGGACTTTAAGCAGCTAAAACATTTGCATAAAGTAACAGTGATGGAAGATGAAGAATGAATGCAGCTGAATTCAAGTATAAGTCCAGGTAGTGATGAGGATGGTGAATGCCAGCATTTCTTACCCTCCTTGTTTTAGTAGAATGTCATCCAGCAGCACTATTCAGGGTAACCCAATTGTGAAAGAAATAGGCAAAAGAGGTTCATTCAGGCATTTGTGATAGGTTTCTGAGATCTTTTGCTAATAAAATTGCTCATATTTGCACAGATCTAGATGCCATATTGCCATAATCTAAGGGTTTCAAGATCCCTGGGAATATTCTGAGTTTTAGACTCTCAGTAAGTGGATCGGGTTCTTGAATTCAATTACCTGTGGACTGCCTCACTGTCTGGAACTGTTGATCCTTCTTTAGGTGGTACTCCCCCATCTACAGAGAACATTTATCAATCCCATTATCTGCCCATAAATCTCTTGATCTGCAGTCTCCAGCTTTTCATTTTTAGGAAAGGTACTGGAGAAGGTCATTAGACAATAGCTACAAAAGATCTTGGGTGAATCAGATTATCTTAGATCTTTTCATTTAGAATGCAGATGCGAATATGAGAGTCAAACTGCAAAGATCACTCTTATGAATAACCTCTATCGAGATTTTGAATATTAGTTTCTCGCTTTGAGTAAATATGTCAGAAAAGTTTGACAGTAAAAAAGATCAAGAACCCCTGAATCAATTTGGGATGTGGGGCATCCCTGTATGGTGTTTCTAGTTTTTTCTGAGTAAGTGCTGCTAAAAAAAAAAAAAAAAGTATGAAAGAAGGCCATTGAAAATCTTGGGTATTCAGTAAGGAATATTGTTAACTTCTATTTGTCTGACAAGGAAGCAAACCAGATGGGTTTCCTGAAGTATCTTCAAAGCTAATCTAAGGCCAAAACAAACACTGAAAACTATGAGAGCACATTCCTAGCTTTACCTATGGTCAGCTAATTAAGGTGGAATCTCTCTGAAATGTTTTCTTCTCCATCTACACTCTGTTACATTGTCTCAGATGATCCAAATGTTTCTTCCAATGGTTTTACCCAGTAACTCACAGGTGATACATGATTTTGCTTTGTCCCAGTGTTATGTAACATCTGTACATAACAGGCAGGAGATGTCCTATCATTTTGTTTGGAAGCACCAAAGACTAAATCCAGCACACAGAGCTACTGATTGTAGAGAAAATAGTCAAGAAGCTTGTCTCCATGCTCATTCTAGATACATACTCATTCTAGATACACCTCCAAAGGAACAGATCTAAAACTTAGAGTTATCGTGAATTTGTTGCACCTTCAGGACAACAAATGGAGTCCATAGCTGGGGACCTTTTCCCCATCTTTGATTTATATTTGAGGTGCAGAGCTGTTAAAGCAGGAGGTTGTACCAACAGTGATTTATGCCCTCATTGCATCTAGATTAGAGTAGCAATAGCAATAGCACTTAGACTTATATACCACTTCTTAGTGCTTTACAGCCCTCTTTAAGCAATCTGTGTCCTCATTTTACCCATCTTGGAAGAATGAAAGGCTGAGTCAACCTTGAGCTGGTGAGAATTGAACTGCTGGCAGTCAATGTAATTTGCTTCCAATACTGCATTCTAACCACTGCACCACCACCTCTCTCAATAACACAGTTTCCTTAGGATTGTCTTTGAAGACTACTTGAAAATTGGATTTAGTACAAAATATAGAAGCCCACATGTTGACTGGTGAGAAGTCTTTCTGCAACATAACATTAATGTTGCAGAAGCTATATTGATTACCCATATGTTTCTAAGTGCAATTCAAGGTACCGAGATTACTATAAAGCCTATTATTGTGGTCTGGAATATCATGGAAACCCTCCCCTTCAGTAAAATCTTCTCAACCTATGAGATAATCTGGGAAGAAATGTTGGAAGTCCTCTTTTTTAGGAACGAAGGGAAACATGAGCCCACAAATAAGACTTTTCAGTAGCATCCCTCATTACCCTCAAATAAATTGTTCCCCTAGAACAGGGGTAGGCAACCTCGGCTCTTTTATGACTCATGGACTTCAACTCCCAGAATTCCTGAGTCAGCATAGCTGACTCAGGAATTCTGGGAGTTGAAGTCCATGAGTCATAAGAGAGTCAAGATTGCCTACCCCTGCTCTAGAGACTTTAACATTTCCTATTTGGCTAATTTTTTAAGGGAACACCCTGATTATTGCAGCAAACATTTTGAGATTGAACAAGATTGTGGCTCATTTTTGAAATTCCCTGTTTAACTTCCTTGTCATTACTTGTTAACAGTTGTTGTTTTTTCATTGATATTTATGAAATATTTATTTATGATATTTAGGTAATCCATGGGGAGTTTCTTTAAAGAAGATAGGATATAAATATTGTAGAATAAAGTCAAATAAAAATAACCCATGGATGTCTACAATTATATCCAATTGTGTGTTAATTAGTGATAGAGGGACCAGGCATATTGAAAAGCCACTCCATTGGAAAACTGTTCCATCCGTTAAAGATTTAACATGATTAAGTTGAAAATAAACAACAATATTACTGCTAATGAACATCGTTATCTGTATTTGTAGTCAGGACAGCTAGAATCTTATTTATTCTTTTCTAAACTCAAGGAGACTGGACCCTTAGCTCCATAGAACTATGCAAAGTTAGCTGCATCTTTCCCATTAATAAAAAAAGATTTGGTGTAGCTAGCTCTGCCAGGATTCAGCTGTAATTCTGTGCATCTTGTGCAAATGTATAGAACAGGGGTCCTCAACCTTGGCAACTTTAAGACTTGTGGACTTCAAAGCTGGCTGAGGAATTCTGGGAATTGAAGTCCACAAATCTTAAAGTTGCCAAGGTTGAGGACCCCTGGTATAGAAGATAGCTTCTTAATAGGTTATAGGCAGTAATAGATGTAGCAAAAATAATTAATAAATTGCTGCATACCTTTCTTATGCAAGGGGAGGGGGGAGGCAGATGAGAGCACCCAACGTTAGACTAACTGCTTGGGTGAACCAAGCTTTAAATGTCATCTTTTTCTTGAATTACTCAATATAAAGCTGACATTATTTGAAAGACATTTTGTCAGATGAAGATAGTCATGTCTGCCATCACTTGCTTGTTTGGGGACCTTTTATTAAGACATTGCAATGTATATATATATATAAAAATGTAAAGGTGGAAAGCTACAGAAAACATTTAAAGTGTATTGATCTCATCACTCTTCTTTTCCCTGAGACATACTGGTAACAACCATTCCACTGTTTGCATCCAGCCTCCGCACGAAATGCATCTTTCATGATATGCAGATTGCTTTTTAGAACTGCAAAGCCTGCCAACATTCGTTCCAGCGTTGCCAAGAGTATGAGTGAAAAACAGTTTTGCTATGTTTGACATGTTTTAACTTTCTGAATGTTGCTGCCAACTTTCCTCACATGAGAGAGAGAGAGAGAGAGAGAGTGAGAGAGAGAGAGAGAGAGAGAGAACCTGCTATGTTGGTAGAATTGGTGCTTATATCCTTGCTTTTCCCTGGAGTGAAGATGACAGTGTTTCAAGAAGAAGAGACATGAGTGGACTTCTCTGATTTTACTTCACTTGTGATTTTCTTTCAGGCTGCTACGAAAATCAAACCAATCCAGAGTTAAATTGCATTAAATGTGACTCTCTTTCTCCAAAGCAACTTTGGAACTAAGTGGGTGAGTGGATGAATGTTACCAAAAATATTATCTTCCTCACAGTTTACGCTTTCTGGTCATTCTGGTAATGCCTAGTAGACAAAACCATTATAATCTTCTAGTTTAAATTAGGGAATTTATCATGTCTACTATTAACTTCTGAAATCAAATACGGGCAATTGGTGGAGGGATTTTACCCCTAATGGGAACCAGGCAAGATGTTTCAGAGCTAGGAACAGGCTTTGAATGGTATGCGAGGGGCCAGATTTCAAGGAAGGAAGACTGTATTAAGTTAAAATTAAATTAATGAAGATTGAAGAAATTGATTAAGTATAATTTATCTGATTAATCCATATGTTTTTATTATATTTTCATTCTGTCACATTAAAATTTTAATTTGAAGAGGCTGCATGCAACTCTAGACTTCAGGGTCTGCATCCCTGATCTGTAGTATTTGTATTATATAAACCTGAATAAATGGATTCTAAATTTCTGCTAGACAGCAAGTTAGACTTGGTCCACATATCATAGCTGCTATAGTCAATCTGTGGGATGTATCAAAGAAATCATATAGTAATTTGCCATATGGATAGTGTTTTATTTTTTCAGATAAACTTAAGGGAGCCACAAAAATATATGCAGAATACACAGTGAATCACCATGGATGCTAAAGTTCATCAAGTGGCATAAGGTTGAACCTTTACTGCTGGATATAAAATATAAAACAGCCCACAGAAAATATATAAAACACTCATATTGTTGAACTTGAATCCACCATCTGAAGTTATAGATTAATAAAATAGTAGTGCTTTAGTCAATAATATGACTTTGATGCTAATAACATAATTTAACTAATTAAAATAAATAGCCTATTCTCCTGTCCTAAATGAGGACACCTGGATGAAATGAGGACACAAATGATGAAGTCATTTAGATGTTCCTTTTCTTTCTTTGAAATAAATGCTTCTGGTTATACAAAATACTAAAATAAAAGCTTCTACTTAAACACCCCTACAGTAGATCTACACAGCATGCTTAAATGGGTTATTGACTTAATCATTTTCTGCTTATTATTTTAAGAATTTATACAGGTAATAGAACCATAGCATAACAATTGATATAGTTAAAAGTGTTATGATCTAACCAAATCAGATTGTGCTATAAATAATCTAACCAAGATTAGCAATGCCAAATTTTAGCAGAAAGCTAAAGTCTGGGAAGTCTTAATCTCATTAAGTATGTTGTATGAACACATCCATGAAATTATATACATCACAGCTGCCATGTATGACAACTAATAAGATGCTTTGAATCCACAGGAAAAAGATAGGTTCACAAACTGACAGCTCTGAATGGAACTTGCTTGTTTTAACAGTAACAGTAACAATAAAAAAGTTGGAAGGGACCTTAGAGGTCATCTAGTCCAACCCCCTGCTCAGGGAGGAAACCCTATACCATTTCAGACAAATGGCTGTCCAATCTCTTCTTAAAAAATTCCAGTGCTGGAGCATTCACAGCTTCTGGAGGCAGGTTGTTCTACTGATTAATTGTTCTAACTGTCAGGAAATTTCTCCTTCGTTCTAGGTTGCTTCTCTTTTTGGTTAGTTTCCATCCATATTCTCTCTGTATCTGTCTCAAATTAATAGAATCAAAACAAAAAACAATTTCTTCCAAGATAAATAGCAATATGAACAAATGTTCTGAAATAAACACATTTATGTATAAATATTTGATTGCTAAATCATCAAGCCCAAGAGCCCAAGGAGGAATGTGCAGATTAGTCTTTATACCTACTAATATCTTACAACATGGAATTATTAAATAGATTTAGCACCATTAAATGTCCTTAAACAGTAGTTCCCAAAATTTTAATCGTTTACATTCATAAAAATGACTGAGGACACCAAAAAGCTTTTATTTATTGGGCTATAACTTCAATATTTACTGAATTAGAAATTACAACTAAGGAATTTTAAAATATGTATTTATTTGACTTTAGATACCCCCCCACACACACAGAGTTATGTTCTCACACTTTGAAAACAACTATCCTAGAATATATACCTAAGATTTTGCTTCATTATACAGAACATATACTGGCTGAGAAAAGTATACAGGAAGTCCTCAACTTATAACCATAATTGGGACCAGTAAGGCAGTTATTAAGGAGTCACACCTGATTTGACAACTTTTTTTTTCCTGCCCAGTTGTTTGCTGGTTGCCAAGCACCCAAATTTTGATCATGTGATCATGGGGATGCTGCAACTGTTGTAAATGTTGGGACTTTGAACAGTTGCTAAATGAATCACTGTAATTTGTGGATTAGCCTGTAAGAGCCAAAACCTCATTGATCATGCATAGCTTCTGCCTTCTCTGCAATAAAACTTTTATCTGTCAGTATTTAGTATGGTAAGCTTTAGTTATCTATTTTATGAATGTGGAGTCATGTTTCTGGAGAAAAGAAATTCAGAGCCTGGCCAAGTTTATAGTGGAATAATTTCCAATAGGAAAATCTTGCATTCCTTTTCTTGAACTGCTTTTAAGTTAAACTGAGGAACCAGTTCTCCTTTGAGGAGTGATGTGGTCCCATGAGGGCATTTTAGAAGTCCATGCCAGTTATGAGGAGAACACATTTCAAAATGAGAAGGTCTACTATGCTTCAAGTAAATGCAGTACACCATATAATATGGGGATACATACATTCAAAGGAAATCTGTTCCTCTTTCAGAATAAGGAACCATTGTAGAAATATTTATAAGAACATGAAATGACATGAATCAAGTGTGCAGTTGATTTTTAGTTAAACTGCCACATGAGTAGAAAAAGGTGAAATAATAGTTAGAATCTCTGAGAAAAAGCATAAGCAAAGTAAGGTATAGCTAGCCCTGTTTATATTGACAATTTCTGTTCTGTGAATAAAAAAGTTGACAAGGTTTCCGATTTGATTCTTTTCAAGATTTCAGAATATTCAACACAGTTCCTAAATGAGTGGCTATATATGTTGGGAATGATAAGGCAATTTCAATGCCACCCTTATTTTCAAATCCACTTTTTTTAGTGTGATTTATAACTTTTTATAGTGCGATTAAATATCACAAAATTAAATAAATAAATTATGATTGGTGGCACAGTCAGGCTGCTGTTTAGCCATTTTTGTCAAAGCATTTTGAAAAGTAAATTATTGTTATTTGTCCACAACAATGTGAAATCACAGCTTCTAGTTCTTCAGCTGCTGTTGACCTTCATATGCATATGCATCAAGTTCTTTCCAAAAACCTAGGGTGTTGTAAGGTATCAATGTAGTATATGCAACGATCTTAGCTATATGAGCTTTTGTAATTGACAGATGGAAATTTTATCAATGCACATATCTTCTAAGGGCCATCCAAGGTTTTTGCGGGTGTTTGTATGTAGACCTACATATATATGTACATATATATATTGCTCCTAGAAGCACGAAGCTGAAGACACCAGCCTGAAGATGATGAATGAGACTTCATCGAAATGTCGCCAAGGCACTTCCAATTTGATGTGGGAGAAAACCCGAATAACCAAAGACCTACATACAAACACCCATGAAAACCTCAGAAAACATATATATATATATCTAAACACACAAATTTCTTTTTCTGACAAAGAGTTAAAAAATTAAATTGGGAGACTAAGATGGCCATTTTGAGCTCATTCTGCTCTCTTCAGTTAGCCACAACCTTTATGGGATTCGAACCTGGGCAGTTTACATACTAGGCAGTGATTTAACCACCAAGCCACAGGGTCTCCTCCCCTCTTTGCCAGCAGAGTCAAGGGAGTATATGAAGGAAGTTTTTCAGACAGACTGGTCTGATTGATTACACCTTGACATTTTTAACTGCTATACTGCATTTTTACTTTTTGCAATCTCTTTTGCCTTGCAGCCCCCCAACTAGGGGCGTTAAGCAGGCTCAAGTCGCAACTGCAAAACATTACAAATCCAAATTTCTTTTGCAAAAAATCTTTCTGCATATACTCCCTTGACTCTGCTGGCAAAGAGGGGAGGAGACCCTGTGGCTTGGTGGTTAAATCACTGCCTAGTATGTAAACTGCCCAGGTTCGAATCCCATAAAGGGTGTGGCTAACTGAAGAGAGCAGAATGAGCTCAAAATGGCCATCTTAGTCTCCCAATTTAACTTTTTGTCAGAAAAATAAATTTGGATTTGTAATGTTTCGCAGTTGTGACTTGAGCCTGCTTAACGGCCCTAGTTGGGGGGCTGCAAGGCAAAAGAGATTGTAAAAAGGAAAACTGCAGTATAGCAGTTAAAAATGTCAAAGTGTAATCAATCAGACTGGTCTGTCTGAAAAATTTCATATATATACATGACCACGAACGCGAAGCCAGAAAATAGCAAGGCAGCCCAAAATCTTAAACCCCTCTGCAACTCAGACTAACCTGAGCACAACCAAACAGAACACTCCCCCAGCCAATCAGAGCACAGCCAAGCCCCTAACCATTCAGAACACACCTCCACCCAATCAGAACACAGCCAAGCTCCCACCCAATCAGTTCATACCCCCACTGGCAGTTAAAAGGAAGAAACAGCTAAGACCACACATTGCTGCTCAAAGCACGAAGCTGAAAGCACCAGCCTGAAGATGACGAATGGGACTTCGTCGAAACGTCGCCAAGACACTTCCAATTTTACGTGGGAGAAAAACCCAAACAACCAAAGACCTACATATATATATATATATATATATATATATATATATATATATATGTAGGTTTTTGGTTGTTCAGATTTTCTCCCACGTAAAATTGGGAGTGTCTTGGCGACGTTTTGCCAAGACACTTCCAATTTTACACGGGAGAAAACCCGAACAACCAAAGACCTACATACAAACACCCACAAAAACCTCAGAAAACAAATATATATATATATGTGTGTGTGTGTGTGTGTGTGTGTGTGTGTGTGTGTGTGTGTTATGAACCAGGGTTTTATTAGTCTGTATTCAGATGCATCTTATATTTTTATCATACATACACATGACCATAACTGCCTCCTATTTTCCCCACAATTCATTGAGATTTAAGATATGACTAGGCCAAAGTCACCCATCTGGCTTTTATGTCTGAGGTGGGGGGGAGGTGGTCTAGAATTCAATATTTTGGTTTTTAGTCTAGCACCTTCACCACAACCCGAACTGGCTTCACAAATAAAGACACTTGGTGTCTTTATAAGGAAGTATACTATTGACAATCTATTACTTAAAATTGCAGCTTTAAAATGCAATCTCTCTTACAAGGGAACATGTCCAGTTGAGCCCAGTGGATCTACTTTCAAGTAAATAAATATAACTTTATGTGATATATATACCAAATATATAATTTTCTCTTTTACCTATTTATGTAATATAGTACATCAAATGCAAATTTAAATGTTTTTTCCCCAATTGGTCAGGAACAAACTTATGGCCCTGATTTTGCTGGATTAAAGTACATGTAGGTACAATATTTTTACAACAAAGCATCTGGAGCCAGTTTGATTGATTGCCAATAAATTTAGATACTATATTTCAACAACACATGGAAGTCCACATATTCCTTAAAGTAGAGAAATATGATGAAACTAGTGAAAATTCCTATGTTTCACTTATATTTCAATGGTCACCTGCAACAGCATCTGAAGACTAATCAACAATTATCTGAGCAATTAAAAAGAAATCTGCAAAACATTTGGTTTCATTACTAGAACTTTTTGTGACAAAGTCTACCTATTAGCAAATCTAGAATGAAAATAACCAAGAGAGGCTTAACTATAATCAGAGTACTTCATATATTGATGTTTTCATGTAACATGCTACAGTCAGCACATGTTTGTGAAGTAACATCAGTTTAATATAATATAGCATGGTTTAAGATTGTCAACAAAAGCCAGAAATTCTTCTTTTATAGGATTGTAGAATTATGAATCTTGCTCTCAATTTGGTTACATTAGCCTGTTTCTCATGCTGAAAAGAGCTCAGCTGGAAAGCAGACTTAGCCTGAATTTCTAAAACATAGCTCTAGCATCATAATTTAACCACTTATTTTTCTATTTGAACTATTATGACTAATGTAATTTTCTCAAAATATTTTCCATTAGAGCAGGAACTTGGAAAATTACAATTTATTTAAACTCTAATTAATACTGTAATAGATATATCAGACTTTTATGGCGTTCAATTAATAAACCAGCTCTTGCTTCCTCTACAAAATGAATGGCTTTAACTGACACATAAGTATGCTTAGAAATCAAAACAGAGAATTATGAATAAATAATTTCTCATAATCCTACCCTTTCATGACATTTCACATTTTTTCCTCTGCCCCATTTTCATGCAATAATTCTAAAATCTTCTTATTTTTTAATTTTCCTTAACTGAAATCCCTGCATTTTAATCTTCAACCCTAACCCATCAAGTTTCTAAAAAAATGATTTCATATTTCTAATGCTTTAGTGCCCTGTGCCATATTATGCATTTACACCACATTTTTGCAATAATTGTACTTTATTTGATAAAAGCATCTATACACCATTATAAATTATGAGAGTTATGCAGTGTTTACCTATAAACCATTCACTACCAGTACATAATGAGGCAGGTTCACTTTCCTAACTGAAAAGCTTCTAAAAGAATATTTACAGAAAAAATAAACTACTACCAGTTACAGTAGAAGTTTGATTTGGGAATAATATATATTGAGCTGCTCCATGCTATTTTGAAGTGTTCACAGTTGTCGAAAATGAATATGATTAACTTTGAGATTGTGCACAGTGGTCTTGTATTGGTTAGCACGAGAAACAGGGAAATCATGAATGAAAGAAAGAATTGTCAAAAAGTGCATGAGAATGGCTGTATCCTAATGTAGACATTGATTAAACTACCACAGAATTGTCTACAGTGATTGTCAGTAGTTATCTCTCTGGAATTCCAGGCAGTTATTATTCATAGCATACTACCTTATACTGTATACGCTTATAAATAACTGATCTTGCTAACTCAGTATTGCTTATACATGATAGTATCTCTCCGTGATTTCAAAACATAGATTCTACTGAACTGAAGCTGGGTCTGCATTGCACAAATCTTGGGTTGTGCTGTACCATGGAACTATGATCTTGTGACAAGTGAAAAATTATAGTAAACATATAGGCAACAAATAGTAACTGCTGCTTCGTGAGATCAAAGTATATTGCACCATGAATTTATATATCATGTTTATGTGTCTGTGTGCTATTTACACAAATAGTGTATAAATCATCTGGCTTTCAGGATGTTTACAATGTCAATGAAATTTTGTTTAGTCAAGTAATAAGGTACCCTGGGTATGAATCTGGTATTTGAAATTGCCTTATATTTTGATATACATTAATATAGAAAATATGACTGCAGTATGCATGCACAGATAATGCTGCAACCAGGAGAAGATAAAGTTAACATATTTTCCTCATAATAACTTGTCTGGTTCTCACACAATTCAGACATGAGGAATTTCCAGAACATGGAGCACTGATTGAAATACTATATCTTTTCCCAATATGCTTCTCATAATATATTTGCATGCCACCAAGCTCAAACTGACTAGACTATGCACAGTAAGATAATCCTGCCCTTTCCTTGCTACAATTCAGTGACCACAGTAGATTTGCATTTTTGTAATGTCAATATCTCCAATTGCAGGAAAAGCCACTATATGCAATAAGTGTTGGGGTAGAATTGGTGAATAGGGGCTCTTTGCGCTATGATAAGCAGACTGTGTGGATGACTCCTAAATCATACTTATGTAGCTATCTGGAAAATACTGATACAAATGGACTTTTGGAATTTACAGTTTCCTTGCCTGCTGCATCTATATGAAAGATAGACTAAGTTTTTTTTTCCAAATAATTTTAAATAGATAAAACATCCTGCACTTGCTGAAAAAAAAATGGCAATGGAGACATTTGAGAGTTTTTTTCCTATTTTCCTATCTGCAGGGTGGAAAATTGTGTTAAATTTACAGCCAACTCATTTTGAATAAATACAGTACAGCCATGCTACTTAAAGCACTTTCTAATAGGCCCTTTGGTCCTGATGTACAAAAAGTAACCAATGATTCATTATCTTCCATGAACAAATGTAAGCATTAAGAAAAAGCCTGTTGTTTTTACCAAATTACAAAATTACACTGTGTAGTTTACATTTTCTCCCCAAGCATGTATTTGGTTCAGTAATAAATTAAACAGAGATGTTACTTTTATGATATATGGAGAATAATTGACTATTTTACAGCTTGGCATTTTTCTTCTCCCAGTGCAACAGTCAGATATCTGAACATTTGTTGACTGAAAGAATTAAGTATATGATAAAGCAGACATTTGGGATGATTGTGTGATGAACGGAAGAAATATTTTATGGGCAAGCAGAAGGAAGATTTTCTTGGAAGGGCAACCAAATATAACTTTGACCCCATATCTCTCTCTCTCTATCTCTCTCTCTCTCCCTCCCCCCTCCCTCCCTCCCTCTCTCTCTCTCTCTCTCTCTTCCATTTGCATTAATAAAAAGATAGTGAAACAAGTGATGCATAGATAAGTATTTATGTTTCCTTCCAATCATTGCCAATTCACTGATGGAATTAAAGTATGCTGCAGTCTATCACATAGTCTTTCTTAATTAAAACATCTGTTCTGATTCTCAGAGAATCCATGAATGATTCAGGGGTATATATAATATGATTGTATATATATATAATGTGTTTTTATATATTTCTTTTTGAGTAAATATTATGTTGTGGCATGATCATACTTTCCTTCTGGAAAAGATTTATTTATGTGGTTGCTAAGAGTTGGTACTAATTTGCTGGCACACAATCAATGATCAATAATGCAAACCCACAATTAACTAGGAATATTTGTACTTAATAAAAAGTGAGGCCATATCTCTAACACTACAGATTAATTATGGTACCAGACTATTTATTATCAGTGATTATCTTTTATTTTTACATGAAAGTGGGATATTTGGAAACCATTGGAAGTATACTGAGTCACTTAATAAACTATTGTTATTAAACTTCAAACTCAAACTGTACTTGGAATGCACTGCAGTATTAATGCACCAGTGCTGCATTATGAAATGATACCCAGTAAGCTAAACCCTTTTCAATCATCCAATTATTTATTCTTATTTTAGTTATCATTCTCAAACTTTATTTATACATACAGTGAAAACATCAGCCATGAAGCTGGAGACAGTATTACAGCTTTATTAAACTCTAGAATGATCTGTAATAGGTGCCATAAGGATGAATGTAATCCTTGAGTAATACCAACATTTCCCAAGTTTCAAAACAGTAGAAAGTGGGCAAAAAACCTCATTCCTTTTTATCCCTTCTCCATATATTTCTGGAGAAATATTTTCAGTTCACTTAAATCGGGGGGGGGGGAGAACTAGGGCCCTTTTATGACTTGTGGACTTTAACTCCCAGAATTCCTGAGCCAACCATAAAGGGGGGCCATAGGTCCCCACTTCTGACCTAAATCATTATCATTATCATTTTTGTAGCAATTAGGGAGCACCAGAAATGTTATAGTTATGCCTCAGGCTTTTAAGCTTGAGGAAGATTGAATTTGAAACTCTATGATGCCATCACCAGAAAAAGCAGTGCTGAAATTTAAATTGCAAGTTTTTTTTGGGGGGGGGGGGGGACATTTGGCAATCTAATAAACATAGAAAAGTCTTAATCCCTAAATTTAACTCTTCATTTTCAGAAAAAATAAAGCCACTGAGTAATGATTTATCTTTGGCAGTTGGTGTCAAAATCCTGGAGGCCAATGCAACATAGAACTGGAGGATACAGACAGGAAGTAGACTGCCCATGTCTACCATATGTAATTCTACAAACATATACTGTATTCCTACTAGAAATGGATAATTTTGTGAACATTATGTCTTCCATTTCAATTAATATATTTCTCTGCAACTATCTTGATATTTATCATCTCTAACTCTATCCCACCTGAAAAAGGCTTCCTACCACAATTGTTAAGAAATCAATGAAGAACACTTAACATTTTGAAGCTAGTTTTCTCCAAACATTAATTAAATATATTTTACCTTACTTTCTAGTAGAAAGTAGAAAGAAAACTATTTATAGTTTTATTTAACTGGTTAGAACATGTGATCTGACCTAGACCATTACTAATGAGAACAGCCAGCTTAAGCTTCCTCTGTAGTTCCATTTTTAAGAAAAATTCTACCACCTATAGGTAAACACATTTAAAAAAAAATCAATTTGCAATAATGTTGGAGGATTATTATTTATTCTTTAATGACCTCTATGGGGTTTGGGATTGTGTGTGTGAAGGATATTAGTAGAAATGAGAAGAGTTCTCCTGCCTCAGGTATGGAAGTCCCAAACTATATCAGATCCCTGATACCAGAGAAAATGAAACTACAAAGGACAGCAACATAATATAAAATTTGTATGTCATAATACTCAGATAGGAATTCTCCTATTTCTACTAGGAGATACTGCCTGGGTTTAAACTTTATTTGCTGAATTTATTGCATGCAAAATAGATGTTCTATTATAAATATTGTAGTTCAGGGGTCTTCAAACTTGGCCCTTTTATGACTTATGGACTTCAACTCCCAAAATTCCTCATCCAGTCTTGAAGACCCCTGTTCTAGTTGGTTGCCATTTAGTGAGGTCATAGATTCAGCACCATAAACATGATTGAATATGAAAGAATTGAAACCAAACATTTCAGCTTTAACCATGCATAGTTCTCTAGTGAAAGAAGATTTCTTGGACAGGTTTTTTATTCTGAAATAGTTCCCTCATTCTTTCCAGCCTGTTTACAAATAAAGTATGAATTCTGATAAGGTCTCAGTAACAAACATAATAAAATTCACATTCATCCCATCATGGAAATGCCAGGAGCTATATTTCCTATACAAGTCCATTATGTTATTGTTTCCAGGACTAAAAAAAGGCCCTAAACAAACTCAAAACATTCCTAGTCAGAGGTAAGCATATTGAATAGTATAAGTAGATTAGAAATAAATTCTAGTCCCTCATCACAAATATCTATTTTTAGTTATATACAGGTAGTCCTTGCTTAGTGACCACAATTGGGACCAGCAATTGGGACCCTCTTTGTCATTAAGTGAATCCTTGCAGTCATTAAAGAAGACATTACATGACCGTGATTTGTGATGTTCCTTCCATCTTCTTCATTAGTCTGCTTGTCGTGAACTGGTTGCAAACATGGGAATGATGATTATGTGGTTGCAAGACATTGCAACCTTCCTAAATATGAGGACTGCTCACAAAGCTGTGGGTTGTTGTTGTTGTTGTTTACTCTGTGGTAACTTCAGATGGTCACTGACTGAGGCAGTTGGTAATCAAGGACTACTTGTGTTAATAAATTCCAATGATTTCCTCAGTATTAATTTACTGATCACTAAATGGAGAATTGAATGTCAGGCCATTACTTGAGCTCAGATACTGGAATTTCCTTTAGTTAAAAAAAAAGTATGTTTCATCATTTTACAGGTGTCTGCCTTTCATAGAGGACAGTAACAGATATTGTTGTGAACACTGCAGAATTATAGCCTTTGAAACACAACTTTACTTCTCTGTGTGGCAATCAATATCTCACAGAAGGCAGCCTCTGTCTATTACTTAAACTATCCATTTTGTCTTATATTTTGCTGTGAGATCTGAAGGATAGACATGCTCACTTTGTCAATGAGATAGCCTGACAGAGATTTACAGGTACAATGTCGCAACTGGGGTTAGTTATTTATTTATTTTCATTTAAGTTCCCAGTCATAAATCTAAATTTTGCAAGGATGTGAGCAGCCAGGAAGACTGTAAAAAGTGCCAATGGTAAGAAACAGTAACGGCACGGCTTTTTTCCTTTGCCCCTAGCAAGAAGCCAAATCAAATAATTTTACCGATCTAAAATGCTAAGCTCTTAGTATCTACTGGAGGGCGATAGTTGTAGTTTCTAACAATTATGATCTATTGTAGAGATGTGGAGCACTTTGGAAATGATTCAGAAGAGTATCTCAAATGTGTTTGAGTAGGAATGTAGCACCTCTTTAGAATTTTATTTTAAAGAAACTATGTACCTTTTCCAGAATCACATGATATATCTGCCAGGAGGGATAAAAATCATGATACTTTATATATTTGCAGGCATGCTTTATTGATGTGCTTTACATGTTTTAAATCACCTTTTTGGAAATGAATCCAAACCTCTGCCCAAGCTCCACATTAATTCTCTTAGTTCCATTTTCCACCCTGGCAAACCTGAGTCTCCAATGACAGCATCTCTAATTATCCTGTTTACTAAAGGTAAATCTGATATTAATGTATTTATATGGATATCCTTGTAAGGAAACTATGAGCCTATTTCAGCTGGAGAAATTCCACATACCCTGTTAAATGGTTTTAATATTTTTCAATATATATTTTTTCAAAAGCCAAAGCACAAAGCTTTGTCGATGCTATAAAAGTATCTTTCAGGAAGTGAAATGATAGTTTGCTTGCATCCATGCATGAAATAGAAAAAAGAGAATTCAGACAATATTCCTTTTTAATATGAGAATATCTATGTGCAATAATATTTCTACTTCTATTATGTTGCTAGATATTTCACAACAGATATGAAAGTGCATTAAGGCTTAGGTATATTCCACTTTCTACAGTTTACAAATTTTATGAAGTATATTAAATTATGTTCATTTTCAGGAATTATGGTAGAAAAGAAAAATAGTAAGATATATGATCTTTGGTGAGAGATATATAAGATCAACCTTTTATTTTCCATGGTTCTCCATCTGAAATGGCATCCTTCTGTGCCACTATTAACAATTTTCATTATGGCATTCAGACTTACCTTCTACATTCAAAGAAAGAAAAACCAATAGAGAAGTCCCAAACTTCATGAATATTCAATCCCAGATATACAACAAGAGGAAGGAAGGATTAATCAATGGTTCTGAGAAACCATTGAGAGGAACATTTGCTCACTCAATTCACATAAACACATTACTAATAATGTGCTAGTAATCAAGCTGTGAAGTAGAATAAAAAGTTTTCAAAGAAAGCAAAATGGCTGCCGAACTCTTATGAAATCACTGATTAGGCTGATCTTAATTGCTTTCAGCCTTTTTAACATTTGGCAGGTTATAATGATGGAATTGCTACATTCTGATTTTGGATGGTAGGATACCTGAGTGAAGGATCTTTGGTTTACCTTATCCTAATTTTGAAAATAGTGTTGAAAGAAAAATCTTTAGGTCCAGTCCAAGCTGGGAATAAACAAAATGGAAGCTGCTTAGCAAAGAAGGTTCAGTTTATTGAGTTGTCAGAAACTTCAGTGACAACAGCATGTTTCTGGGGTGGCTGACAAAATGGAGCTGGAAGTAGTGGGTTTTTATACCTTCTTGGGCTTTTGTGTTTGGAGTTGTTCCTGTTCCTGTGGCATTATATTTGGGGCTCTTCCTGTTCCTGTGCAATGAACTTTGATCTGGGGTAGGTGTGTCCTTTTAGTATTCTAATGATGGTGGGTTAATCCTATTATGTCCTAAAGGTCATGTCTTTAGATTTTGGGTAGTGGATGTAGATTTTTAGAAGTCTTTGTCTTTCTTATACTATCAGCTCTAAGGTTTTTGGCCCCAGTCTTTCTGAATAGGATTATCAAGTTTGCATTTCTGCAGAGCTGGTTTCTGCTTAGGGCAGGGAGACGGGGGTGGTTTCTGGGGGCTGGTTTCTGTTTAAGATTTTCTATTACTTCTTTGGGGAAATATAATATTCTGCCTTTTTTAATATCCCCAAAAATATTTCCTTCTCTGGGGGGAGGGGTCTGACTTCCTACAATAGTATAAAAAAGACTAAATAGTAAGGGGAAGCGACTTTAAATAGAACAAGCTAGTTAAACTAAACAAGTTAGTTAAACTTTTTTAAAGGGCATTTTAAGTCCTTTTGGTGGACTTGGTTAAGGCATCAGGCTAGAAACCCAGACACAGTGAATTTTAGTCCCACCTTCAGCACAAATACACTTTTATGAGCTTGGGCCAGTCACTCTCTCTCAACCTAGGAAAGAAGAAATGACAAACCACTTCTAAAATCTTCCAATAAATTTTTAGGGACTTGTCTGGGCAAGTACAAAGAATCAGTACTTACTTAAAGTTACAAATATAATACACCCTAAAGGAATGGTGAGAGATGCATTGAATTAAATTCTTGCTATCTTATTATAAATACCTATATCAAAGAAATAAAACCAGATTTCAGTGACAAAAGTGAAAGTCTCAATGGGATATATGATTTGCCTTTTCATATAGCTGTTTTATTTCTGTTTGTTATTATTTGTTCAATTTGTATCTCACCTTTTTGCCCATAAGACGTAATGTTAGTCAAGAGATAGAGACAAAATGCCCTAACAAATAAACATAGGGCATAAGCTAATTAGCTTACAGTAATATTAACTGCTGATTATTCATGGCCTGCAGCCAAGTCATAACCATTAAGCTAGAGAACTGAAGTTAACTCAGTGCAAAATTCATAATATCACATATTTCTCAAAATTATTATCACTATTTTTTTTAAAAAAAAAAAATCAAATGAATTCAATTAGAGAAGTATGAAAAGACCATTTTATTAGCAGGATCATTTGTCTTATGAGATGCAAAAAAAGTGTTATATTTGCCTGGTTTTTACCTCTCAAATCTACAGCTCAATTGCACAGTCTCTTTATCTTCCAGAGATAAAGATCTGTGAATGAACTGTCTCATGTTTTACAACAAATTAATAGTGCCTCAGCATAGCAAAAACAGGGAAAGCAATCCTGCATAGCCATCTTTTCTTTTATACCAGATTCTGTTGTATCTGCTGCTCTGACTACGGAAAATTGAATTATGGTAATTTATATAGTGACTATTCAAAGTTATAACACCATTGAAAAAGTGACTTGCAACAGTCCTCACACTTATAATTGTTGTAGCATCCCCATGGTCATGTGATCAAAATTTGGGAGCTGGGCAACCAGGATGAAAAATCAGTGGGGGAAGCTGGAATCATTTAACGACTATAGCAAAATGGTTGTAAAGTCAGGCATAACTTACTGAACAATCACACTGCTTAGCAATGGAAGTTCCAGTTCAGTCCCAATTGCTGTCATAAGTCAATGACTATCTGTAGATCAATACAGTGTCATATTTGATTAAATCAACAGCTTGTAAATGTAATGGTTTTAACTCTAACAAGATGAGAAATACAGGAACCCTACTATAATTGAATATAATTGACTTCCACCAAAATATTGGGAAGATGTGGCTATATGTTCTATGCCACAGATTTAGAGTAGATGCTTTGTGATTGTAGCTACTGTGCTAAGAGAGAAATGTGGATTCATCTTGCAATTCTAAAAAGTCAGAGCGCTCAGCCTACCATGACATCTGAATTTCCTACTACACAGAAACAGGAAGTATGATTCATGGGCAAGAATGTGTCCTGTTGCTTTATTACCGGAGGCTTATTTTTGTGAAGGAGAAAAGGGCTCTGCATTTAAATAAGGAACTTATATTAGTATGCCATTGTTATTCAAAAACCTAATCAGAAATGTAAAGGTCACACACTTTTTGAGGACTTGCCTATGGCACCCAGTCGCAATTTTGGAAATTTCTTCTTGCAAGAAAAAATTCCTTATGCATGTAGAATCAATATATTCATTCCATTCGGTGCTACAGTATTAACTCCAAAATGTCAGGAAAGGTTTCTTAGACACAGCTCTGGGCTTATTAGGTGCAAATATATCTCTTAAAAAAAAAACCAGCAAAAGGTTGAAAAAACCTCAGTTTGCAACTATGCGAACAGGCTAGTTTTTATTCAGTAATTCATATTTCTTGGTGATAATATATATAAAACACTCCGAGGACCAAGTAGTCGTATTACCCTGTTATGGATAATGATCTATCTGAGTACTATTAAACTATTCCTTGACACCATCATTCTTATTCTCAGAGGGAACTATGATTCCACATGTCCACGTTTATTTTGAATTTTGCTATAGTTGTAACCTATCTGATGGATTTCAAGCAAATCCAGGAGTTTGAATAGAGTTTATGACATTTTTCAAAAGCTGAAGTGTTCACATATGCTAACATTAAATCTTAATTGTTCCCAACTGTTATTCTTCAATGTTAATGTCAAATATTCATAACACAATTATTTATATGTGTTATGTATTATCCAAAGATATTGGAACCAAATAACAAAAAGAGGACAGTATATTATATGATTTTCCAATATTTTAACAGTGCATACTTTTCAAAATTCATGTGCAAATCTGTGTCCAAATGATAACTATAAGATAACTATAAGATCCATGCTCTTTCTTTAACCAATCTGGATTGGAGGCAGCTTAACATTTTAGGTTATGCATCTATCCATTTCATTCATTCAGTCACTCAGTCAATCAATCAAGTACTGCAGGCCACTTTAGCTGACTGTGTTCAGCAGGTCAGCACTTCAAATCTCACCGGCTCAAGGTTGACTCAGCCTTCCATCCTTCCGGGGTAGGTAAAAGGAGGACCCAGATTGTTGGGGGCAATGTAAATATATATATATATATATATATATATATATATATATATATATATATACACACATTGCTTACTGGTGTACACCGCTTAGAGAGTGCTTGTACTTAAAGCAGTATATAAGTCTCCTAAATAAATAAATAAATAAATCAGAGGCTGCCTAATTTCAGATAAGTCTGAGTAATTTACAATTAAAATTGAATCATAAACCAAGAAACAAAAAAGAATCATGAATAACAAGGAAAGGTACAATGTTACAAAAACATCCAACAGAAACTTGATATCTACCCTAGCCCATGTCTTCAGATACTTTTGGAATACCATCAGGGAGAGGAAATAAAAGAAGCTTTATGGGAAAATAAAAGCTAGTGATTCCTACTGGTTAGCAAAGTGATACCATAAGCATCAGAAAAAGGATGTTGCATGCTAATGAATCATCTTTTCCAAAATACCAGAAAGACCTGTTTAGAGATCCAACATCATAAGCAATGATGGAACAATTTACTATAGTAAGAATATAGACAGAAGCCTTTCTATCGCTTGTTAAAAGAATTAATCCAAAATGTTATGAACCTTTCCTTCCTGTGAAGAACTTCTTTAATTATCCCCTAAATTCCATAACTTAAGCCTAAGCCTTTGAAATTAAGATGACATTTATGGTAAATGGGTGTACCTCTTTTTCTAATCAATATCTCATATATTTGAAAGGGGGAAAGCACACACATAATACTTGTTGAGAATATCTTAAACCAAATGCATTTTTTTTTCATGGGATTGTGCATCAGCTGCACAGAGCACAAGTCCAAGAAAAGCTACAACTGCTTTAAAATATTGCTGAAAGGTGCCTATGTACACTTATAAATACATTTTTTTTAATCTGAATCTTTACTTAATTTTTTTTATTATTGTTAATAACTATCCATCAACTTCCATTAAAATACAGTTTTGATCAAGTTAAAATCTTATAAGTGATTTGATCATTGTTTATGTCTATTTTTCTCAGCACATATTTATAATGTATTGACATGGAGAGAGAGAGAGAGAGAGAGAGAGAGAGATGTAGATATAGATATATTGATATAGATATTGATATGTAATATGGCCAACAGATTTATATGCTGACAATCTTAATGTGACATTTTTTATAAGACTTTTGTATTTGTATTTGTATTTTTTAGATTGCTTTTAAAGATTATGTTGTTATTTGACTCATACAAGCTTTTCCCAACCTGGTGCCTAGATATGTAGGGACTGTTAACAACTGCATTGCATGGTACATTGAACACTATAATCCCAACACATCTGGAAGATACCCGGAGGGGAAAGACTGTTTCATGCAAACAATTGGGAAGAAAAGTCATGTTAAATATAGATATTAGTAATAAAGTATGGGTGTGATGACTTTTGTATCCTCTCCTGTGGGCATCTAATGTAGAGATTTTTATTTCCCATTAGAAAACATTAAAGATTTTTAAAAAGTAACAATGTACCACCTAAATACATCCAGAGCTGATTCCAAAAATCTAGGTTACAGAGCACATAGGGCATTATTTGGGGAGAAAGGTTTTAAATTGTACCACATAGAATAGTTTATTAAAATCCATAGGATCATAGATGAAACACACGATGGGAATTTTAAAAAATTAAAAAAAAATTCACAGCACCAATTCCTAATTAAAACCTATTCATGCCTGAGCCAAATATACCTGGGAGAGCAATCAGGTCCATAAATATTTAATTATCCTTGCTATATTACATTTTTTTTTCTACAATTCTAAAGACTTCCCAATCTTGGTTGTATAGAAGGTAGTGCATGATTGTTGTGTGAGAGAAATCTAGATGATTTGTAATAACTCTTCAGGGGCTGGTGGATTCAGAAGTTTCAGAGGCTTTGCATATACTGTACCTAAAGACTTTTGATGAGCAATATCAATAAATCTACTTGACAATTCTATTGAGGGGAGAGCATCCAGATATGCCAATGTGAAGGCACTCCTTTGAGTTGGAACAAACAAATGATGCAGATATTTTAGAACAGTGAAGAGAGTGCATGCAGTCTCATTATAGTGGAGATATGAAGAGTTGATTTTCTTTTTGTAAATCAGGAACTAAAATGCACCACATGAGTTCTTTACTAAGTTTTTTTTTTCAAAGCCTGGCATAAATACAGACTAGGATTGGGTTTCCCAAACTATGAGATGTATCTCCCTTGGGGAAGTGTAAAGAACTTTTTGTTTAAATTGCGACAGTAAACCACCTTTCCCAAAGTTTCATCGTATTGTTTACATTATTCATTTGTGTTCATTTTGATGTTTGGAATACTTTATTAATGAATCTATTCTAAAATTGATATTGAAAAGGGATGCTTGGGTTAGACCTTTTAAGCTTTAGTTAAAATTAAATATATCTATTATTATAAATTGTTCTTTTAAAAAAACAGCCTAAAGTTTATAGATTGTGAATTAAACAACATCTGGCATGCGGCAAATAAATTTTTGTGCTTTTTCTACATAATCCCAGAAAAATAAATACACATGTAATGTAACACAATTTAACTATGCCAAATATCTTTATTCTGGTGGGATTTACCTATTTACTTTGTGATATATACATAAATCTTGTCTTACACCACCTGCTACATTTGCTAGGGAAAACCGTTAAATACGAAATTTTGAGACTTAGTAAAGAAATCACATACAGCATAACAAAGATGAAAAGCTTTTAGTAATGAGACCCTGAATCCTAACACTTTATTTCCCTCTTTTGCTGACTGTAGAATTTATGCTAACAGGACAAAAATATTGCAATGCACTTTTTATATATTATTATTTCTTAACCAAAGTTTTGCTTTTAGTGTATTTTTGATGACAATGTCAAGTTAGGATGCATGCAATCTGTAGCTTAAATTGTATGGATATTTTTAATCATCTACATGGTAATCTTCACAAGTTTGAGACATTTCTTTACATTGAAGAAAATAACACATTTACCTGCAAGCAAAACATTGTTGAATGTAAGATGATCTCCTAAAATAGAATTAGATATTTTTAAAAAAAATCTGTTCTAAGCTTATAACTCAACAGCATTGTTGATCCATGCAAAATATAATAATAATAATAATAATAATAATAATAATAATAATAAGAAGAAGAAGAAGAAGAAGAAGAAGAAGAAGAAGAAGAAGAAGAAGAAGAAGAAGAAGAAGAAGAAGAAGAAGAAGAAGAAGAAGAAGAAGAAGAAGAAGAGGCAGCCTTATTAGGAACTGCTTCCATCCTGCGACGATATCTGTAATACCATCAAACATCCACATCTGCCTATCCCAGGTCCTGGGTAAGAACTCGATAGGTAGACAAAATGCCAAATCCAGTCTGAACATCTGGCTGACTGTGCAATGATCGATAATAATAATAATAATTTTTATTTTGCGGTCATAGACCAAAATACAAGTTCAACAAAAGAAAACACAAGAATAATATAATCACAAACAATTAACACCAGAAGCCTTGGCTAAGGGGAATTACAATGTTCTCCTCTAATAGTTACAGCTCTTAAAAGAAATTTAGAAACCTGAAAAGTAATATAGGAGGAGCCATCCCCTAGACAATACAAAACCAAATTACTAACATTAGAACCAGAGGGATCAATTCCAAGGAGAGGCAATAGTTTAATTCTGGCTGTATCATACATAGGGCAGTATAATAAGACATGCTCCACAGTTTCAACTTCAGCCCTATAACAGGGGCATAATCGCTCACTAAACGGGAGCCTCTTGAATCAAGTAGTGCTGAGGGCAAGACATTGAAACGGGCTAGGAAAAAGACTCTTCTATACTTGGGGATGGTTAGAATATAGAAATAAGAGGCGATCCTCAATCCATAATTATTAGAATGGCCAAATATCAAAGGGGAGCAGGTTTTGTTGGCTCTGGCTCTTAAGTATTGCAAATCTATGTCCACAAGATGCCTAAACTGGGCATCCTTGAGACCATAATCTCTCAGAGTATCCCCCATAAAACCTAGCAAGTGATGTTTCTTCGTCAGCTCCCTCTCCCAATGAGAAGTATGAGAGTCAGCAAATACCAGGGAGAGGTAGCTACCAGGGGCTGCCAAAAAGAGCACCCAAAACCATCATTTGAAGGTGTTAATCCATGCCATGCATTCGACTGAATGAATGCCCAGTTCCAGGTACATTGAAGCAAATCCAACACAGGGAGGAAGACCCAGAAGTTTTCTAAGAAAAACAGCCTGGGTACTTTCAATACAATCCCTGAAGCCTCGTATCCATATGGGAATTCCATAAAAAGTTTGGGCCAGGGTTTTGGCTTGATATATATGCAGAGCAGAAGGAATAAACTGGCCTCCTTGGGTAAAAAAAAAATCTTATAATCTGCTGATGGCTACAGGAGGCCAAATTCAGCACCTGGGTTCGATGATTAGTCCAAGCACCAGTATTCTGAAATTGAATACCTAAATACTTAAAATGGAAAACCTGCCTAACAACATTACCATTGATAGCCCAGTTGTACAATTTCCGGGCTCTAGAAAATATCAAAACTTTAGATTTGTCATAATTAATAGACAAATCGTTCTCAGCACAGTAGGACCCAAATGCAGAAAGTAATCTTTTTAGACCGAGCCTTCATTGTGATAGAAGGACTGCATCGTCAGCATAAAGAAGAAGCAGAATCTTCGTATTTAACAACTTTGGAGCATGGGACTCAATGCGTTCAGTATAAGAGGCCAGGTCAGATATGAATAGATTAAACAGAAGAGGGGCCAGGACACAACCCTGCCTAACTCCACTCTCAATCGGGATAGGATTTGAAAGTTCTCCCTGCAAGCTGCACCTAACCTGGCTAGAGGTCTGATTATACAAAGATCTGATTAAGAACAAAAGACATCTGTCAATAGAACTTTTGTACAATTTTGACCACAACAGTTCCCTAGGGACTGAGTCAAATGCTGCCTTTAAATCAATAAAAGCAGTAAAGAGTTTGCCACCTGGTATAATAGCATATTTATCAACCAGGTGTACTAGGACAAAACAGTGGTCCAATGTGGCACAGCCCGCTTTAAACCCAATCTACTCTGCACCAATAATGTTAGACTCCTCAACCCAAGTGAGGAGTCTACGTTGAAGATATTTAGCATACAATTTCCCAATAATGGAAAGCAGGCTTATAGAGCGATAATAGGCAGGGTTGTTCCTGTTTTCTCGTTTAAAAACTGGAATAATAATTGCTAGATTCCAAGAGATAGGAATCCTACCAGATGAATTAATATGAGTGAAGAATGTTGCCAAAAGAGGAATCTACCACTGGGATTAGATTTTAGCAAAATGGAGGGTATAGCATAGGGGCCAGGGGCTTTGCCTGACTTAAGTTCTGAGATAAGCTCAGCGATTTCAGCATGAGTCACGGGTTGCCATATAGGAATTGCAAGAGGCAATTGTGATCCAAGCTTGGTTGAAATTATTGAAGCCTGAAAGATTGACAAAAAAAAAATGATTTTTCCAATCTCTGTTAGAAATACAGCAGAGAGGGAGTTCTTGGTAATCAGAGAGAGAGCTGGCAACAATTTGCCAGAATAGTCGGGCGTTCTTCTGCTGGACAGAGAAGAGAAATAAATCCCACTTCTCTCTCTCTTTAGCCCTATTTTTCTTAACAATTAGCCTTTTATACTCCCACTTCAAGTGGTAATAGTCCTCTGGTGGGCATTTGTCCCCACGGTTACGGTAAAGCAAGTAAACCTGGTTAATCTGGTTCCTAAGCATCAGACATTCTTTATCAAACCAGGAATTGCTTCTTAAGTGATATGGACCCCTTGGCCTACAATCAGCTCCTAGCTCCCTTTGAACACTATTAATTAGTGATTCGAAGGCCAAGATTGTCTTTGAGCCACTACTTGTTAGAACCTAATTAAAAAGGCTAAGACATTATGGAGATGATAAAAAGGAGTGGAACTTTCTTTCGGTATTAGAAGACATTTGATCCTCTTTATATAGAAGGCCGCATGGGGATCCAATATCTGGGAGCCTTTAGTTAAGTGTATATTTGAGGAAAGCCCAATAATTGTAACCAGGGGGTAATGATCGCTCTCCGTGCGACAGTCCACATAGAAAGCATGGACTGCCTTTCTTAGTAACTGAGAAACCAACACAAAATCAATAATGCTACTTCCACATGAGGAACTAAATGTAAACTCACTGACTAGATCACCTGGGGTACTCCCGTTAAGGATTATCTTGTCATGTTGAGATGCTAAAAGTGCTAACTGAATACCAGCAAAATTTGTTAGTTCATCCTTAGAATGACTAGCTGAAATCTGATGGCCTATTACCTGAAGGATTTCTTGGGAATAAAGTGCCTCAATCGATGGAGGAACTTGGACTCCCAGTCGGGCATTAAAGTCACCCCCTATAAGGGTGTATAGCCCTGGAAATTTTGTTTCAAAACAAGTAATATAGTTCTGTCCATGCAAAAGATGTGGGGGAGGGGGGAATAACACATGAACTACACTGCCTTAGGAAATTCCCCAGTATCCTTCTGAAACCCAACTGGGTTTGTCAAGAATATTGGCCTGACCAATCATATGGGTCCTGCCTCCCTCTGATGGGGAGCAGCAGTAGAAAGTTCAATAGCAATGTGACAGTGGTCTGATTGTCACAAAGGAAAAAAAATGCTATGGTCACAACCTCCTATGAGAAATAACAGATTGTGTGTATAATTGTCTATGTCAAACCCTCAGTGATTAGAATCAGGTTCATGGTTGTCATAGTGGTCATAGAGTGGTGGTCCCTCAGATAACCCAGGCCCATGCCATGAAAGGCTTTAAAGGTAAAACCAGGACCTTGAATTAAACCTTGAAGCAAATTGACAATCAATGAAGGTCATGGAGCTCGTATAACTGCCTGTGTCACTGCTTCTCAAGTTATGCACCTCATTATAGAGAGTGGGTGTCTGCAGTGGGTCTCACTGTTTGTAGAGATTCCACTAACTGATGGTTCTAATTTTGCGGACTTCTTATTTGTATAAAGCTCGGTTAAAAGGAGAGGGTCCACACTGCAAACATTCTTGCACGGGGCAAGTGAGATGGACTAGTAGGGGTTAGCAAGCTCATCCTTGTCTTCTTGAATTAATAGAACTAATAGCAATAGCTTCTCCCACCATTTGCCCTTTTTTCCAGCTCCTTTGTGCCTACCAACCTTTTGTTCATCCTCACCAATGTTTTGCTGTATTTCTCTAAATAATCTTACCAAAATGTAAGACAATTCACAACTATTTTTTTTTCTTTTCGCAGAGGAAGGAGTTAGGTTCACTATGTGAATATTGCAATCCAGACACTTTTGTGTATTATGCTAATTAGTCACAGCTTTGCTTCACAATGTCCATTGAAAGCCATTAAGCAAAGATCATGATTATTGAGGCTATAGCAAATAACATCGGGGGGGGGGGAGGAATCATCATTGACAATAGTACAAAGTTGATATGTCTCCCAATTTGTTCCAAAGCCAGTGACTACAGTTCTTGAAACTGGAAACTATAGTTCAGTACAAGCTTCCCTGTTGTCTCAAGTTATAAAAGAAGAATAAAATGGCTGTTTGCATGAGTCAAAAATTTAGTAAGCTGAGAAGTGAACTAGCTCAGCGTGTTATTGTAGATTGAGCAGCATAAAAACAATTCATTAAATTGTTACAAGTTGACCAGAATATTCTCTTTTTTAAAAAAAATATGTGTGATGTTTGTTCTTTTTCTCTTTTTTGGTGTGCCTATGCTCTTGAAGCTAGCAGAAATAAAAGCCTTTGATTGCATTCTTTAGAATTCAGACAGTCACTGTAGCCAATCCACTTTTAAATCACCTCTGTGAGTTTCCTCCAAATACACAAGCAATGAATGGCTGGATGATGGACTCCCTGAATCTCCTGCCTCTTCTCCAGTCTTGACATTACAGCTTACCCTTTCAACCATTCCCACTTGCCAAAACAAACATCAAAAGCTGCAATACTGGTCACTCTGCAAAAGAAAACAAACACATTATTCCAGGTTTATGTGTGAAGCCTATAAAAAGTGAATGTTTTGATGAAATCATTCAACAAATGCGATTGTGTCATTATGTCAAAATAATTCCCTTTTCTCTTTAGATTAAACTCTATGGAAAGTTGCCAGAAGTGAATAGGGTAAGTGAGTGTAAATCCTGCAGCTAAAAGTGGCTAAGAGAACTGAGAGAGATCCTAGCCTCTGATCATCTCATTACCATGGTTGCTATGAAAGCACCAAGAGTCATGCATAAGGTAAGGCTTTATGTCAAGAGAAGATGGAAAACATCCTTCAACACTGGATCAGTTAAACATAATGCTAAATGGAGAAATAAGATAAAGGCAAGAGTTCTTATGAATACTCTTAAAAAATGGTTGACAAGCATCTTCTATCTGCATTAGGAAGGATGTCTGAATGAAGCAAAAGACACAGATGAGATCCCAACCTAAATGGATATTCTTATCCTCTGATTCATATGTCAATTGGAGGTCAAAACCTTTCAAAAAGCATCATCTAGAATAGTATATTAGGTTGGGATTTTTTAATCAATTACTTTCTATAGTCCTTAATTTTGCCTGCCATTACATTTTCCTTTTGGACAATTCTTCCTAATAAATAGTTCATTCCAACTTGGCATAAGAATTATAGTGGTGCACTGGTTAGAATGCAGTATTACAGACTAATTCTGCCCATAGCTAGGAGTTCGATTCTCACTGGTTCAAGGATGACTCGGTTTTCCATTCTTCTGAATATGGACCCAGATTGTTGGGGGCAGTGTGCTGACTCTCTAAATCTCTTAGGCTGTAAAGCACTATGGAGTGATATGTAAGTCTAAGTTGTATTGCTATATTCTGAATTTTAAAATTTGTCATATGTATTAGAAACAGTACTTTTATCATTTTAACTTGCCGGTTTCTGTCAAAAATAAAAGATAAATGGGGCTCCTTTTTAGGAAGAAGTATTATTCTGGAATTTGTACAAAGTTTTTGTCTACTAAGGCACCATATAATAAGTAACGTTCTTTTGAGAACAATAAAACAACATGAAAATAATACTAGAACAAGATTTTTTTTCTTGACCTAATGAATGAATTCCATGTGTGCTCATTTCCTATCATTTAGATTTTATCTCATCTTCCTAACTATTTCTTGAACATTTTAATATTTCTAAAAAATTTGGTGGCAGGACTTAAACTGGTTGTGGTTTTCTTACATGGTGTTTTAATTTCTTTTAAATTACTAGTGAACTCCCTGCTACCATCAATATAATTAAATACAATATTATTGTGGGCTATATATATTCAGGATGATGTCTAATGCTGGTATTCATGATAGCTCAAGTATGAGAATTCATTAAAAGGCAAATTTTTACTAAAATCAGTTTTAGTAAATCTGATTTACAGTTGAATACAGTTAGAATATGAAATTAAAAGCCTTACCATGACTTACCCAAACTATTTTACATGATAATACCCATTACTTTACATATTTCAAAATGTGGTAGCACAGGCTTGTTACATTTGGAAGCCATCAAAATATTTCTACTCAGCAGGATTTTGAACTGCCGTTTCAAAATTCTGCTTGATGGCGCTGCTGCTAAAATACTGGTTCAGAGAAACATTTATTCCTTTGGAGTGTCCTTATCAGAAGATATGCATCTGATGTTGACCATGAAAGACAATGACAAATGGCTCCTCTGTCCATGTTTATGGGGGGAAATAGGAAAACAGAATACATATGACTCAAATTGCCTAAAATTTGAGTCTTGGTTGAAAACTACTGCTTAAATTAATTTGTCACATGGACATGAAACACACACTCATTTTGGGGTGTAAAAATTCTCAAGATGGTTTGAGAAAAAACAACCCCAAAATCTTGATATTGGACTGGTCAACATAATGAACGGTGGTTCTCTTTTTCTTAATCTCTCTCTCTCTCTCTCTCTCTCTCTCTCTCTCTCTCTCTCTCTCTCTCTCTCTCTCTCTCTCTCTCTCTTTAAGATTTTAGAAACCTTACTTTTTAACAGGGAGACCTACAGTGGGAAACCTTTGCCAAGATTCAAAGGAACAACTTCCAAGGGGGAAAAATGCACTTTCTTGTAATTGTATATTTTATGTAATAGTTATTATGCAATATATGAAAAGGGATATTGCAAAAAAAAAATCCTCTCAGGATAATCATGAGAGTAAAAAAGAAGGAGAGAGAGAGAGACTAGAAGAGTGTGGAAAAGAGAAATCAAATGCTAATATATGATTTCAATGGTTTCTGAAGAGTTTGAGATATTTTTTTTAACTGGATCCACAGGTGTAAAAAAAATAAAAAAATAAAAAATAAACATGGTGGATTGCCAATTAAATCAGTATTTTATGCCATACAAATTTATCTCCAGGTTGCAAAGTATGCAACTGTTCCCAGTATTTCACCATGTGAACACATTAGTGCACCATAGTTTTTTCCCCCAACTTGATGTAGTCCAGATGGTTGGCTTATAGTTCTCACCATATAAACCTAGTATTTTTTTGTGGGGGGGGAACCACAGTTGGCTAGATGAGCTGGCACACCACAGCAGTTGAACTACAGCTACCAAATCTGCTCAGCAGAAATCAAGATAGCCACATAGCAACATCAAAGAAATGTAAATATCTTTGCTATTATTTAATGGTTGTCTGGATTGTTGCAGATTGATTCATTCTAAATTTAACTCTTACACTGTCAAACAAATTTATTTATTCCTTATTTATTCCTGTTGTGGTGCTGCTAATTCAGCATGCTAAAGTTCTAGAGAAATAGATCAGCTGATGTTTTATTCAAACATTTAAATGCAGAAAATCTTTCTAAATTATCCTGCTTCATCGCAAAATTAAACCTTTGGCTGAATCTGAAACAGCCAAATGGCTTAGTCTAAAACTGGGATATAAAAATTGCATTGATCAGGAAAATTAAAAACAGACATAAAGCTAAGAATCTGGGTGATGATCCAGCTGCAAACAGCATATTCAGGAGAGAAATTACTGCCAGTGAAAAAGTTCATTATCCTTCTCAGCTTGACTGTTCACCTGTAATCTTCTTCCAAAAGAGATTTAAGGACTAATGTTTGCTCTGGTGTGAGGAAAGTAATTGGGAAACTACTGCAAAAATGGAGGGAGAGATACACGCCCACCCACACCGATACCCACCCACCCATATACATACATATACAGGTGCTCTAGGTAGATAGAGAGAGGGGGGGAGAGAGAGATGATAGAGAAAGAGATACACAGTTTATTCTGAATACAGAGCAGAAACAAGAATTTTGAGAATTAAAAGCTATTTCAGAATGTTGTTGTTCTGCTTCGGATACTGCAAAGCCTTCTTCCAAAATATAACAAAGAAAACCAGTCATGAAGATGATGTGTAGCATCCCTGACAATACGTTGGATCCTGGTCAAGCATCATTTATATGCTATGTCCTGGATAGAAAGGAGTGAACTTGCAATAATATTTTCTGCAATTTGATGTCCATCTGAGTGACAGTTCGTACTAAAATAAGTTTATATTTCTTTATTTTGCTTCTAACAATCTTAATATTTAGTACATTCCTAGAACTTAATTTTTTTTCATTATTTCTTTGCTTTTTTCTCAACATTCTTCAAAACTTTAACAATTCTCTTTTGTAAATCTGATAAATAAAAAGTATCCAGATCACTCTTTTGATTTATTCTTTGCATATCCCTTTTAACTATTAAGACATTGGTCAATTTATTTCCTGTATCCAATGTAAGATCTTTTTCCATGACATTGTTATAGCTTATCATTTGTAAATCTGCTTTCAACTCAGTCTTGACCTTATCAGGTATAACTTGTTAATCTTCCATAATGTCTTTTAAACATAGTCTATGCATTGAAGCAGATATACTACTAAAATTTAAGTTCTGGATCCATTGTTCAAAAATATTCTTCAATATGTCTAAAGTTTTGCCTTATTCTGTAATTGTAAGTTAAGTTTAAGTGTTCTTTTTCTTTAATTGTAATTGTTTAGTTTTTGTCTAGTTCAGGGGTCTCCAAATTACAGCCCATGGATTACATCAGGCCCTTGGGAAGATTCCTTCCAGCCTGCCAGCAACTCCCATGTGCTGTGCTCCTTTCGTTCCAAACAGCACAGGGAGAGAAACAGGTTGTATTCACCACTGTTTGGAAAGGAAGGTAGGATTCCCTCAATTTCTCCAGTGGAGGGTGTGTGTGAATCGGCTGAACCACCTTCTCCTTTAAAATTTGAGCCAGCTTTGAGTCAGAAGCAGGATTGCCTCCTTTGCTGGGAGTGTGATTCAAAGAGCTCCCTTGAATCATCCCCCCCCCACACACACACATACCTTTGCACAAAGAAAGCCCTGTCCAAAACGTATTGTTTCTCCATAGTTGTCACATTTCTTTTTTGCTATTGCTATTGCTATCACATTGAGCATAATAAAACACATTCATTCAATTAAATTTTATCCGCTCAGCCCAACCGCCCAACCAAAGAATCTCTAAGACCACTCCCACCAACACTAACAGGGCAAGCCTCTAGAACAGAGGTCCCCATCCTTTTGGGCACCAAGGACCAGTTCCGTGGAGAAAAAAAATTCCATGGACCAGAGAGTGTGTGGTTTTGTGTGCTGCCTGCTTTCCACGGTGGGGCTTTGCTTGTTTATGTGAACCAGTTGTTGGCATGCTGCAGCCCGGTACCAGTCCATGGACTGAGGCTTGAGGATCCCTGCACTAGAATATAAACTGACAGTAAACCACACTCCTTAGTAACACTGAGGAAGTTACCTAGGGTAACACCAAGGACCCTCAGTTCAACTCTCAGCTACAAATTTTCTCCTTTAGTGGTTTATCCACTCATTTATAAAATTGATTTTTTCCCCAGCCCTCAAAATGTCCAATGTTACCCTCAGATTGAAAAGTTTGGAGATCTTTGCTCTAGTTCCTTCTAATGTACAGGTTTTTTTTAAAAAAAATCTTATTCTGTTTAAATGTTCAAAAAATGAAAACAAAAGCATTTTCCCATTGGAAGAATTATTTATAATTAATTCTAAAATTGTATTTGAAATTAATCTGGACCCTTAGTCATTTGTAATTTTCTGAAAACAAAGCTTTAACTATCTTTTTGCTGTTTAGTCCAATCATTTTTTTAAAGTTCTTTACCTTGTAGTTAAAATTCTTTTGCTAAAGATTGAAGAACCCAGTGTTGTAAATCCTGACAATGCAAAGTTTCCTAATAGCTGAAAAGCAGTTAATAAGCAATTTCCCAAAGTGATTAGGAAAGGAAATATGCAAACTTAGTGTCCTTTCAAAAATGCTGAACACAGTTTGAACAAGATGGTCATACCCTCACCTCCCAGATCTTTAAACCCACTGGAAACTGCTATCCTATGGCCTCCTTGTGAGGAGCAGCTGTCCTCAAGGGATCTCAAGTCCACTCCTTGTCTGGAGAGGAATTATCAAAGAGTTGGTCTACTTGCCAGTTCTTCATTCCATTGTAGTTGGTGGGACTACTTCTCAGAGCTGTCTTCAGTCTGCCATTTCTTCCTCTGGAAACTCCTCAGGCTTGCCAAGATTGAGCCTCTTCCTCCTTATCCAGATTCTTACATCCTCCAGACACTGTGACAGGACTGCCTCAGGATCACATGTTGGCCTGAAGTTCAGTATAAACTGTGTATCATCTAAGTATGATCTCTGAGTATAATTTCTGACCCAGTATCAGAAACTTGTCCAGTAGCTTCGTGTAGATGTTGAAGAAAAGCAAGGAAAGCATCAAGCTCTCTGGGACATCATAAAGCAGTACCTTGAGCTAGATTCCTCACCAATCATCAATAACAACTGAAACCGGCTCTGAAGGAAGAGAACTATTGCAAAACAGAGCCTTGCATTCAGGAAATGGTGGATAGCCCTTAATGGCAATGGGCCAATTATAAAGTGCCCAGAGGCAATTCAGACACAATTCAGTCCAAGATTGCTCACACTGTCTCATTTAATGAAACAACAGAGAGTTGATCCAAATGCCCATTGGAGACTCAGAAAATCCTCAGGTTTGTCTTAAAACCAAGTGGTTCCTTTAGGCAGCAAGCTAGATCAATCTAATATGACTTGTTTTTTCTGTAGAGGGGTGTAAAACTGTTTGTGTTATATTACATACATGAACCCATAATGTGTACTTAGGACAATTTACTTACATAATGTGTACTTAGGACAAAATAGTAATTTATCTATTTTATGTATTCATTATCTTTATTATCATCCCTCTTAAGGCAGTTCTGTTTATAATTTTCTTCAGGTTCAGAGATCTGGACAACTTATTTTCTCAGTACTTACCCTTACCAAAGCCCTTAGCCAACCATTTATCATGCTGTTCCTGGGATACCAAGAAATACTTTCTTAATGATTTTTCTTATTAAAAATATTCTATATCTGGCAATGATGTGCTTCCTTGAAAGTTTCAGACATCTTTTTTAAAAAATAAAAATAAAAAAGGCTAGATTCCTATTAGAAGGACAAACTTTCTGATGCTTTTGTGCCTCCAGATACCAGTTTAGTATAATAATTAAAGTTGGAAGAAGTTCTAGTCCCACCTAAAGCATGAAGCCAGAGGGGTGTCTTTAGACTAGTCATACCTTAGAAATAGGCAATAGCAAACCATTCCAAAGTCTTGCTAAGAAAACTGATGAGATTTATCCGCATAGTTGCCAGGAGTCAACACTGGCACAAAGGCAAAGAGAAAAAAAATCTAAATTGAGAAATACATATTTCCTATTCACTTCTTCAGTCTTGGTGGTATCTGATTAGGCTTTGCACCAGGGGAATACTGACAAGGCTTTATTATATATACTCTTCCTTTGACATTGGTTAAGTATGATGTAACAATCATGGCTTGGGCTCTGCAACTTATACATTGGGGGCAGAGGGTGTTCTGGCATTATACTGAGCCCAAATTATTATTTCAGCCATTTCATAAAATTGTTTCATTTTTTTTTTGAAGGTCTGATTAGGTTGGGCCTGCACATTGCCTAGAACACACTAGATTTCAAGCATGCACACCATTCCTGCTGACAAGAAGGGTGATTTGACTTTTAAGCACCCAGTACAATTTTGATTGAAATTGTGTTTCTTCAGATCCAGTAGTAAGTAGCATGTATACAGAGCATGCTGTTTATGCTACTAATCTTATTAAGCAAGTTGTGTGAACCAGGCTTTATTCTGCTTTCCTGGTGACATTTCTTTTCCTTTCCAAAACCATGTGGCAGTAAAATTGGTATAGTGTGTAAAGAGAGAAACAAGCCAACTGAAATCTTTCAAACAGATTGTCTGCATTTGTTCACAGATGGTTTCCTTCAGCTCAGATCCCAAACAAGAAGAAAGTGAAGGATGAAGGCTGGTTCCAAAGAGACTGGGGAATCACCTGCCTACCTAATTATACTGGTTTCTCCTGGCTTCTCCTGAATGACATTTAAAATAATGTGAGCTTAATGGAATGAAGGAAGCATGAACATGGGAAAGGTCAACACTGTGAAAGAGTGAACCAAGACTGATATAGATATCTTAGGCAGCATTAAATTGAAATAGACTGGAATTGGATATTTTTTGTCAGAATATCACATTATTTACTACTCAGGAAAAAAACAAGGAAGGAATTGCACTGTTTCCTAGCCAGAAAGTCTACAGTAAAGACAGTACTTGGTACAATGCAGCTAATGAGTGAATAATTTCAGTTTGATTTCAAGGATAACCATAATATGATTATTACCAAAGTTTATGCTCCAATAGCCGGTACAGAAGAAGAGGAAATTAATGGGTTTTATTGTCAAGTTTAATCTGAAATTCACAGAACACTTGTACAAGATATGCTGGTTGTAGTTTGAACCTGGGATGACAATTTTGAGGAAGTAAGGAAGAAAACATAGTTGGACTTTGTAGCCTAAGAAATAGAAATGAAGCAGAAGAATAACATCACTTTCTGACAATCTAATGATTTTTTCATTGCTTCCAACAATCAAAATAATGCCTATATAGCTGGAAATCACCAGGTGGCAAAAACAAAAATCAATTTGTCTGTATTATTGGAGGAAAGAGGAGATAAAACTCATTTATAACAGCAAAGACATGGCTAGGTCTAACTGTGAACACAACATGAATTACTTATGTGCAAGTTCCAATTCAGACTAAAGTGGAAGAAGCCAACCAGCTTTCACAATGCAGTCTTGAGCATTTGCCCACCATTTTCGAGAAGAACAATGTCTATATAGGAATTGAATTGAATTGAAACCTTGAATCTCACTGAAGAACTGTGCAACAAAATCAAATAAGTTGTTGAGGGTGGATGTAAAAAGAGACTGCCAAATACAGAGAAACAGAAGAAAGAAAATTGAATGTTAATACAGACAATAGAAATTGCCAAGAAAAGAAGCCAAACACACAAAAAAAGACAAAGATCTTAGGAAGATGCTTAATAAAGAAATTTAGAGAGTTTACAAAGAGAGACAAAAACCAATATGCTGACATCTGTAAAAACATCCAAGATGTCAAGTAACATCGAAAAATAAGGAAAGTCTTCCAAAAGATACAGTATCTGAATTCAGAAAAGATTTCAACCTTAAATTAGTATGCTAAAGCACGCTAATGGATAGAAAGTAAATGAGTCAAGGAAGATCAAAAACATGGAAGTAGTACTATATACTGTAATACTGTTAATTTAGAAGTTAGTCCATACTTACAAGTTCCTCTACTATTAGGAAATGAACTTAGATCCATGCTCTGGACATTAGCTTGACAGAAGTCTAAAGAACCAAAGAAATCTAAGAAACATGCCTTCCCGATCAAGGAGATGACCTTGAGGGGAATAGACAGAAACCATTACATAGCAATAAAAGCCAAAACATTCCTTAAGTCCCAGGTAGCAAAATAGTGTTCGGAAGAGACACAGTCATATATTTTCTTGATTCATAGTGGTGTAAAAGGAAGGAAGAAATAAAGCACAATTGTCTGAAGATATTTCCATGCCACATGGCCAGCATGACTATGGAACCCTGTTATATTCCCATCAAAGTGGTATCTATTTATCTACTTGCATTTGCATGCTTTCGAATTGTTAGGTGGGCAGGATATGGGGTAAGTAACAGAAGCTCACCCTATCTCAAACCTGGGCTAACAGCTTTCCTGATGATAAGCTCAACTATCATGCCCCCTAAAAAATAAATACTAAGGTCTGAACACATAAACCCATCCCAGTCTACATTGAACAATTGTTACATGATGCTGTAGGAGAGGGAAAAGGGTGTCAAGAAAGTTACCAATTAAAGCTGCATAACTTTATATAAAGGCATAAACACTGTCTAGGTTCATTGAGGATATACAGTAAAGGTATGCCATTGGGGAAGCACAATTTGCATCAATTTACTTTCCTCCTGACAGAAGGATTGGGGGGGGCATTTTAAGGTGACCATGAGGAACAGCCAACAAGTTATAGGCAATACACCCCATTAGGTGTGCTATATAAGGATGCTTTTTATTAAAGGATAAAAGAAGTATATTTCAGGAAAGGTTCTTCTTCCACACAGTATTTTTTTCTCTTAAAGTCTGATCTTTGGTTGTCTTCTCACTCAATTCCTACATAGAAAAATCAATGCCCTGCAGCTTTTCCTTTTCACAGATGTACAATATAAGAAGGCCCTTGTTAAAAGCTAGGGTTCAACTAGAAATACATACATGAAACGGTAGTTCGTTTTACAAATTATCTACTGCATCATATCCTTTTAGGTGTTAATTGCATCCAGGGGATGTGGAAATAACTAGGAATGAACATGTTTTATAAGAAAGCCTTTTGTTGTTCTCAGTGGCATAAGGTTATTATACATAGTGTGTGAAACGTATCATTTACAAGCACCTTTTTTGTAATTGCCTTTGAATGCCTCTCTAAAAAAAAACTGGATAGTTAGACTTCCCTGTGTGCTTGTTCCTATGGGATTACAATGCTGGAAAGTATTTGTGTCAATTCATCCTGAACTAAATGAAATACTATTTCAGATGGAGAACCTTTTGCAATTCTAATGTTTTAATTCCTATCCATCCTAAATAATTGTAGCACAGGGCTAATATAAACAACCTAGTCCAGAAATCCCCAACTTTTTAAAGCTCAGAATGCATTTGAAATGTTGAACAGATTTTGTGAGAACTTTCAAAAATAGCAGCCCAGTAAGCAGTCATCATACAAGTCCTTCCTATTCACTTCACCATCTCTTTTAGCTCATTTTTTTCTATCTGTTCAGATTCCCTTTCTCTCTCTTTGGGGAGCAAAGGCAGGTTTACTTCTAAATCAAAGATTTGGTTGTAGCCCCTTTCCAGTTTTATTTTCTAAGACTACCTCTGGGATCTTTATGAACCAAGATAAAGATAGTATTTGATATAGAAATTTATGCTGAACTACTTTCCCTATTTTGACAATAACAATAGCACTTAAACTTATATACTGCTCCATAGTACTTTACAGCACTCTCGGAGCTGTTTACAATGTCAGCATATTGTCCCCAACAATCTGGATTCTCATTTTACTAATCATGGAATGATGGAAGCTGAGTCAACCTTGAACTGGTCAGGATTGAATTCCTGGCTGTGGGCAGAGTTAGCCTGCAATATTGCGTTCTAACCACTGTACCATTACAGCTCCTCCTATTTTTGTAACTAAATAATCCTAAATCATCATCATCATCATCATCCTCATTATCATCATCATATAAGCATGGAACATGATAAAGAGCCAAGGATATCTTTCTAAGAAGATTGGCATCTACTTTACAGGTGCTAAATTGTGGACTCACAGACTAATTTTATGACAAAAAAAGCAATTTCTGCAATAATTTTTTCATTTGAATCAGAACTAGTTGATCTTGACATTAATGGAAGTTATGGAACTTCACTGAAAAGTCATATTATGAAAAGAAAACTATTGCTTTGGCAATAAAGTGTTCAGCACATTATCCTTGGTACTTTGAGTGTATAGAAAATTGTTTTTTATCAACAGTAAAATGGCTAGACATTTAAAGATATGGTTACATCTATTTGAATTTGTAAACTTACTATATAATTATGAACTTTTCATACACTATTTTTGATCTATAAGAGTATAGGCTTTAAAATATATTATTTCAGAATAGTTTGCACATTGGTTTAAAAAGTCTGAACAAGCAGGGATTTATCGAAATGGGAATCAAGCAAATTTCTCTCCTGTATTTTAGCAACAAAGTGCCAATGTAAAAGTGTTCCTAACTCTAAAACTTACATCTACAAAAGAAACAAGTGACTTTTAATGCTTTTATTTTCCACAATAGGGGTAATTGCACATGTATTTCCTTCTCTTATATGCCATACCATTTTGATGATACTCTGTACAGAATGTCACATTAATCTGCATGCTTAGAAACATATATGTGTCACAAACATATCTGCTATAGTTTCAGAGTTCTTGATTTCTGTATGTCTATGATTGGGCACAATGTACGTTCTCATGAAAACATTGAAATATATAATACAGATATTAGGGAGGCTGTCACCAGCTATAGAACAAGTTGATATTCACTTATACATGTTTATTTATTTATCACATTTGTATAGCTGCCAATCTCACATACTGACTAGGTGGCATACATAATAAAATGAAATGCAAAAAGAGACATACATAAAATTTAAATTAAAAATAAAATCAAAGTAAAGAACAACATTATGAAATCTATAGAGCAATCATAACATCATGTTAAATAGCTAAACACTATGTGCATCATTTGATACACATATTACTTTTAATTCAATAAAATCATATTGTTATTGCCCTGGACAAATAACTAGAATTATAGCTATATTTTTTATCATTGATGCACAGACCAGATAGTAAAAGCTTGAGTTGTCAGATGTAGCCAATCCTTGAATGGTAATACTGTTTGGTATACTATAGAGAATGATTACAATTATTGCATCATAATATGTACTCAAAATACTGAATGAAATTGTTCAAATCCAAAAGATGCTACCAAGAGTTGTGATGATGGTAGAATGGATTTTTTTTTGCAAGACAACATTGTCTTTGCACAATTATTTCTAGTGACGTCCATCATACCATGTTAAAGATATTCATAAGTAGCACAAGTCATTGTATCCCTTCTATTTCACTTCTGAAGAAACATGCTTAGAATTATAATGAAAAGCATGACTACTTATTTTTTCTGAAGTTCAGTATGTATTTTCAAAGCAATTGAGCAAATATCACACCCAGGAAACAAACTTTACACTAGGAAAAGCATCCCCATCCCAGCCATAACAGTATACTTGAAATTTACACCAAAGAATACACCAAAGGATTGATGGAATAGAAACCACACAATGAAACCATGTGTAGGCAACTAAAGGTTGCCTACACATGTGGACAAAGTGTGCTGGCAGAATAAAGCCAGCCATTCAGACCGAAAGTTTGAAGCAGAGATGATTTAGATTGGTTTGAACAAGAATCTAGATCTCTGCCCAATCCAGAATCTGAATAAAGCAAAGTTTGGATCATGTAATAAT
Organism: Crotalus tigris; assembly: GCF_016545835.1. Lineage (NCBI taxonomy): Eukaryota > Metazoa > Chordata > Lepidosauria > Squamata > Viperidae > Crotalus > Crotalus tigris. Next base: position 313,320 of record NW_024096780.1, read on the forward strand.
TGTACTCTGGTTCAATCTAATATGAGTATAGTTTCTTTGTAGACCTGCTAGAAATACATGTGAAGTAAAATCTATGCTCTCATTCCCTACTCATTTTAAAATTTTTACATGTTATTTTTTTACCATAAATTTTAACGAGGCAGTTGGTAAGTGAAGGCTACCAATATGGAAATTTGAATTTTTAAATATATACATTAAACACACAATACTATTCTTATTACTAATACTACATCCAAGTATTTAACTAGAACTGCCACTTCTTTTTTAAAAAAACAAACTTAGACGTGAATTAGGGGACTATCAAAAACATGCCCATATGCTTCTATTCAAATTTCAATTAGCCATGCCCTTTTCTCAACCCAACCCAACCCATCTCAAAATTATCTGTCTTATCCCAGAATATTTAAAAAAAAAATTTTGGCATTTAATAGCTCTAAGCATCCTCTGTCTTCATTGGAATGTTTGCTCCTATATTACATGTCAAGATTTTCCCAAACAATGCTATATTTTCTTTTCCTTCAGGTAGCATGATTTTGCTATATTAGAACCACAGTCACAGAATGAGTTTGTGAAGAAGCATATGCAGGCATTTCTTCAGAAAAATGCTAGCATTTAGTTATGACATTCATTTTGAGAACATAAAAGAGAATAAAGAGAATTCCTGAAAAATAACTTACAAGTATAAAACAAAGATCTCTAATAATTTTGCTGCTGACTTTTTAGCATTCGACCCACTAATACAGGTGGGTACCTTAGGATGAGGTTGAAACCTCTGCAAAAGTAATTTAATAAACAAAGAGGTTATAAGGAAAAATATTGTCCATCTTATGATAGAACAAGATAATCTCTTGCTTGAGAAAAATTTCTACATCTATTGCATTTAAGAAACCATAGCTCCGAAGTGCAAACTCAGTTTATTATACCCCAATAAAAAATATCTCATTTTTAGTAACAGCACAAAGAGCATTAAGGGATCATTATTAGCCATAAAGAAACTGCCAGACTGTGATGGCTCTGTTATCTTAATAAGATCTGACTTTAATAGTGGTAGCCAAGATATAATTAAAGGTATAGAATAGATGCAGACTAGAGCTTCTTGGTAAATCAATAAATTATGCTGCTCATGTATCTGATAGATGAAAAGACAAACAGGGATCTTTTCCTTACCCAATGATTCATTCTCCTATTATCACAGAAAATAGCTCAGAATCTCACAGTTAGACTTAACTATGTAACCTAGTTGCAAGCAAAAGAATGTTTGTTCCATTGATGCAAGAAAAACAAGCAAAAAGTGGGACTCAAAAGTAATCACCATCATATTCTTCTTTTGCATGGCAAGAAAGTTGGTTGGTGCCACATGGCCCAATTCCATTGTACACCTAGGCTGATAGAATTGGCTACTGATGAACAATAATAATTAGAGACAGCATTTTGCCTGAGGAACTATACTGATCAATATGCTAGTATTCTGCACAATAGGAATTGAGCTACAATGCATTAAAATGCCCATAGGCACACAAGTGTGCATTATCAAGGGAAGAAATAACAAAAAGGTCAAATTCTGAAACAGAAGCAGTATGCAGATAACCCAGTTCCCACAAAATCAACACAAGTAAATACTAAAACCATACAGCTGAATCTTTATGCATGGAGTGAGTCCGTAGATAAACTGAGTCCCGATGTTCATTTATGCTCTGCTTTCTCCACATACTGTGTTTAGACCATTTATAGATCAGCTCTGTCCCTGGGTGATGATCTTGCCATCAACATTTGGGATCATTGAAGCCTCCTGGCTTTTAAGCTCTTCCTTCTCCCTTATGAATTAAGCCTGACCACTGATTTGATTTTAGTCTTTAAGTCATCCGGAGGAGCAAAGTTATGAAGAGTTCACCCCATTGTAAGAATGATGACAGTGAGGAAAGAATGGGAATTATAACTAATTTGTAAAGGTTTGGGCAGTAAGAATAACAACCTTGTGGAGGTGCTCCTCACATTATCTACAATGATTGACAATAGCTGTCCAGGAGTCTTCTTGTACAAGTCAGGAATAAAACTTGGAATCTTCCATATATAGTACATAGGTTTTACATCTTATTAGGTGAGACAGAAAACACCTGCATTGCTTTTTACATTGAAATGTTAATACATGTGACTTTTGTGGAAGCAATAGTTATATGACTACCACAATTTTACAACCCAAAACAGCTTACTCCACTTTCCTTTACCCTACACTTGTTCATAACAATGCCTCACACTTCTAAGGTTTGCACTTCAACGCAATGGATTGTATTCCTACATTTCCATTATATTTGAATGTTTTCCACATGCAACAATTTAGTTTGATTATTTTATTTAGTCAAATGTTCTATTTGTACTTGGAAATATAATCCATTACCTTATTACATTATTATAAACTGCTAAAATGAAGAGTAGTACATAAATGCTTTGAATATAAATATAGAAAAATACAAGAAAATGTTAACACAGTTCACTAAATTAATTGTCATAAAGAATTTATTGTGGGATACAAATCTGACAGATAATTCTATTTTTATTAAATATTATGCTCGATACAGTAAAAACAACCCCACAGGCACGCTACCACAGAAGTTGTCATATTCATTTGTTTAATTATCTCCCTCACTTTGAAACCATTCCTCTTTTTGACAGCTGCTCCCATGTTTTCTAATGTCTTCCCCAGTAACTATCAATAGATTTAGCAGAAACTTGCTCAAATGTCCTTGCAAATTTTAAGCAATGTGGAAATTTTCAGCTGTTATATTTTGTTAATTATTTCAGTTGCCATCATCACCCCCAAAACAAACTCATTGGAGACAAAATAAGATCCCTGAGAAACAAGTTGGACATATCAGAATGCTTCTGAGGATCCCAACTTTTGGCTGACTAAAATAAGAGATGCCCACAAATTGTATCTGCTAAGAACATACAGTTGCTATGGAACATAAAGTTGAAGATAGGAGCAAGAAACAGAACTTTGCAATAGTGGAGACTTCAAAAGAACAAAAGTTGAAGATACAGTCTGTCGTGCCTTCTATAACATCTCTTCTGCTCATACTCTGCATTTCAAATAAGATGTTTACCTTCCATAAATATCTATACTGGTGGAAAATATGATATTCATCCAGTGCAATATTATATGTATTTGTTCATTCTGATTAATTCCCTTATTTCTGCCAGACAAGTCTCTATAACATTCCACCATCAACATCTGCTAATTTAGTCCGTATATTTTATTTTCTAGTTATGGTGTGCTCTTTTTAAATTTTAAGGAAACAAAAAATATTTTCATATCTTGCTAATGAACACTGAAATGATGAATTCAAAACCCTGTCAGTGCAAAGAATGCCTATTTTTTTCATAATATATGTCTTCACAGTCTTCTTTTCTTCCTCTCTAATTAATAATCCATAGCCATTTCAATAATTTTAGTTTGCACTAATGCAGTTCTGTTGGGGACAAATGTAGCAGTGACTGCAAGGCTGGGAGGGGAATTAAACCATTTTCCCAAACTAGAAGTATTAATGTTTCCTTATGAATTACAATAAAAGTTGAAAAAGAATATCAGGCTAAAAATAAAGAGGCTGCTTAAATAAATTCTGAGCAAAAGGTTTAAACTAGGGGTGGAGAACCATGGCCCTTTTATGATTTGTGGGCTTCAATTGGCTGGTTCAGGAATTCTGGAAGTTGAAGTGCACAAGTCATAAAAGGGCCATGGTTCCCCACCCCTGGTTTAAAAGAACAACTCAAAGTGTCCTAATTTCTCAGTTAGAATCTGTTATGTATTGGAGACTCCCACAATCACTTTTGATCCAGGAAGTTTTAAGGATCGAAAGAGAAGTCTATTTCTGTAGGAATGGATCTTTTTCAGTGACTTAGTCAGGTCACAGTTAACCAAAGGATAAAATAAAATCATATGAGCTTCTAGAAGACAATGTCTTTGCAAAAATGAGCGTCTATTAAATATGATGAAGCTGAAGAACTAGAGAAAAACTGAATTAGGAATCATTCTAAGTGGAAGATCAGTTCATTTTGCTTGCTATTTCCTTCTCTGCTTGCCAATAGCTATCCAGGGTCTCTAGAAAGAGAACTTTTAAAGTTTATGAATAGTAAATGCAAGTCTTTAAAGTTTGGACTTCCTATATAATAATTCCTTAACTAAGGGCAGATTTTCCTTTGACCTATCAATATATAGCCTATATTCAAGACAGTCTATGGAATTAGTGATAAATTATAGTAAAATGGATTTATTCTATCTTATTTCCAAGGAAAATAAATTGATCTCTCCCTTAACTTACATTTAAAGCAAGCATGTCAAACTTGCAATGTCACATGACGTCATGCAACATACCATGACTTTTTTCCCTCTGCTGGGAATGGGGTGGGTATGGTTTCGGCGTGATGCATACAGGCCCATGGGCCAGCAGTTTGACATGCCTGATTTAAAGGAATGAAAAGTGAAGGCAATTTGAGACATCTTGTTACTTGGATAGTACATTTATCCCCATATTTAAAAGGAAAACCAGAAAAGAATCTGCTCCCAAAAGAAGAAAAAGGAAAATATATTATCAAGGCCAATTACAGGATTTAGTAGTTGGTATCTACATCACTGTGTCACTTTCTTATAATATCCAAGTTCAAATTTACCTGAGAAAATTAAGTATTGTATGTTTAAATTTAGACACCCCCCTCAATATATAGGTTTTTTCCCTTTCTAACTTTTTCTCTGTGAATTGAGTTGATATTGAACTCTGTTAAGCATCAACTTCATCTTGTTTGCAATAGATGCCATTAAATTTATCAACATTAAATTATATCTTCTGATGAGATGTGATGCTTTTCTAATGAAATACGGCTTACAAAAATATTTAATTTTTTGATTGGGGAATTTGTGAAACTCAAATCTGTCATCCACCTTCAATATGTTTTCAATGTATTAAGCACAGCAAGTGAAGGTGCCTGGGAACCCCCTAATCATATTGTTGTTTTACCCCATTAGCTGTTCACAACTTTCTTATATTCAGAACTGGGAAAAATAATTCTGTGATCTTAAATACCTAATATAAAAATTAACAGAAATAGCTAATAAAAGTAGCTAATTTGGAGACAGTGAAGTTAATAAAAATCCATTGCCAGAGCAAAATAACAATTGCAAATATGCTGGGTTGAACAAAAAGCTTAAACTAGAAATAGGAAGGAGATATTCTGGGAAATGGGTCAAATCAGTAAAAAAAATTTTTAAAAAAATCAAGATAGTGCCTGCAACCATGTGATCAAAACTCCACCCTCTTTACATTCCTATTGACTCACACAAAAAAGGTACATGAAGTCATAGTAGCTACCTTGACTTTTCTTACTCTTCCTCCCCATGGACATCCCTAGGAATATGGCAGATAATTGGCAACTTTTCAGGAGCAGAAATTTGGAAAATATGGGATGTTTTTCTCCTGAAATTCTCAATTATGTACGGGATGAAGAACTGTAATGTGAAATTGCCATTGAGAGTAGCTAGTAAACAAGCAGTCATAAATTGCTCATAAATGAAAGTAATTCTTATCTTCTTCATAAAAATAATTCTGAATAATTTTGGAGCATGCTTGTGCTCCAGGCACTAGTACAGAGTAGCTGACTGCCTCAACATGGCCACATCAAGAGTCACAATCTTTGTGAAAAGAGTCCTCCCAAGGCCTATCTCTTCCCTTTAAACTGAGGGACAGGAATCAATATGCTTTCCCCCTAGCACAAGGATTCTGAAATATTTTGAGGAAGCAGGCCCCAGTTTGTGAGATTTCACACAATAGTTTGATGAAGAAAAAAAGAATATAAAATCTGTTTTAAAAAGTAAAAGTTGTCAAAATCAACATCAGAACAGAGGGATCTTGCAAAATTTGTCAATTTTGTGAGGCTTCAATTGTAGGAAATATACCAGTGCATAAACATTGATTTTTCACAAGTGTCTTGTTTTAATGAACAATAGTGTTGGAAGACACTCCTGTGATCTAAATGAAAATTATTGGAAAAGCAGATGGGAAGCATCACAAAAACTGACACAAGATTCCCTTCACAGAGCAATTGCTACTAACTGCTCAAAGGGGCAGATTCCTGAAAAGAGATCTACTAAAATACTAGGCTAGCACTACAATTCAAGGCTGCAAACCCTTGGAGAATCATTAGTTTGCTGCAAACAGATGTACAAAACACTTAAGTTTTCTCAAAGAATGGATGATACTAGATGGAAATATCATCAGGAAGTATCTTTCTGAGCAGGATTCTAGTTTGAGGCTTAGTGTCTGGTTTGAGAGCTCTGGAAGAATTTGAGGGTTTTTTTTAAAAAAAACTTATTAAGGTGTTATATTTACCTTTCAAAGGTAGAACAATCTCACACAATTTTTAAAAATAAAAAGCTCTGCCCATCTGAGGCTCAGTCTGCAGAGGGAATTGCAATGATACAAAAAAGGAAGAAAGGCTGCAAGGAAGGGGAGAGGAGAAAACTGCACAGGGGCTGGCAAGGTGTGTGAATTTATGAACATGAAGCTGGGAACCAATAACTTGGGTTAGATACCAAAAGAAATTTACTCCCTGCTATTGCAATAGCCTTTTAAGAGAAGCTCAGAAGCCATCATTTTCCCAGATGTTCATAAATGAAAGTGATTGTCCACAAAATAAAATCCACAGTTCAAGAATTATGCAAAAATAAGCAAGCTCAATCTTCCATTAGAAATAGTGGGCATATGTTATTTTCCACAAAACATTATAATTTTATAAAGCTGTAAGCCTCTAATCAGGCTCTTTATGGTGGTAAGTCAAGGACTTATCTGTAAAACCATTTATGAAAGTGATTTCCAGAAGCAGATTAAATTTTAGCACTTTCTCTGACTGGAAACTGGAAATCATCTACAAGGGCAATCTATTCACTATAAACAAACCATAGAAGTTTTCAGCCAAACTGGCCATCCTACAGAATAATCCACAGCACCATTCGGAATGGTCTCCCCTTACAGCTCCCAAACTGATCAATATTGAGAGTCAAGGGCCAATGGGACTGTTCATTATTGTTGTTATTTTGATTAGGTATGCAGTCAGTCAGAAATTTAGATTTTGAATTTTTATCCACCTATAGAATGCTCTCCAAGGATCTGGGGTCAGCAAATGATGTTTGATGGTATGAAAGGTATGGACTCAAGAAGTAAGCTGTTCCAAGTAAAGCTGTCTTTGATGATGATTCTGTCAATGCTGATACTGTTCAGGTAGTTCTCTAATTGTTTTGGGATTGCATCCAAGGTGCCTATTACTAATAGTAATATCTTTGCTTTCTTTTGCCACAGTCTTCTACTTCTTTTCGCAGGTTTTTGTATTTTGTGATTTTTTCCAGTTCTTTCTCTTCTATTCTGTGGTTTCTGGGTACTGCAATGTTATTATGTGTTCACAACAACATGAACTCACAATTGCCAGTTCTTTACCTGGTATTGATCTCCATACACATCAAGTTCTTCCCAAGAACCTAGGATGTCCTAATGTATTGGCATAGTATATCTGCAGATATTTTTTGCAGTTGATAGATGGATTTTTTTCAATGTCCAGATTTAACTGCTGTCCAATATTTTTGGGTATAGCACCCGGTGTGGCAACACTGGGACCATGTGGCTGGTTTATGCCATAATCTTTCAATTTCAATTTTCCAATCTTGATAATTTGTGATCTTCTCCAGTTCTTTATTTTCTGTTCTACAATCTCCTGGTAATGCCACATCAATTATCCACACTTTCTTCTTTTCAGTCACAGTTATATTGGATGTTTATGAGCCAAGACTTTATCAGTTTGTGTACAGAAATCTCACAATATTTTAACCTGCCCATTTCCAACTATTTTTTTTTCAGTTATAGATTTCCACCAATTCTTCATTACTGGTACATAATAATTTTTACAGATGTTCCAGGGAATCATTATGGCGGCTGTGTTGTCATTATTTACAATCTGTTCTGCAATCTTCTCTCACGAGCTGAGTATAGATCTAACTGTTTCTTCTGCCCATTTGCACAATCTGCAGTTTGAATCATTTGATGATTTTTCAGTTCTGATCTTGATTGTATTAGATTGAATAGCTTGTTCTTGTGCCACCAAAATCAATCCTTCATTTTATTTTATTTTTTTAATGTTCCATTGTATACCATTGCCAGGTTTTATTTGTATTCTCTTTCCCTCAATCCTTTGTAGAAATATTTCATGTAATGATTTTTCTTGCTTCTGTTCTTGTTTTTGTTACATTATTACAATATTAATGTTTTTCTATTATATTTAATAAGTTCTAATTTTTAACCTGCATCAATACTTGTTCTTGGCTGTCTTTTGCATAATCAGCCAATACATGTTTTTTTCTTTGACAATTTGTTAGACAATGTAAACCTTTACGTCTATTTCTGCTGGACAGGTTTTATGTACTGTGTTTCCCCAAAAATAAGAGCAGGTCTTATATTAATTTTTGCTCCAAAAGATGCATTAGGGCTTATTTTCTGGTTAGGGCTTTTATTCTGAGAAATACAGTACTGAATGTGTCCGTCTGGCTGACAATCTTAACTAGGCCTTATTTTGGGGATTGGGCTTATATTACAAGCATCCTGAAAAATCACACTAGGGCTTATTTTCCAGTTGGGTCTTATTTTTGGGGAAACACGGTATCAAGGAATGTAATGCAGAGTGAATGGTCTTCCTTAACTTAGTGAACAATTATCAGTTTACCTGGTTTTTGTCCAGTTTAGTTTATGTCTGGCAGTGTATTATGTCACAGGTATAGCCCAGGTATTGATAGCTATCATGATATTTCTACTGTTTGTTTTTTTCTTTAGCAATTTTTTTATCCCTTTGAATGTATAATTTACTAATCACAGTTTAAAGTCACCGATGCAAGTTAAGTTATTAATTATTAACAATTAATTGTAATTAAATATTTTAATAGTATACAATTATATTAATAATAACTAATAATTTATTAATAATAATACCTTACTAAATTATTATGGTTTATTACACAGTCACCCAGATGTTTGGACTGCATTTTGCATTTTTGTCCACCTACTAAGTCCTTCTAAAGGACATAGGATAGGCAGATGTTGTTTGATGGCATTAAAGGTACCAAGATGTAAGCTGTTCCAAGTAAAGCTGCCTTTTGCAATTGACCGATGGTAATTTTGTCAATGCTGATGGTTTTTCAGTGGTCCTCCAGATGTTTTGGTATTGTACCCAGGGCACCTATTGCTTTTGGTACTATTTTTCCTCTCACAGTCATTTCACTTCTATTTGCAGTGATTTTTATCTACTTCTTTCCTTTCTATTCTTCTGTCTCCAGATACTGCAATGTCCACTATCTGGTTGTTAATGTTAATAATATTATTATTCATAGTACATTTAATTAAATTAATATTTTTTTAAAAAAAATATTTTCAGATAATAAATGTTTGGGGATCAATGAATAATCCAAAAGTTCATGAAAGGGTTGATGAGCCAAAATATTTTGGGATTCCTACTTTAGAGTTAGGATTGATATCTATGCTATCGAATTTCTCCTCCTCTCCTCTCCCCTCCCCTCTCCTCTCCTCTCCTCTCCTCTATAGGTTTATTATTTGGCATAATTTGCTCTCTAGCACCTTGAGTATTTATTAAGAAAGGTCTTGTAAAGCAAAGGGCGAGTATAAAAAGACTACCAGAAATAGGAAATACTTTTAATCACTGCTTATATAGAGAGAGAGCATCTCAAGTTCCTTAGCTTTGAAAGCCAGGGTTAGTTGCAGCTTTTCAGTGTTCCCACAATATTGTAATATATTAGGAGCTTCACAATTGTGTTAAAAGCTTGCAAATATTTCAGGAAAGTGAGGTGAGCAAATTCATATCCTGCACTTCAAATTAATAGTCTATGGTTGTGGAAAAACACTGTATTAAATTTCACCATCTAGCAGCCCAATTGCAGAACAGTTTAATAGTGAGTAAGGTTGTCATGGAATCTTAAGTAAGTCACCTTTCACTTTTGTTGAAAGTATCTCGTCATGAAGCCCCCTCATCTGACCACTGCAGTGAAATCTTCATGTTGGTTGACTGCCTCTCAACAAATTGTGGCCTTCAGGAGATGTAATATCTAACAGACTAGAGGAACACTTTTGAAGTGTCCAGATTGGGGGGGGGGGAGAAAGGGAGGATTCCTGACTTTTAATAGGTGATCAGATAGGGGAAATTGTCATGCAACCCATATTTGCTGAAAGTACATTTTTCTAAACAGTTGCTAAGAGTGAAAGAATCTACTGCCTTGTACGTCTGGTTATCTTAGCCTTTGGAAGAAAATTAACGTAGCACAAAAAGAACCATTGCTGTCTGTTGCTTTATTCTTAATAACATATTCTTTTTTTAAAAAAAACTGCAGCACATGAGCAGAATGTTTTGAACAAGCTTGATTTACAAGGAAAACATGTTTACTCAAATAGAAGTTCAATTGATTCAAAGAAAAAAAATATTTTAAATGCATCAAAGAATATTTCACAGACCTGTTCAGAATGACCACAGCATAGTGTATCAAAAATAATTTCCAATATTTTGCAGTATATCAATTTAATTTGCTTTGCTGTATCTCTAGATATCTGTAGTTCCCAAAGAAAGGAAATACAAAATAAATCTGGAGGAATTATCTCATGACATTATTCACTCAACCTCTCCTGAAGTGCTGGCACTTCTGATGTAGTCACCTGGAGAGAGGATTATGCAGTAAAACACAGAATATTCCCATACATTCCTCAGCCACCTCTTCAGTTTGTCCTTATAAGCCATTTATGAGAATTTTGCCAAATTGTTCTTCTCTCTGGAATTATTTTTTTGCCTACTGTGCAACTGATACAGGCATATGAGTCCCATATGCCTATTAATATATCTCTGACCTAAAGGTGATGACAGAAGCATGACTCACATGATTGATTTGACATAATGAAAATATTTTTCTCCTTGTCAGAAATTTGTAGTTAGATAATTACAAAGTGAGGGTTTCACTTTCTTTAACTCAGCAGTCTACTTCTTTCTATGGAGCCAAACTCTATTCCTAACTAGATTTTTATAGGCCAGATCTGGTATCCTTACACTTCTTTTTCTTGTCTTCAAAGCACACACACCACAGAAACATTATTCTTTTATTTCTCTGTGTTTGATAAGAAGCAGGACAAAAAGGATGAGCAAAAGGAACTAGCAGATTAGGAGCTGTGACAATTGCACGCTCTGTAAATCTTTCTGAAAGCAGCCAGTCCATCTGCATCATCTTTTTCACCTTTTAATTTTTTTTTTCACCTTTTTCTAGAGCAGAAATAAGACTTCCGGTAAATGGTGAAAAACACATGAAGGTGCCCCTGCTGTGATAGTTCAGTCAATGCTGAGATAATTAGAGACAGGATGAGCAAGGTGAAAAGGATTGTAGTATTTAGGCCACTTTTTAAAAGGTCCAACATCCCTTAATTATTTCTGGCTTCTTCCATGTTTCTTCCAGGTGCTTTGTTCTAACATACCCTAAAATATTGACCATGCAGAGTGGATCAAAGCAAGTTTGATATTCACTTTGTTCTGATTTCCCATCTTTGAAACTCAGCAACAGCTGAACATAACTCTGAAAATTAAAATGGAAATGCCAAAAGGAATGGCTCTTGGGAGACTTCTGATACCTTACATTATTCTTTGTTCATCTATTTCTTTCTTTGTACAGTTGAAAATAATAATATATGCTCCCTCCCCTTGTTGTTATCAGTGTTTTCAAGGGCTTGGGGAATCTGAGATGAATTCAACCTTATTAAAATGTAAACAGCATAAGGGAAAAAGGAAGTTCCTGGGAAAAAAATATAGACAAAAAAATTTGAATTTTTGTTGTTTGAAGTGATCTGGATTAGAAAGCATTCTGGGAATATTTTATTTATCTATTGTACATATGCATAAATTTAACATTCAAGATGTTTCACTGTCTCACCTAGACAAATCTACTTTTCAAAATTCTTCTTGACTTATTAAACATAGAGGAAGACAGGGGATCTCATTCTGGAGATGAAGGGCACAACTCAATAAACCATTTCAATCTCTGTGAAAGTTTGCTTTTGTTAGAGATAATTCCTGTTCTTTAGGAATAGGTATATCCTGTCTGGATTGCAAACATTTAGATGACAATTAGATAGAAACAAACAATTTGAATTTTCTGCAACTCTATGTTTTCATCTAGTGATTATCTGAAGCTCAGCAGCTCAGGCAGAATGGACAAGCTATAATGAAAAAAAAAAAAACCCTGAACAGAACTTTTTTTTAATTAAAAAGTTTTTTTATTTATAATGCAATTAAAACAAAAATGGACAAGCGTGACATTCCAGAGTAAGTATTCCTAATAGTTTGTTTCTTGTGGTACAAAAACTTAATACATCATTCTTAATCTCTATATAAGCCTCATCCTTCTATGTAATACAATTAAATATACAATTATATGTACAGTTTTATATATATATATTTCAATCCTATCATTAACTTGAGATCAGAGCAGTTCTCCTTAATTCATACCAACGGTAAAATTTGTCCCAGATTTTGAAGTATTTGAGTTCTGTCTTGTCCTTCATAATCATTGTAAACTTGTCCATCTCAGCACACGAAAAGATTTTATACAGGATCTCTTCTTCCATTGGAATTTCTTTATTCCTCCAATTTTGAGCAAAAACCAGTCTGGAAGCCGTTAGAATGTGTAACATTAAAGAAAGTATGCTTTTGTCGTACTTTTGCGTGGTTATACCTAATAGGAAAAGTTCTGGTTTTGGCTCTACTGCTCGCTCTAATATTTCTTCCAACCATTCTTTGATCCTATTCCAAAAATCACGAGCTTGCGTGCACTCCCACCACATATGATAGTATGTTCCAATTGTCAGATTACATTTCCAACATTTAGAGGAGACATTGGAACACATTTTAGCTAATCTTATGGGTGGGAGATGCCATCTATAGAACATTTTGTAGAGGTTTAACAGAACAACTTTTAATGACTTGGGCCACAGGTTCTAAGAAGAGGGGGTCCACATAATCTTTTTAAAAGGCACAGAAATTAAAGCAATGTAGATATCACTAAGATTTTTGAGGAATACTTAAAAAAACTTGTAAGATCTGTTGATGACAATGCAACTGACAATGCAATTGAATAATAAGGTGGCTTGCATTTTGATATGATCATTCCCAATTACAGCAAGAAATATGCTACGCAACTGTGGTGTGGCCAAAGTAATCACTCAATCAATCATGCAAATAGGGATCTGCAAAAATACAAGACTCAAATGTGACCTTTTAAAAAATCATTTTATTAAATTTTATTACAAGATAAGAATACAGAAAAAAATAGAGAACTAAGAATCAGAAAAAGAAATAAAAAGGGGGGGGGAGAAGTAATGGCTTTTGACATTTTTAAGTGCAGTAAAATATAAAAAAAATTGCAGTCTCAATATTTTTTCTTATATTTTACAACATTTCAAGCCATTTCTATAGCAACAAAATCAATTTAACCACCAAAACCTAATCAAGTGTGAACATTCTATCCATCTATGAGGCTAAAGTAAAGTCTCCAATCCTACTGAGCAAAATTATCATGGAACAAAATGGCATATCAAGAAACATACTGATTCATTCTTTACCTGCCCAACCTAGCTGTTAAGTTTCAGATGAGTTCCTGAGATTGTGCCACTTATCTTTTCTTGAAAGGGTCCCCTCATTCTTAAGCCCTGGGAGTAGTCAACAAAGAAGGTTGATCAGCAATCTTTTACCTCAATACTTCATGATGGTTATTGGGGTGTGCTAATCCATTTCTACGGTGAATCAGTTGCAAGCAAGAACAGCCAGTTGGAAAATATTTTTTACAATGTTACTCAGTTTGTACTGGTTTATTACAATGTATAGTAATAAACCACATGAGCCACTTGACTTTTAAAAGAGAAATTATTGTTTATCGCAATGTATGAAGTAGATTCTTCTCAAGTGTCATTCAAGGGTGGAACATGTAGACTCGTTTTATTTGCATAAGAGCGAAGTGAAGTAAACCATGCTAGGTGCTTTAAGTGAGATGATATATAGTTGATGGAAAGATGAAATAGAAACTTTGTTTGTTGGTTTGCTAAGTTGAACATTTTCTTGGTAAGGTAACCTTAAATACATGTTCAATTGTTTGTCATTAATTTTGCATATTTAATTATTTTTTTTATGCCTTTAGTGTTTCTCAGTTCACCAGCTAGGCTGCACTGCTATAAAAATGTCACATTTGAACCAAGCACAGCCCACACAATTGTGAGTAAAATGAAAACAGCATAGCTCCCAGTTATAACTTCTATTTTCTCTTCTGGCCCAGGCAGCTATTATTGAAAGTGCACTTTGCTCCATTAGAAGCCCTGTTTACTCTGGTTAAATTCTATATCAAAACTGCAAACATCAAATAATAAGAGTCTCATACTAATGAAATATGTTTGCTAAGGCATAGCTTTACATACAAATGTCTACATTTACCTGTAGGTTGGATGCTTTATGGCTTGACAATTTCCTTTCATTTTTAATATTTCTGGAAGCACAGTACAAATAAACCCTCCTGAGGAAATTATAGCAGGGACCTTTATAAATAGAGTTTCATAAATAAGATTCAAGGAATAAATGGTATCTGAAACTTAGAAAGAGTTGCTACAGTCACTATAAAACCAAGCTAATCACAAAGCAGGTTGTTCAAATTTTATCTCTGCATAGAATTCACTTGGCAGCCTCAAGTCAGCCTTGTTACTCTGAACCTCAGTTCCTATGGTTTGGTTCATATATTACACTGATCTATAATGTTTTGATTTGAAAGTGGCCAGAACATTTTGTCATGGGAGTTATAGTCCCATAAAGTGAAGGATCCCAGATAAAAGAAGTTCCCTCAAATTTCCTATTTTTGCCACCTTAAAATTACATTTTGACTCTTAGTAAATATCAGTAAGCCAAGATTTTCATTTCAAGCTTTTCAAAACTAAAAAAAAACAAAAAACTACTGTTTATCTTTGAAACCTATTGATATAATATACATCTCCAGCTGCTCACTCAGATAAGGAAGCAACAACAGAGGATCTGATATGTCCACAGTATAAATTCAGCTCCTTAGGGCTTTAAATTCTAAATTCACATTTTTTGAGTAGCATGGCCTCAGTTTCACCTGCTAGATCATATTTGGCTTTTTTCATGCTCAGATTTAAAAGCTATTTTTGTTCCTTTATTTGTTGTCTATAGTTATTTATATGGTTCCCTATTCCCATCCGACAAGAGTTTTGCAGCTGCAGATTTTTAAAAAACTAAATAAGTAAAGGAAAAAAAAATCCTAGCATGATCAGTTATAGAATAAATAGACCATTTTACATTAGCAAACTAAGAAACTTGAAAAGTTATAGCACTACTGGGTACGGTTGTGCTGTGACCTTGCTTTTAATGATCCCATTTTCAGCCTATTTTATTTCTGTAGCTTTGGGTAGTTGTTTTAAATGGAAACTAAATGAAATCAAGTTTTCTTCTTCTTCTTTCCCAAGTTGTAATAACATTCATTGTGGAGGTCTGTATGCTGCTCTACAGTCAAAGCCCAAGAGAATTTCTCTTTTCTATCAACTTTTAACTGATAAGCTTTCTCCATGTGGATTGTTATCATACCTCCTTCAAATAAACGGTAACAGTTTCTGTATCTCAGTAGATCACATGCTTCTGCAAGCACCAATTTGGGATGGGTTTATTTCAAGGTGCTAATAAACAGCCTAAGAGATCTGGAGCAAATGCACTCTGATAAGGTTAGGTCATGAGTACAGCACCAGTAAATTTAACTTTTAAAAAATGGGTAAACATAGATAAGAGCAGTGACTTGTGGACTGGGCAGCATGAATGCTTGGGGTTTCACTAACAAGGATGGGGATAGTATAAGAAAGCCCCTTAAAGATACAAAAATCAATTAGGAGTATATGCCACATTGGGCAGTTGAAAAGAGGCAGCATCAATGGATAAAATCAATATGAAGCCAGTTGAGATAACTATAGTTTCCTAATTTTGATGTGATAGGAAATTGGCAATTGAAGACACACGGACACATAAAGAGAAACAAACACACACACACACAGAGAGAGAGAGAGAGAGAGAGAGAGAGAGAGAGAGAGAGAGAGAGAGAGAGAGAGAGAGAAAATATGGCTTAATGTCATTGCAATTTGGAAAGAAGAAATTGGTTATGTGTTCCAATGTACTGACTTAAGTGCATCTATGATCATCAAAATATAGCTGAACTCTAACAGACTTCCAGAAGACAGTCTTTTTCATTAGAGAAGGTCAGTATCAGGTAGAGACATTGTGGTACAAGTTGGTATTTGGGTGTTTGTAGATGCCTGTCTGAATGCCATCAAACACAATGATTTTTCTAAAGATTTCTTTAAAATAATTAAACAGGAAGGTCTAGTATACTATGTATTTGCAGAAATACCACCCCCACAGATACTCCCAAGCCTATTTAGGATAGTAAACAGTATAGTAGAAGATCAATTTATGTTTTGTAATTAGTCACATCCAGTCTTATATACAAGCAAATTTCCTCTGAGTGAGATGGGTGGTTTCCAAATTTGTTATTAATAAATAAATAGCAGAGATTTTGTGAATGTTACTACTAGATGTTTTCAAAATTTAAAATGTGATTTCAACTTCTGAAGTTTGCCAACCCATGACATACTGTATGTTTGCATGTGTGTATGTGTGTGTGTGTATGTGTGTATGTATATATACACTAGCAAATTTTTATCCTCTAAAACAGGTCTTTTCAACTGGTGGTATGCGTACCACTTGTGGTATATTAATAAGTGGCAGGTGGTATGCAGCCCTGCCTAGCCAAGTGTAGTGGGGGAGGGAAAGAGCCAGGTCAGGCAAGGACTTACAATGAGAGAGTCCTCTGGAGCTTCAAAGGCCCCAGGCTCACTTCTGGCTCACCCTTCCCCATGAGAAAGGAGGAGGGGGCAGAGACAGGAGAGCCTATAAAAGGAGGCAGTTTGGGTGGGAGAGGGAAAGGGGAAAAAAAGCAGCACCCTTGGGAGGAGGCAGAGTCAGCTCTAGCTGCACTGAAGGGAAAGAAGGAGGAGGAGGAGGAGGGTGGGGGGAGAGGAGAGGAGATCAAGCAGGCTGGCCATGAGCTGATCTACAACTGCTGTGGCAGCCACCTGTGCTGGCAGCAACAAACAGGCAAGAAATGCAGTGGAGGAGGGGTCACCCTCCAAGAGGAGTGAAAAAAGGCAGCAATGGCTGGAGGTGAGGCACGAGGGAGGGAGATGGAGAGGGGAAGGATTCTTATGTGCTTTTGTGACTTTGAAGTCCTGGGATTTGTGCAATGTGGGCTCTCTGTTCTTAAGGAGTGTTTGGCAATTTCTATTTGGCTGATGGCTCCTGTTAGCTTCTATTGCTCTGCTATTGTTAGCTGTAAGTTTTGCTCCAAGGGATTTTGCAGTATTTTTCTCCTGAATGGATTTTGCCTGTAGCATTCTTTTACTTAAGAATGGAGCCATTTGGCAAGGCTGCCTTTTCTTCCTTAAGTGCTGGCTGCTTAACTTTCTTTTCTAGCCAGTAGCTAATTCTTAAAGGGGAATGTGCCTTTTTAAGCTAGTTCACTCAGCAGCTTGTCTTTTCTGTCTCTGGAGGCTTTTCCTTGTTTGATGAATATATGGAAGAGAGAAAATATGGGGGGGGGTTTCAAATTCTTCCTTCAGAAGGAGATGGGAATGAGAAAGAGGGACAGAGGAAAGTCCCGCCTTAGCACTTGGCCACCAGCAGCCCTGCCATTGACTTTGCTTGTTAAAAGGTTGCAAAAAGGGATCACATGACCCTGGGACACTGTCACCACCATAAATATGAATCAGTTGCTAAGCATCCAAATATAAATCACATGACCCTGGGCATGCTGCAATGGTCATAAGTGTGAAAAATGGTCATAAATCATTTCAGTGCAATTGCAACTTTCAACAGGTTTTTTTTTTGTCATCAAGTTTTTGACACCTTGCTAGGTGGTACTCGAATATTGCCATATCCTAAAAGTGGCACAATTGGTGAAAAAGTTGAAAAGCCCTGCTCTAAAATAAGCTAAAATGATTATCCATTCTAAGCACTTAAGAACTTCTTCCAAAACTTCTTCCAAAACTTCTTCCAAAATTAGTTTTGAATAATAAAGACAAGATGAAAAAGCAGAGAAATGTTAAAATATGTTTAATTTTCTCATTCTCCCTTACATGAGATACATTTAAAAAATTCAGATGCATTTTGTGAATCTCTCCTGGCATTCTGTTATTGTTGTTTTTTAATTCGATATTTGAAAGATACATACTTTGATGTATCAGTTTGAATTAGTGTAAAAAGCTCTAACAATGTAAGTAAAGGGGTTTTTTTTGGCATCCTGTGATACTGTTGTTGTATCTCTAGGGTTCCTATATTCTGCCTCTTGTCAAAACATTCAATTTTATTGTGATGTTAACCAAACTCTTCTTACAAACTTGTAGAAAAGAAACTGAACAATCTGGCAAGTGGGAAGACCAGCAAGAAAACATTAGCCATTTCTAAATTATAGACTTTTTTAAATATGACATTATTGCAAAGTGAAAAATACACATTAATAAAGCAATACATAATGAGCTTAACTCAATGTGGAGATACCTTTTTAAAATGTATTTATTCCATGGAAACGTGTTCATGTGTTTATAGTTGAAAAGATTATAATCACTGTGGAGTCAATTATTCTTTGTGATTTTAAGTGGTTTATGATATCTGAAAAATTAAAAACACTGTAGAAGCTGGACAGCACAGGTAATGCCAGCTGTCATGTAAAACCCTACAAAGCATTTATAAAATCCAGTAAAATACCTCTAGCTCTAGTGAGGTTTTATTGTATCTGGTGACAATGACAGCAGTGGTTAAGTGCTAACCAAATGGAGTGAGGATAAAGACATTCAATCACAAATATAGCTAATGGAGAACAGTGGGTGATCTGTATATTAAAGCAGCTTTGTGGTTAGCAAAGAAATGTAAAGCTTGCCAGCAAAGCAGCTTTAAAGGGTGAAAAAAAGCTAGCAGCTACAGACTAGACAACTACCATATGAAATGTAGCTCAGGCCCACAGAAAGAGAGAGGAAAGCATTTCAGAAAGGACCCTCCCTATTTTCCTAGAGAGTAAAAGGAAAGGAGGGGAAAATACTTTTAGACTTGCAAGATGCTATTAATATTACACTAAAGATAGGGATAGTACTCATAGCTGTGCTTCTTATCTGGTCTACCCTGAAGGGCTAACATTGAGTCTATCCACCTTTCTGTTGGTTATCCTTTTCTTGTCTTTCCTTTCACCTTTCCCAGCATTAGAGACTTCTCCAAAGAGATAAATCTTCACATAATGCGTCCAAAGTAGGATAACTTGAACATGGTTATTTGTGCCTCAAGTAAGAACTCTGCCAATGGATGAAATGACCAAAACGGAGACAAGTAATAAAATATTATATTTACAATAACTGGATTCTAAATCCTTTATACTTTCAGAAATTAACACCAGAGACAAGCAGACATTGTAATTTTGATCAGTATAATATTATCAACATTCCTAGGGCCCAATATAAATTTAGGTGCCACAGTCTGCACTTGTGCACCTCCACTTGCAGGATAACAAACTGATGTGCAGGCTAATAGGACACAAATAACTAAGTGACGAACCAGCTAAACTGAAAGAGGTTGCTCTTTGAAACTAACCCCACCTGT
This sequence comes from Crotalus tigris, assembly GCF_016545835.1. Taxonomy (NCBI): domain Eukaryota; kingdom Metazoa; phylum Chordata; class Lepidosauria; order Squamata; family Viperidae; genus Crotalus; species Crotalus tigris. The sequence continues at coordinate 333,132 of NW_024096780.1, forward strand.
ACATTGAGAAAGAGGGATATAACAATGAGCACTCCCAAGCACTTACTCTGATGCTTCACCATATGCAAACCTGTCCAGTACAAATTGTACATCTAAACCCGAATCAGGTTTCATCTATCAACAGGACTTTAGTCTCATCAGGACTAAGGTCAGGGAGAAGAAAAATGATCCCTTAGTTTCACCAATTTACTGCTAGCTGTCAGGATTTGATGAATGAAACCAATTTGGTTCAAAAATTACCAGCATCCATATTTTCAAAATACCATGGGAGTTGTGAGAGATCCCAAATAATGTATTCTCTCTGTCTGTCTTTTGACATCCACCAGATACTTTTTAAACCCCCCCCCAAAAAAAAGTTTTAAGGGATCAAGAAACAGATTCTTATTTCCCAGTTAAGTACAAGATTACAGAACAGAGCTAATCATAACTCAAAAATTGCATTAATTGTCGTGCATTTAGTGTAGACTTGTCTGGAAATTTTGAAGCTGCACCAGAATTCAGCTCATTTCATAGAATCAGAGTACCAAAAGGTATCCACCAAATCCTGCTCAGTGCATTAATTTAAATTAAAGCATCCCTCACACATGACTGCTTAGCCTTTTGCTTGTGAAGGGGAACTCACCATCTATCTCAGTGGTTCTCAACCTTTTTAATGCCGTGACCCCCAAGCGGTCATAAGTTGAGGACTACCCAATTGGTTGTAAATTGAGGACTACCCAACCGGTCGTAAGTTGAGGACTACCGAACCGGTCATAAGTCGAGGACTTTCCCTGCCTGGGAGCGCCGTGCATGCGTGGTGCCATCCCCTGGGCCGGCTGAGGCATAGCTGGCAAGTGGCAGAGATGGCACAGGCCTCCCACCGGCTGGGCCACCAGCTGGCCCAGCCCAAGGGAGGTAAGGCACCCGCCGGGCCCCACGCGTGCCAGCAACCCTCCCTGCGCCTGCCGACCTCCCACCTCCTACCCCTGGCCCTCTTTTACTTACATTTTTAGTAGTTGCTCAGCAGGGAGGGGTGGAAACTTCCAGACAGCTCGCCTTCGCTGCAGACAACTTGCAGCACCGTTTGCAGAATGGGACTTTTGGCAGGTTCAGCAGGGCAGAGACAGCCTGGACAATTCCTATTGGCTTTTGAAAGCCAATAGAATTAGACTCTATTCAAGAGAGTCTTTCAAAAGCCAATAGAATAAAAGGGAGTAGCACAGCTAAGGAAAAGGGGGAAAAAATGGCGGACTGTGTTGTTTGGCGACCCCCGTGAAATGGTCGTTCGACCCCAAATGAGGTTGCGACCCACAGGTTGAGAACCGCTGATCTATCTAGTTAATTGGTTCTGCTTTTGAACTGCTCTTACTGTTAGGAAGTTTGTTCTAACATTCAACATTTTCTCCTACATTTGTATTAGCTTATTGCCTATTCTCATCAAAATAATCTTTTAAGCCCTTTATCAATACAAATATAAAGATGCACTTTTGCCAGTGTGCCAGTGCCACTATCTTTAATATGATGGGTAGTTACAAAATCCAAGTTCTTTTTCTTAAATGGCATCTTAGTTGTCTTATTTTTAAGCCAAGGTAGTTCAATTGTTGAATTTGAATGGAAATATCTTAATGGAAATATCATTAAGAATTTTATGTAGCTTATTCATAAAAATAGATAGAACAAATAAAATATGATAGGGAACTCAGCGGGGAAACTCATACTGTTCCATTTTCATTTTAGCCCTGCCTCCCTTATGTAACTTGTAATTTGGGACAAGTCCATTAATTTGGAATAAGTTTGAGGAAAATAAGAAGTGTTCAGTACATTATTTATTAAATTCCTTTAACAACCTCAGGAAGTATTTTTATGATATAAAACATATTGCTTAATGTTTGCAATCAGGAGGAATGATATTTTTTCAAGCTTCTCTAAAATCCTTTGTTGGTTACAGTGAAAGGCATAAACTTTATAAATAAATGAAATACTGGTCTGTATTCAGTGATATCAATAGAATATTTTTTTTCCTCTGATTAATTTCTGCTGTGCCTCTCCAGAATTATTCTGGACAGTTCAGATAAGTTTTAAATTGCCCAGAGGAATAAAAAAGATGAAGAAAAGATCCAGCAAGAACTGATGTTTGCTCATATAGGAGGGTGCCGTGTGTATATGTGTCTGGGTATATGTCTGGGTGTGTATATTGGCCACATACATATTATAATAGTTGTTATTCTCTTTCAAAAATGAATTATTGATGTATATTATTCTCCCATGACAGTTATTTTTGACGCATAATAATGGTTACAAGGATTCTTTGCTCTAGATGATGTATCACTCTTATGCTAGATCAAATGTAATTGTTCTAGGTGTCTACAAATAAAAGAGATTGATTTTTGAATGCCATTAAATTAAAAGTGGCTACTCTTAAAAAGTACTCTTAAGAGTATTTCTAGGTCAACACAATTCACTTCCTAAATATTCAAATGCAGTTCAAATTACATGGATTTTACATTATCCATAAAAGCATTGTGTGCATTCTAATGATAGTATAATATTTTAAGTAGACAAAGTCCTCAAAATTAACTCCCTACATAAAATATCTATCTAGTTTTGGAATCAAATTCAGCTCCTTTCCACATGGATTCAGTGAAAATGTGGCTGTAGATCTCCACTGTATGAAATCAAAGTGGGCACAAACAGGAATACCCATGTCTCCAGACTACTTTGAATTCAAGCAAATTTTCTGAAGGGGATCTATTTTCAAAGTACAGGGACTTCAGTGATTAGTGATCCAGGACTTGGGATCTTTTGAGTGAAACCAGCAATTGGAACTAAAGGGCCAACCATGAAATAGATTTATTGAGCTGAATTTTAGAACTGAATTTTGCAGGCTACAGAAATGAAGGCATACTGAGGAATGGTGGTTTTAACAAGGCTGAACTATAATACAATGTGTTCTCATCGGTCTTCTTATACAGGAGGTCCCAATAATCAGTTTGGTAGGTTAATATGAGTCTTAGTTTACTAAGCACTTTTTGGCAGATACAGAACTACAGTGGTCAAGACACCAGGCTAGAAAGCAAGAGACCGTAAATTCAGGTCCCACCTTAGCCATGAAAGATAGCTGGGTGACTTTGGGCCAGTCACTCTCTCTCAAATCATGCACTGGGTTGTGGTTGTGGGGAAAATAGGAGGAGGAAGGTGTGTTGGATATGTTCAGTGCCTTAAGTTATTTGTGAAAATAATAAAGGTGGGATATAAATAAATGAATAAATAAATACAAATCTTTTCCTGAATTCTTTGTGAGTATTTAATATAAGTTTCAGTTGCAGACTAAACACTTGTGAAATTTAATTGAGGGGTAACTAAGTCTAGGAGTTAAGAAATTATTGAAACTTGCAATTTTTTTTAAAAAAAAATTCCTATATACTGCAAACTGAAATTAATGTATTTGGCAGCATTGGAGATTATGTTTAGAATCATTAAAGAGAATTGATTGTTAGATGTATGAAAACGTTTTTGTCTTCTCTTCATAGTTCTAGAGAGAAATTTGAAAACTTGAAAAACAAGGGTTGAAACAAAGAGATTGGTGGACCTTATTCTGACAACCTGAAAAAGAATTCCAGAAAATAATAAATCCAGATTACTTCAGGGAGAACTCCACTTTATGATATTTGCTATTAATTCAGTATTTAAAATTAAATATTTGATTGGTCCACTGCTGATCCTGCTACAATATTAACACTGGACTATTTGAAATGTGGCAAAGTATGCATATCATTTTCTAGAATTTCTTTTATCCATACCATCTGCATGTTGACTTTCCCAGTGAACTATTGTAGTAGCAGTTGTTAAATAATTAACCTTTAGATAAATAATTGACTATAGTATATCAAATAATGCACAATCTTCTGTTTTTAATCAATGCTATTTTAGACTATTTGTTAAATGCCATTGATTTAAAAAAATGTTTAAAAAACTTTAACTTAAAAAAACTTGAAAGTTTCTAAAGACTTGTAAATTGTCTGGAGGGATATGACTAAAGAAAAGTTAAAAAAATATGTTCAGCTTTTGAAGATGTAGAAGATGACCAGGTTGATCGCAAAGACTAGGTCAAATGTATTATCAGTCTCCAGTCTCTTTGTACCTACAAGAAATATAAGTCCAGCCAACCTTGAATTCCATTGGCTTTTATCTATTACCAATTTTCTTTGATTGTTAGTAGTTCAGATTCTTGTAGAGACACTTAGCATACAACAAACCTATATTCATTTGTATTGCCTCGACTTCTGATTTCCTGCACTTGACATTAATCTGAACGAAAAATTTTCATGGACTCTAAGATACCTAAGCCATGGCTTCAGATCCCAGAGCTGCAGCTACAACAGTCAAGCCAGATGTACACACTCTCAGCAGGTGCCAAGACAGCATGGAGGATGAGATGAGGAATTTAGTGACCAATGTGCATCAAATACTTCAACAAATACAAATCGTCACTCAACAAATGCCTCCATAGCAACCTCAACAATCTGCTACAACCATCCAAGACCAACTGCCGATAGCCACCATGCTTATCCCCATGATTCCTAGCCGCCTATCACAGAGATTCACCAGAGAATCTGACAAGATGAGAACCTTCCTAGCCCAGTGTGGAGTGTTCATCACCACTTAGTCAGGGGAGTTTCTGAAGAACAGGTGTCTAGTTTCCCTCAGCCTCCATCTCTTAATCAACTCCACTGCCAGATGGACCTTCCACCTTTTCAGTTCCTAGGCAGGTCAGGGAAGGGACCCTATAATGATTTTTTTGTGTATGTTTCAGCAACCACCACTTGGCTCACCAGCTCCTTTAGATGAGGGGGAGGCAGATTCCTTTGAAACCATTTCCCTTCCATCCATGCCAAGTTCCCCTGAGAACATGGACGTCAAAGAATCAATGCAGGAGGTGGAAAGCAGCAATGATGAACCCATGGAAGAAGAGGGAAGCTAAAGTAGAGAGGTGGGTGATGTAGAAGATGATCAGGCTGAGTCCAAAGAAGGGGTGAAATGCACCATCAGTCTCAAATCCCTTCACAGTCACAAGCAATCTAAGTTCAGCCCACCTTGAATTCTGTTGACTTTTATCTACCACTAATCTGCTTTGACCATTAGTAGTTCAGATTTTTGTAAGAACATTAGCATACAATCAACCTATGTTCATTTATACAGCCTGGATTCCTGATTTCCTGTACTTGACAGAAAGCCAATGCATGCATAATCAGTAATTAATGAATTCTTTGGGGTTGCCACTTTAGGACATTCTATATATGCAAGATTGTAATCTTACTCTGAAATTTTTGTGTAAATTATTTCTGAGTAGCTTACACAATACTGTGGAGTTAAGTAACTGAATATATTCCTTTTTATTTCATGCTAATCTACAAAAAAAGAATGGAATTATTTGCACCCTGAAGAGAATGCAATTAGAATTAGAGACAATTCATGTTTTAAAATGGAAATAGAGATGGCAAATTGATGTTGTAATTCTGTGCTGTACGACTTCAGATAACATGTTAGAAAACACCATAGTGTTTTCCACATTTAAATATAAGCAGCTTTCTTTCCTGCTGGTAAAGTAAGACATCGTATTAAAAAAAAATAGCAAAGCTTACTCTCTTCATTCAGGAAGGTTTTGTGTTAAAATAGATGCAGAATTTGCTAAGCAATGTGAAGAAGGACATTCCAAATTCAAAGATTACTTTTAGCACAATATATAAAATGAAATTTCAGTTACAACAGATGTACTGTCACAGACTGAAAGATCCAGTTCATTTTCAAGATCTTTTGAATATCACACAGCAGAGTTGTCTGAATTCACTGTATCTCAACCTTGGTGATACTGCCTGGAAAGTGAAGTAATAGACCACACAAAAGAAAACATAAACGATTTGCATATCCTTGGAAATAATGATAAACCATTACAAATTTCCTGAATGCCAACTCTAGCAAGTCTATATCGCCAACATTTATATAAGAGGCAGGAATGTGTCTAGAGAAAAAGAAACTACTTTAATAATTATTATGAAAAGGGAGTGCAAAATGAGTTCTTTAAAAAATACAATTACATAACCTCCGTGGATTAGAGGCATTTCATTCATCTGAAAATGGAGTAGATGCAAATATCTCTGCAAGGAACAAAAAGCATAAAAGACTGCTATTTAAAAATGCCTCTTTTAATACAGGCCAACACTTTACTATTGAAAAATAAAGAATGAGGATAGATGACAATTTCTCTGCATCCTTAAACAATTACTGAAACCAGCCATACATACCAAAGAGGTTTGAGCTTTATTCTGTAGTATTTGCTTTATTAAATGAACTGAAAGGAATGGGCAAATTACTCCTCACACCTTGAAAAAAATGGTGAGCAGGAAGGAGCAGGAAACTAAGCCACATGTTCCTCAAGGTCATTGGTTTTCCATCAAGCCATGCTTCCCAAGTATCATTTGAACCTACTGTCATGGTTCCGACTAATGAAATACTTCAAAGAAATTCCAGGCATTGTTTTATCCTAAAAGCCTTTATTAACAGTGTAACAGACTGACGGCATATCATGGATGTATCCCAGAATCTGAATTTCTCTTGCTTGCGTCTAACGTTTCTTGCTAAACCCCTCCCTTATTTTGCAGTCATAAGTCACATCTTCCAATTAGCCCGGAGGCTTCCGTTCCTTTTCCCAGGCTTTCCTTATAATCTCCTCCCTTTCTCTGTCATGTGAATTAACTCTAAAAATACCAGACAGTTCTGTATATTTTGTCAAAGCAATAATATCCTATATTAATAGCGTTGACACCTACCTTCACCAACTGCCTCTCTCTCTGATTAGGTCATTTTAGATTCTGGATTTAAGTGAAAAACCTGGACTTTATGATCTTCTGAGATGACTAAATGCATTCTTTGAAAATGAATTTTGTCATCAAAATATTATTTTATTCTATTTTTTAAAAAAAACAATGTACCGTAAGTTTCCATAATACTATGCATGCTAAACCTGTGGTGGAGAAAATAAATATAGTGAATAAAAAATAGAGGACTCGTTCTTTTCCTCTCTGGCTTTTGGACATGACTAGTGTCAAACCCCTTGACAACCTTAAATCTGATACAAAGTTGAACATCCAACAATTGAAAGAAGCTGCTTGACAGGGTGGCATGGAGAGCACTTCCCTATAAAGTTGGCAAGAGTTGGACACGACTAAATAGTTAAAACAATAAGTGTCAAACCCAGCTCCTTTCTAATCCTATCATCCCCCATTGACCCTACCCCTCCCCATCTACCCTATATAAACCAATGGACAGAAACCTCCTCACCAGCTCACAGTACAATCCAAGACAATTCCCATGTAGAGAAAGTCCAACTTTCCATCCTCAATCAGCCTGATGACCCCAACGTTTCACCTCCTCAGTGAGATCTCTGCTGCTGCCCTTGAAAGATCAGGTTTGCCTAACAATAGAAGTAACCCCAGGTTCAGGGACAAGAACCTGCCTAGCTTCTTCAAAAGTTGCCAGCAAATCAAATCTCTGCAATTTCCCACCTTGTAGCCCACAACTTCTATAAAAAAACATTTGTTCTCCCATTGTTCAGAATTTCCCTTTCTTGCAAACCCAAAGATCCTAGCAATAAACATAGTTTTTCTCCTCAGGGTTGTGCTCTGTACTTCTGAATTTTCCATGACAAAATGAAATGAAAATTCAAGTTTCCCTTCCCTTAGCTTTAAAAAGAATGATAAGCAATATGGCCAAGTATCTGTCCATTAAATAGGAAGTGATTTCTTATTGCTGCCCCTCAGCAATAACTGGGTATGATTTTGTCCAGCCCTAAGTTTCTGAACTTTATCCTTGAGATATAATAGTGTATAACAGTTTGGCTCTAAACCTTGTACAATTAATATGAACCAGAAGCAATAAATCCTTATATAGAGGAATACATAGATAGCACTCAGCACAGACATAGATGTAAAACCTACTGAACAGAAGGGAACAAAAATCAGGATATGAAATTTCTGATTCATTTGTGAATTACTTCTGAGCAGATATGAGTGTCTCTTATTTCCAAGGGGATTTGGTAAGAGCTGTGGAAAAACTCTTCAAAAATGGATCAGCATTAGAAAGGGTAAAATATCTGAAGAGAGAATTCTGACCTATTTATTTATTTCAAAAAGTTTTCTACTTCATTTTGAGGTTAGAATGCTATTATAGCATGGCAATGGGAACAGTCTTTGATGAGGGGGATGGATAGTACTGTCTCTGGAAATAAAGTGTTTAAATGACTTTCTCCATAATTTGCTAGGAAAATGAAGAGGGTGGCTAAAAGCTGTGTTCAGCTTGTCCATAAAATAAGGGAAATTCTTATTTTTCTTTACTCAGATTCCCAGAACTTCATTGTCCTTGACTATTCCTTCATTCCTGGCTGCCATAAATGATGACTCATTCTACATTTTTATCTTTACATTTTTTTGTTCTGTTTAACCTGAAACTGTATGCACTAAGGATATAAAATAATTTCACCATGACCTTATTAGTAAGTAATTTAAATTTTCCATTCCCAGTGGATTCATGATATACTTCTATCATTTTAAAAAAGAATGTCCTCAAATTTAAAGATAGCAGAGGGTTGACTTTGCATCAGATTACTTTCGTATTTATTAGCTCTTTAAAAAAAATACTGTAGGTAGATACATTAGATCATGAAACTTAAGAGGACCCAAAGAAATGTCTCTGAAACCTGTTGATGCTAAATTAGTCTTAAGGTACGCCAAAGCTAGATCTGCTCCATTTTCATTCCAGTTTTAGATCTTAGTCTACTCAGAGCAATTCTGGGGAAATGGAATAATCAATTCCTAGGCTTTAATCTTACAAATATTTAGATTTTTGTAAATGTAAAAACAATTGAAATGAATACAGTTTAATATCAGCAGAATTTTGTGAAATGATCAGATGACTAAGCAACATTGCAAAGTCTGGAGATTTTTTCTAAAATGTTCTGCAGTGAAATAAGTCTGTATGCACAAATTCCAAATGAACACAGTTTCAGACTAAAAATCTAAAATGAAAATGGAAGGGTACCAGAGCAAAATGGTATAAGAAAAGTGAGTAAAATTTTAAAAAAATGAAAATAAGCACAATTACTCCTGCTTCTCCCCATCCTGCAAAGGTTTAAATAAATAAATGCTAGCTTCAATACATCTTCCTCACTGTCCTTCAGATATTCTTCCAATGTTCTTTGTTCTTCTTCAGTTGCTTAGGTGTACTTGAAACATTCCTCACCCATCTATACTCCCTGGTAAGTAGAATCTGTCAACATTGCTGTGTGGATGAAAGTCCTGATTCATTGTCAGTGTGATTTTGGTCTTCATATTCAGGGCTTCTAATTCACTTGACTCTAGTCCATTGTTCCAGAAATACATCTTAGGTGAGGTGTTAATTGCCTTGATGATTTTTTCTGCCACTAAGCTTGGACCTTAAGGTCTTCTTCACTCATTTGATGTATTCACAATTAATCTTCTTGACTTGAGTATGATTAATGTTTTCAGCCTGAAGGACGCCAGGTATTTAAAATAATCTTTGTCATCCAGATATTTCCATAGGGCATCTGGATTTCTTCAGTTTTCACTATTTTTCCCCTTTTAATGTTAAGGGCAGCCCATTTGCCCAGTCCAAACTCCATTGCAATATCTTGGCTATACATTTGGACTGAGCTGAGCAGAAATTTCATTTCAGACCATGTTTTTTCCATACACCCTCAGACTGTCCATACAGTATAAAGAAGGTGAGATAGCCTGGCAGATGTTTTACATGTTTAATACCCATAGCCTGACTTTTTGTAATATGGTTAGCAGAAGAATCAGTATAGTGACAAATAGTAGTGGTGATGGTGATTCTTCTTGAAAGATTTTTCTCTTGATATTAACCTCTCCCAATCTATTACCATTGACCAGCTATCATGTCTTCCATTGTACCATCGATCTTTGCAGAAAGCTTCTGACGTTTCTCCTGACTCTGCTATTTCTAGGCACTTGATTATTCAGGATCAATTATTAAAAGAAAGCATTTGATACCCTGCCACTCAATTATCTTATCAAATGGCAGGGAATCAAATGCCTTCTTGTAATCAATCCAAACAATTCAAGTTGGTCTTCCTTCTCTTGCAGTTTTCCAAAATCATCTAGTCAGTTAGGAGCTGAACTTTTCATCCTCTGCTATTGGGGCAGTTTCCTTTCTGTTCAGTTCTAAAGAGTTTATTTGCAAGGTGATGCTGTTTGACTACATCAACTCATACACCAATCTGAAAATCTGAAAAACCATGCAATTCATCTTCACTTTTTGCAGACCAGTCCTTCATCTTCCTTGCCCTTTTCTCCACCATTTCTGCTGCTATTACAATTATTTTATTTCAGCTTCTATTTTTAAGGTCTCCAATTTCTTTATCCTACCTGCATTATTTTTTCGTTCAAGTCTATGTTGGCACCTGATAACTTCCCAGACTAATCTGTACAGTTTTATTGGCAAGGTTTTTCAGAAGTAGTTTGCCATTGCCTCCTTTCCAATTGCTTTTTTGCCTAAGGCAGAACCGGAACTCATGGCCTCTCTTTTTCTAGCTTGATGCCTTATCTACTATGCCAAACTAGCTTCGAACTCCTGTTATCTGAATTTAAACACTCTGAACTGTCTGATGCTCTGCACCTGGCATTTGCACCTGACAACAAAGGGCAACTTAGCGAATTTGCAAGGGCCACGTCATCTTTCTCAAACTATGAGGCGTACTCAGATACTTGAAATAATGATCATGTATTATACATGCATTTCCTCCCTATCTATGCTGATCTCTCTCTTATTTAAGAGATTCACTTGATTTAGAAGTATGAGCTGTAAATCTGCAGTCTTGACAGAAACCTATTCATAAAGCATGGAGATTTTGCCATATATTTTGGAGGCAAGTCAACGTTGCAAAGTGAAGTGTAAAATTATTCCTGTCTCAATGTTATTTTTGAGTCATATATCTCTGCCTTTTATGAACAGCTGGCATATTTGGAAGAATTATGTGTGAGTCATAAATCCCTATTTGCTCAGGACATGACTAATAGTTGTCTTTAACACAGTAAAATGATATTCCTGTCTTATCTTGCAATTTTTTTTAACCTCTGAAAAACTCTCAGGACAAAATGAAATTTAAACAGTCTGACAAGTCATAATGCATATTCTGTCTCCATTTCCCTTCATTTCTGGCTCATAAGATCTTGTGAATGGATAGCATAATTTATATATATATGAGCATCCAAAAGCATTCTTGGAATATTCTGCAAACAAACGGGTCTGCTTGATTTGGGATGGTTAACAGCTGCCAGAAACATGGAATGATCAGAAGAATGATGCTTAAATGGCAGGGAATATATAGAAGAACATTAGTTACAAAATGCATCATCACCCAAGTGAATTTAGAAGGTTTCACTGCTAAGTAAATGTGCAAATGCTATGTTTGAAAGAGTAGTAGTACAATTTAAGTTGGATACGAGTGAGTCCAATATAGAAAACCTCCAAGAAAAAAATGTTTGGCAGCATCCAATGAAACAAAAGGGATGATTTGACAAGAAATCTTTCTCAAGTCCTGTTATTCGGAGATTGTTTGATTCCCAGTGTGTATAGTTGCTTTATAATATATAAACATAGTTTTAATTTTGCTTAGTATGTTTTTTTAAAAAAAATATATAGATTTGGGGAATTATATTTTGCTGGGAGTTAGCTGAGAATCTTTGTAAATAAATAAATAAAAACAAACAGAGCTCTGGTACAATTGATATAAACAGAAGACATAGCACACATATTGCAGATATTGGAAGTGTCACCACACTTATGTAAATCTACCTCAGCAATTGATAACTATGCTTGCACAGTATAATATTTTACCATGCTCGAGGGGGAAGTTTAGTGCTTATCTGGATCTATATGTGTGCATGTATATCTGCATTAAATATATGAAATAGGAATGAATAAGTAGATTAGAAAGAATATTAAAGAGGGATTCATATTGAGTTTGCTTTAGATTTTCTTCCTATGTTCTTGCGTATTATTCACATAAACCTGTTAAGCAAATATTTACCACCACTGAAATTAATATATTTTAGTTTTATGGATGTTATGTCACATTAAACCTACATTATTATTATTTTTAAAAAAACCTATATTAGGAGGGAGGGAGGGAGGGAGGGAGGGAGGGAGGAAGGAAGGAAGGAAGGAAGGAAGGAAGGAAGGAAGGAAGGAAGGAAGGAAGGAAGGAAGGAAGGGGCAATAATATTATTTTACATGGATCCTTGAACCATTTATCATTCTCTTCTCCTGTTTTTGTAAATAGTAAGCAAAGCCTACTATAATCAGTTGCAGACTAAATCAACTTTGATAACTGATGCTACATTTTAGAAAAATGTTGAATAGAATAGAGCTGGAAGGGACCTTGGAGGTCTTCTACTCCAGTCCCTATACCATCTCAGACAAGTGACTATCTAGCCTCTTCTTAAAAATCTCCAGTGATGGAGCTACCACGATTTCTGGAGGCAAGCTGTTCCACTGGTTAATTGACCTCACTGTCAGGAAGTTTCTCCTTAATTCCAGGTTGCTTCTCTCTTTGATCAGTTTCCAACCATTGTTTCTTGTCCTGTCCTCTGGTGGTTTGGTGAATAATGTGACCCCCTCTTCTTGGTGGCAGCCCCTCAAATACTGGAATACTGCTATCTTGTCTCCCCTATTTCTTCTTTTCTTTAGATTAGCCAAACCCAAGTCCTGCAGCCGTTCTTCATAAGTTTTAGTCTCCAGGCCTTTAATCATCTTTGCTGCTCTTCTCTGATTTTTTTTCCAAACTCTCAATATCTTTTTTTGTGGTATGGTAACCAGAATTGGCTGCAGTATTCCAGGTGTGGTCTTACTAGGGTTTTATAAAATGGTACTAATACTTTCCTTTTAGTACTGTCCATGGGGTTTTCATGGCAGAGATACTGGAGTGGTTTGCCATTTCCTTCTACAGTGGATCACATTTTGTCAGAACTCTCTGCTATAACCTGTCCATCTTGGGTAGCCCTGCACGGCATAGCTTATAGCTTCATTGAGTTACGCAAGCCCCTTCGCCACGACAAGGCAGTAATCCATAAAGGGGGTATAACAGGCAAGTTTGGCCTTGGAGTACAAAATGAAGCAGGGCACAGGCTAATAGAATTTTGTCAAGAGAATACGATGGTCATAACAAACACTCTTTTCCAACAACCCAAGAGACGGCTCTACACATGGACATCACCAGACGGTCAACATAGAAATCAGATTGACTATGTGCTCTGCAGCCAAAGATGGAGAAGCTCTATACAGTCAGTAAAAACAAGACCAGGAGCTGACTGTGGCTCAGATCATGAGCTTCTCGTTGCAAAATTTAGGCTTAAATTGAAAAAAGTAGGGAAAAGCACTAGGCCACTCAGGTATGAACTAAATCATATTCCTGATGAATATACAGTAGAGGTGACAAATAGATTTAAGGAATTAGATCTGATAGACAGAGTGCCTGAAGAACTATGGATGGAAGTTCGCAACATTGTACAAGAGGTAGCAACTAAAACCATCCCAAAGAAAAAGAAATGCAAGAAAGCAAAATGGCTGTCTGAGGAAGCTTTGCAAATAGCTGAGGAAAGAAGGGAAGCGAAAGGCAAAGGAGAAAGAGAAAGATACACCCAATTGAATGCAGAATTCCAGAGAGTAGCTAGAAGAGATAAGAATGCCTTCTTAAATGAACAGTGCAAAGAAATAGAAGAAAACAACAGAATAGGGAGGACCAGAGATCTCTTCAAGAAAATTGGAGATATGAAGGGAACATTTCATGCAAAGATGGGCATGATAAAGGACCAAAATGGCAGAGACCTAACAGAGGCAGAAGAGATTAAGAAGAGATGGCAAAACTACACAGAAGAACTATACAAGAATGAGCTTAACATCCCAGATAACCACAATGAGATAGTCATTGACCTCGAACCAGACATCCTAGAATGTGAAGTAAAATGGGCCTTAGAAAATCTGAGCAACAACAAAGCTAGTGGAGGTGACAGTATTCCAGCTGAGCTATTCAAAATCTTAAAAGACGATGCAGTAAAAGTGCTACACTCAATTTGCCAGCAAATTTGGAAAACTCAACAGTGGCCACAGGATTGGAAAAGGTCAGTTTACATTCCAATTCCAAAGAAAGGCAATGCCAAAGAATGTTCAAACTATCGCACCATTGCACTCATTTCACATGCTAGTAAAGTTATGCTTAAAATCCTACAAGCTAGACTCCAGCAGTATGTGGATCGAGAACTACCAGAAGTACAGGCAGGATTTCGAAGAGGCAGAGGAACTAGAGATCAAATTGCCAACATACGCTGGATCATGGAGAAAGCTAGGGAGTTCCAGAAAAACATCTACTTCTGCTTCATTGACTATGCAAAAGCCTTTGATTGTGTGGATCACAACAAATTGTGGCAAGTCCTTAAAGAGATGGGAGTACCAGACCATCTCATTTGTCTCTTGAGAAACCTATATGCGGGTCAAGAAGCAACAGTGAGAACCGAACACGGAACCACTGATTGGTTCAAAATTGGAAAAGGAGTCCGGCAAGGCTGTATACTGTCGCCCTGCCTATTTAACTTATATGCAGAGCACATCATGAGAAAGGCAGGGCTAGATGAATCAAAAGTTGGAATTAAGATTGCCGGGAGAAATATCAACAACCTAAGATATGCAGATGATACCACTCTGATGGCAGAAAGTGAAGAGGAACTAAAGAGCCTCTTGATGCGGGTGAAGAAGGAGAGTGCAAAAGTTGGCTTGAAACTCAACATTAAGAAAACCAAAATCATGGCATCCGGCCCTCTCAATTCCTGGCAAATAGATGGGGAAGAAATGGAGGTAGTGACAGATTTTATTTTTCTGGGCTCAAAGATCACCTCAGATGGGGACTGCAGCCAAGAAATTAAAAGACGCTTGCTCCTGGGGAGGAAAGCTATGGCAAATCTAGACAGCATTCTAAAAAGCAGAGACATCACCCTGCCAACAAAAGTGCGTATAGTCCAGGCCATGGTTTTCCCAGTTGCAATGTATGGCTGTGAAAGTTGGACCATAAGAAAGGCTGAGCGCAAAAGAATTGAGGCCTTTGAACTATGGTGCTGGAGAAGACTCCTGCGAGTCCCTTGGACTGCAAGGCGTTCAAACCGGTCAGTCCTAGAAGAGATCAACCCCGACTGCTCTTTAGAAGGCCAGATCCTGAAGTTGAAACTCAAATACTTTGGCCACCTAATGAGAAGGAAGGACTCACTGGAGAAGGCCTAATGCTGGGAAAGATTGAGGGCAATAGAAGAAGGGGACGACAGAGAATGAGATGGCTGGATGGAGTCACTGAAGCAGTAGGTGTGAATTTAAATGGACTCCAGAAGATGGTAGAGGACAGGAAGACCTGGAGGAACGTTGTCCATGGGGTCGCGATGGGTCGGACACGACTTCGCAATTAACAACAACTAATACTTTGCATAATCTTGATTCTATGCCTCTGTTTATACAACCCAGGATTCTATTAGCTTTTTTGGCTGCCGCTGCACAATGCTGGCCCATAGTCAAGTGATCATCCACTAGGACTTCAAGGTCCCTCTCACAGTTACTGTTTTTAAGCCATGTCTCACCCAATCTGTACTTATACTTTGATTTTTCCTACATAAATGTAAAACTTTGCTTTTCTCCACACTGAAACTCATTTTGTTGGATAGGGCCCATTGTTCCAATTTGTCAAGATCTTTTTGGATCCTGAGTTTGTCTTTTGGGGTGTTGGCTACTCCTGCCAGTTTGGTGTCATCTATGAATTTGATGAGTTCCCTTTTGATTCTCTCTTCTAAGTCACTGATGAAGATGTTGAAGAGTACTGGGCCTAAGACGGAACCTTGTGGTACCTCACTGTTTATTTCTCTCCATGTGGATATAGTGCCATTGAGAACTTCTTGTTGAGTATGGTTTGCCAGCCAGCTACAGATCCATCTGGTGGTGATGTTGTCTATCCCACCTTTTTCTAGCTTACCAAGAGGTAAGTTGTGGTCCACTTTGTCAAATGCCTTACTGAAATCTAAGTATATTAGATCCACAGCATTTTGCTTGTCTACTAATTAAGTCACTTTATCAAAGAATGAAATAAGATTGATTGAGTTCACCAATTCTTGAGAATGATTCTGCCATTGTAGATGGAGAGAGATCTGGGCTTGGATCTTAAATGAACTGAAATCTATCATGCTATCCTACATCCTAGATAACAGCACACTTTCAGTTGGAGTGTAACTTTGGTAAATTAAAAACAGTTATTTGAAAATGTTTAGAGGGGTTTTTTTGTCAGAAACTGCCTAATACAAAATTAATAGCACTCTTCAGAACTGCATTTGATTGATAACTTAGAACTAGAAAAGATGGTTCTCTGGACCTGATTTGGACAAAACTGAAAATTCCTCATGTATGTCACAATGGCCAAGTGCAAATAAAAAAAAAAAAAACAGATTTTCAGACTGCTGAAATATATTAGACTTTAGAGATTTACAACAACCTGCACAATGGTTAAGCAGACTCAAGCAGAAAAAGGCTGTTATAAGCCTTTGGCTGAGGAGAAGAGCACAAGATTATGAGCATGGGACTGATTTAGACATTATGATCAGGGACAAAGTTGTTTTTAATATCTCTGATTCAAAATTTCAAGGATCTTGTGAGGGTCTCACTGAAGCAGCAAATATTGGCAGCTGCCAAGCAAATGGATTTGTGTGCCATCATACAGAAGAAGAATCAATGTATGGAAGTGTAAAAGACATAGAAATCTCTTGCAAAGTATTTAGTAGTACAAACCTACTCTCAGCAAAAGTTGTCAACATAATCCCAAGGTCAAACCATGTTCAGCTTTGGTACAACCCAAGTTTAGAGAGTAAAATGGTTTTGAAAAATTGAAGAAATATGTAGGTTTGAGCTGGAAAGAGTACATAGATTAATTTTGTTATTGTTATACAGGGATACAGAACAAAAATCTGCTATTTTCCTGCTGTCGTGTGGTAGTCTTAGCTTTGTCTTACATGCTTTACTGTGATGCAAACTGTACTGTCCTTCCTTACCATTATGTATTGAAAAAGTTCCAACAAAAAATATACCCTTGAATACTCAGGGCTAAGATTAGGCCAAAGGCAGCAATAAAGAATATTTTCAAAACAACTTACAAAGAAGGTCTTTATTTTGCACTGTAAAGAATTAAAGGCTCTCTTGTTGTGTAAAGCACTTTATGTCATCCTTTAACATATCCATGTGATCCATGAAATAGCATTCTACAGCCTTAAGACTAAGAAGCATCATCTGAGGATACATCTAGATTAGAGCTGTCAAACTGTTGGCCCACAGGCCGGATGCATCATAGCAAAAGCACACCCACCCCATTGTCAGCAATGGCAAAAAAGTTGTGATACATCACCACACATCATGTGATGTTGCAAGTTAGACACCCCTGATCTACATGTATTTGAAGGACTTAATTTCAATATTTTCTTGCAGCCATATTTATGTGGATCTAAGATACCTCAAATAATGCATAAATAAAGGTATTTCCCATATACTCAATTGCAATACTCAGTTGAAGACAACTATAGATTATTTGGACAAAGTGAGAGAAATATCTGAAAAGTTCTTGTTAGGTCCATGGAACAATAACCATGTGATTATCCAAAAAAAAGGACAGATCATTTTTTATTTATCTAGGCTCTGTGGCGCTCAACAAGGTATTATGGCATTGTAAAAATTCCAATTCAAATAAGAAAAATTTTCACTAGTTTCTATTGAAAGGATAGTTAATAACAAGAAAAGCTGGAGAAAGAGTCTGCAGAATTCTGCATATTAAACAGCACATCATTTCAGTAATTACCTTTTGGCATGAAACCAACAATTTAATTATTCCAACAAAAGAACCTTGAGAGTATAAGACATGAAAATCATTGCAGATGATATCACACCTACTACCACTGAAGAAGTACATAGCACATCAAAAGTATATAAAGTCAACATACATAAACAAATATCAGTTTTTCTTGACTAAAGTCATAATCATAGTACATATCATACCATACCATGCCAATCTTTATTTTGAGCACAAGACAACATCAGGAAATGGGGGTACACTGCAGATGATAGACAGACAAACAGATAGATGGCAGATAAATAATAGATGATAGATGATTATATATACACACAGAGAGATAGAGATAGATAGATAGGGAGAGAGAGAGAGAAGGAGGGAGGGAGGGAGGGAGGGAGGGGAGAGAGAGAGAGAGAGAAAGAGAGAGAGAGAGAGATACGGAGATAGATAGAGAGAGATTCTTTTTAAATATACAAAATAAAAACCTAAAAGTTATAAAAAGTGAGACAGTGTGTGTGTGTGTGTGTGTGTGTGATAAAAAGATATAAAAATGAGAATCTAAAAAGGAGGGTGGAAGTGTTAGATGGTGTAATAGAGTATAGAAAGTTAGAATTGTATATAGAAGACTATCAAGTTACAAAGTATCCCAATATGACAAACTAGGTACCCATGAAACTACTTTATAGTGCTGAGTTTCAGGCACATGCCAAATGTCATCATCCAACCAATTTTGAACACTGCTGTACAGAAATGGTAATGTGATATGCCATAGCAAGGGTAGCATCTGAAACAAAAGAGTAACATAAAACTGTCCTGGATATTTAGTGGTAAGATAAGACTAGTGCAAATGTCTCTAGAGAAAAAGCACTTAAGAGGCTTGTACTATAACATTTTCTGTTATTTCTCTGGTTCCAGAGCTGCAGGGGCATTGTTGCTCCCAGTATGGAGTCTTTCTATATCAGCTTTTAAGCATAGTTGAGGGGAGGATATGACATTGTGCCAGTGTAAAGGCACTTCTGTGTTTAGGGACACCCAATTTAGTTAGGTAAGCCATAGAGAAAGCAGAATATTTGTTGGATTTACTGCAAAGAAAGTTTGTGGCCCTGGCTAGGTCTGACTGACACACTATAGCTGTTATTTGCTGTTTAATAAATGCTTTGCCTGCTCAATCTCCATGCTGAGTAGGATACCTGGAGAGAAGCTTATAGATGAGATTTTATGCATCCGTCCCTGCCTATTTCTATGTGGATTGAAAGTCATAGCTCATAGTTAGCGTGGCAAGGCCAGGGGAAAAGAAAAATAATCTTACTGAACAATTGAGGATGTTCTCTCACACTCTAGTCTAGACTTACATTTAACCTATTGCTAGCTGCAAGGCTGCACTGAAGGGACTTGAAGAGCTACTCTTAGAAATGTGCATGGTACTAGCGCTACCAGTACACAATTAGAAAAGGGGCCCAGCTGGGTACCATAGAGAAATTGTGGCTTGATTTTTAATAATTTGAGAGTTCTAGGCATGTTGTACAGGATTCTTGCTCTAAGGTATTTGAAGGTGAACAATGAGTTCCTTGGTGCATTTTTCAACAATGAGATATATTTTTCATAGATGGAATAGAGTTGTAAAGGATAAACTAAACCACTAAAACCTATCTTTTGCTCAAATGAATCAGGATTGAATACAGAGGAAATAAAAGGAATGGTATCAATTAGTGGTATCAATTATCTGGCCTGGATATATCCACAATCTTATTAATGCCTTCTTATGCTGCCACCCAGATCTTCCAATTCCCCTCCTTCAGGCCTTTCCCCACTGTCTTACCATTATCTTCGCATTCCAAATGTCAATTTTAGCAACATGCCTCCTTGCTCTTCTTAGTATCTTCCTACCAGCCCATTCCCTCTTATCTTCTCAGTGATTTCTCCATCTGCCACTAATCCTCCTGATGATTGTTCATCCCTATGTTCAACTGCATGTTTTATGACTGTTGTAAAATCATAAATATCTAGTGTAATCAGAATGATGGAATATGAGTTAAAAATTGGGGTATACTCATATGAAACAAAATAAGGCTGATGAGATTGTTTTCTGTTATGTACCTGAAGTAGAGAGATGAGTGGTATTAGGTGGTGGAATAGGCAAAACAGAAGAATCCTGAGGAAGACCTACATATTCCTTCCATTCTTTGAGAGAGCTCAAAGAGATAAATAGAAGAAAAGTCAAAGTGAGCTGCCTTAAAACTCAGAGTGTGTCTCAGAGTGTGTCTCAAGATTAGAAGGCAGTTTCCCAAACCTGAACCAGACAGGCTAGATTACTTCTCTTAAATTCGGGTATTTTATTATAAACTATCTTCCCAGTGGAAGGCCGAGTTCTAGAGACATTGAATCCTTAGAAATGCAATTCCCAGGCCCCTCTTTTAATTCTTTGCCCACAATTAGAACCTAAATAATTCTAGACTGAGTAAAAAAAGTGGCTGGTTCAAAGCCACTCAATTGAGTTTGCATGAAAGACCCATTACACCTCACTTTGTCTTTCAGTTTTTCTTTGGGAAAATCTGGTAGCAAATGTATCCTGTACCTGCTGAGCAGATAAATGATTTTAGCAAGAAATTGTATTGACCATTCTATAATAGAATGCCTTGTTTTATGTTTGTGAAACAAAGGAGAACTGAAAATCAACTTCATTTATGAGTTAAAGATTTGTAAAGATTTGGGAAATTGGATTTTTTCTTTTTAAAACCCTAATCCAAAGGGAAACAACTATGTAAACAAATGATGTGGATATGATGTTGTTAGCAAAAAAAAAAAAAAAAATATTGAATCATTCAGTTGCTTCAAATTCTTTGTGACTGACAAATATCGTTTTACCAGGATTGGCTTTCAGTAACTGCTTCTTTGTGTTTTTGTAAATTCATATTTTTGTCATTAGTGATAACATCTAGGTTACCTATCTTGTCTTCTGCCAGCCTTGTCTTTCATTTCCCTAAGCATCAGTGTTTTTTTTTTCATTGAACCTTGCCTTTCAATTATATGTTCAAAACATTGGATGTTTAAATTCATTATTAATACTTTCAATAAGCAGTCTGATTTTTCTTCATCTATTAGTATAGGATTTGTTCCCGCTGTGTCCTCAGTATCACAAATTGAAGGGATCATTTTTTTCTTGTTCAGCATTTCTGATGGCCCAGTTATCACAGCAACACATTGCAATGGGGAAAAGCATTGTCCTGACAATGTGTTCCTTTGTTGTCCATACATTTTAATATTTGTTGGTATCGGTCTTAAATTTTCTCCTATGTATCAAATAACTCTTCATTTCATGTCTTTTAATCACCATGTGAATTCTCCAGACTTGGAAGATAAAGTCTATTACTATTTTATATTACTATAGTAATTACTATTACTATATCTATTGCCATTTGGGCTGATATTGCCTGTTAGCTTACAGTTTGTTTGTTTGTTTGTTTTAATTGAACTGTAAATTGTTTTCTGCATTCTTTTCTTTCACGTTTAACCACTACACCAACTTGTTATCTCAGTTGACATAAATACAGGCCAAATTAAAAGCTCCTTGTGAGAGGACATATAAGTATTATACGTAGACTGTTAATGTAAAGCATGGAATATGTGGCACAGAATTGGGATTTTTTTTTCAAATCTTTTAGTTCCTACTTTTGCAAATATTGCTTTTAGATCGTTGTTTTCCTAAGCTTGCAAGGGAAACATTCTGTAAAGAGAACATAAATTATAAAGGTCAGTACTATTTAGAGAAAATATGGCACTGATTTATTTTTAGGGAAAATTTTGCTGATTATTAATTATCTCTTCAAGGAAAAAAAAGAGTATAATCAAATATGGAAAATTCTTGGAAGTTCTTCCAATAGCAATGACAATATATTCCTGGACTAACAATTATGTGAATGGTTGTGGATTACAAAGGGAATAGCTCAGGAGGACTGGAGGAAGAACTGCTATCAGGACAATAATCAGATAAGTGGGACTTGAGCCCCTTCCATGAAACTAATTTGAGAAAACACTGCAGACAAGCCTCTCCATATTTCACATGAAGATAAGTGAAAAAGGAAGAAGCTCATTCAGTCTTGATTCTGTTACTATAGCTATTACAATAAAAATTGTGCTGACCTACTGTATATGGCATTTTTTAATCTGTTCCACCTTGTAAGGCTAACAAACATTGTCACCCCCTTTTAATGTATCAAACATTTTGAAGTTACAAGCTACTTGCCAAACAATTAATAGCTTTTCTTATAAATTCAGATGCTTACCTAGTACATTAATCTATAATGCTTCAGGAAAAAAAATTCTATTGGTGACCCAGAATTGTTGTGAGTCTTCAAGTGATTGAGTTTTCTTAAGTCAAAATAAGAAGTTAGGCAAATTTGATGTTCAGTAGAAATTTGTTCTAGTTAAAATAGTTTTGGCCCTTTTATCCAGCCTCAGTTCCTAGCCTCACAGTGAGGGACGGTGAAAAAAATGAGTTTTTCTCCAAAAGCAGCATATGGATTATTCATATAGCAATAGCATATATTTAGCTATGCCACCATTCCTTATTAGTTTAATTTTAGTGGGTTTCAGAGTTTAGCAAATATTACTAGCAAATATTGTCATATATTAAATGTTGCCTCATTGCAGTTATCATATTGTCAACAAAAATCCCAGAAAAGTCTGAATGAGGCAATGGAAAACTAAGATGTCTCCATAGAAGCAGAGACAATGATATTGGTAAAGAGTGGAAAACTGGTAGTGACCTGGGTCTAACAAAACCTCTCCAGAAAAGTAGAGGATGATAGATTGCCCACCATTAAAGGTTGTTTAGCAATCAAGATTTATAATCCAAAGTGTTCCAAATGTTTTTTCTACAGGAAAATAGTTCAACAATACAGTTCTGAAAGTCAGTATTTGTGTTCATAATTCAGACAGGCCAATTTTAATATTATCATCTCCACCACACAGAAAAGCAGCCCCCGAGTCTGTTCCTTTTTTCTTAGCTGCAATTCTCAATAGTAAAAGCTTCCAAGGCCAGCCAAAGTCTTATCTAATTCTGGGCTTTGCGCCAGGTTTCTTTTAGACATAAATAAGCTGCAGTGTTGTGTAATTCACTACTAGATATCATCGCCATTTTTCAGTTTTTAAATCCAAAACTTATATTGTAAACTTTTCAAGTCTTTTTTTTTAAAAAAAAGGTCTTAAAAACACTTTTAGTCCCCAAATTTCTAAGATGTATATATATAACTTCTAAGCCATATATATAATTCCAAACTAGTCTTACAGGTTTCTCCATTTTCCCCAAGTAATTAATTTGCCATTTTTCTTTTCTGAGGGAATGGGGTGGAAGTTCCCTTTCCCTCTCTCTTCGGGGAGAGTGCTTTGGGCAGATTTTTAGGAAGAGGTCTTAAAATCATAAAGAGAGGGTCAGGTCCCACCCAGTTTCATCTATGTTGCTGTAAGATTGCTTGCTAGTGCTTGTTGTCTTTCATTGTCAGCAGCTTTAAATTGGCTACACGAATGTAGACAGTCTTTCCCCTGCCAGTTTGGAGGGCTTTCTCAGATCAAACATGAGGGTTGCTGCCCCCCCCCATGATCAATGAGGGTCCCCTCCTTGCTTGCCACCTCTACTTTCGACCTTTCCAGGGTCCCCCAGCAGGGCAAAATCAAATGCAAAAGATGGAGCGCCATCTTCCTGCGTCTGCCTCACTGCGATGTCAAAACTGGAAGCACTGGGAAAAGTTGCAATTATCCCTCATGGGAAGAATTGCAGTGATAAAAATGAATATTTTACCTAAGTTTCTTTTTTTGTTTCAAATGTTACCAATTTTGAAAAATGAGATTAATTTAAATGAATGGCAGAAGGGTCTTAATAAATTTATCTGGGCAGGGAAAAAGCCAAGGGTTAAGTTTAAAATTATGCAAGACTTTCGTGAGAGGGGTGGACTTAAGGTACCAAATTTGAAATTATATTATGATGCGGTGGTTTTAACACTAATCAGTGATTGGATAAATTTGACAAACTCTGAGATACTTTATCTAGAGGGATGGGACTTACTTTATGGGTGGCATGCCTATTTAATATTCAATAAAAAAATGGATTGGGCTTTTAAATCTCATATCTTAAGAATCTCTTTACTTAGGATTTGGAGAAAATATTATAAAAGTGATTTCAAAGTACCATTATGGGCTATACCTTGGCATGCGATAGAAGCAATAAAAAGAGGGGTTAAAATGGATATGGTGTCCTACAGACAGTTACTTAAATGGGATGGACAAAACTGGCAATTAAAATCACGGGAAGAGTTAGCACAAGAAAACTTTATTTATTCTTGGTTCCAATATAGGCAATTATTAGACAGATGGAAGATGGATTGTAAGGTGGGTTTTCTTAGAGAAGATGAAAATCTTATCAAGCAAGTGAAGGATTCAAGACAAACCCACATTAAGAGAATTTATGCGGTTTTAGTTGAATTGGATTCAGAAACGGAACTAATTAAAGATTGTATGATAAGATGGGCGCAGAATTTTGGTGAGCCAGTCTCATTGGACACCTGGGAAAAAATTTGGGTGAGAAATGTCAAATTTACACAAGCACAGAACTTAAGGGAGAATTTTTATAAAATGTTTTATAGATGGCACCTTGATCCACAAAAAATGTCTTATATGTACCCTGACGTGCAACCCAAATGTTGGAGATGTGGTTATAATGAGGCTTCCTATTACCATATTTGGTGGTCATGTAGAGAGATAAAAGCATTTTGGATCAAAGTATGGTGGAATATCCAGAGAATTTTTAGAAGGAGGGTAAAATTTACTCCGCAATTATTTTTGTTAGGTATTGTTACAGATTGTGATACAAAGGAGGTTGTATTGATGTTAAATTTGATTACAGCCGCTAGGCTGTTAGTAGGACAATATTGGAAGAAGGAATCCTTTGCCTACATTGCAGGAATGGTTTCTTAAAGTAGCTTATCTGGCGGAAATGGCAAAGATCTCGGCTTTCTTAAAGCAACAAACGCAAGAGAAGTTTTTTGCTGTTTGGGATAAATGGATAAAATTTATACAATTTAGATTGGGTATACAAAAATATTATATAGTTTTTTCATAAGTTTTATTTTTATATATATTATAGATAATCTTTTTATATATATAAATATAAAGTTTTTAATTTAATTTTTATTTTTACTTTTTAAGCCTATATTCTGCTCTGGGAAGCTCAGGGGGGGGGGAAGGGAGGGGGGGTTTGGGAGGGGTGGGGGGGGGTTTATTTTTTTTTTATATATGTATTGTTTAGTTTTATTTTTTTGTATATGTTGTCTCTTGTTTTGTATTCTTTTTTCTTTTTTGTAAAACTTATAAAACTTTTAATAAAAAAAAAAAAAAAACTGGAAGCCAATTTAAGACAGTTTTAAATGGAATAAAGGACCAGAAGTATTTAGAATATTGGAACGTATTCATAAAATGACAAACAACAAACATGTGCTGCCCACTCAAACATACACACATCACTGTGAGTTAATGGCTTTATTCAAATCCCCAGCATTTCAAAAAAAGTCCACACAACAAGCATGTTCAGCTGCCACATTGAACAAAACTAGTGTGATACGGGAGTTTTTGGTAAAGCTCAGTCCACAAAATGCAATACACAGTCCAGAGTCAGTCCAAAGTCCAAACATGAGTTCAAGGAGTAAGTTGCAGAAAAACGGAACACAGAACAAGGAACTGGAGATGTTGTTCCAGCAATGCCCATCTCTTAGGGCAGGATTAAATCGCCAATGCTGATGTGACCCTTCACAATGGGCAAAGTTGCCTCCTCATAAGTAGCCTGGCCAACCGGCATTGCACCTGCCTCCTTTCTGCCTTGTGCATCCTTAGATTGGGAAGAGACATGGACTTCACCTCCTCATCTTTGTTGACTGCTGGTAGCTGCTCATGTTCTGCGTTGGAGCCTCTAGGTTAACCTACTGCAGCTGTGGCTCCCTCAGCTCAGGCTCAGCCTGTCTCCCATATGGTCATTCCAGCTGTTGCTGCTCTGTTGGACTGGATCCCTCCATTCCACGATCCAAGCTTCCATATAACTCAGCGCTTGCAAGATCTGAAAAGATAAGCAAATAATCAAAATCAAAATTCATGAACAATACAAGATGAAATATTATGTAGATGATATAGCATCAACAATTACACAACCATATAGCTCCATACAAAGTTAATGCAAATAATAAAGACTTTGACTACCATTAATTTTCATTAAAATTAATGAACAGATAATTTAAGGTATCAAGTCACTTAACTTCTGATATGAATGATTTTGTCAG
Source organism: Crotalus tigris (assembly GCF_016545835.1). Lineage (NCBI taxonomy): Eukaryota > Metazoa > Chordata > Lepidosauria > Squamata > Viperidae > Crotalus > Crotalus tigris. The sequence goes on from NW_024096780.1 coordinate 359,385, forward strand.
AAAATAAACTGGCTGTGTGATAACGAACAGTTTCAGGAAAATACCTAGAACTCCACTTGTTGAGACATAATGAAGTTATATTTTAAAACAATTACAACAAATTTGTAATTGGGGGGGGAGGAATAAAACCAAACTTGAAAATGAGGAAAAGTTTAAAACATTCCTTGTTAAGATTTATTGTGACAAAAAATAAATATATTACTCAAAATGAGTTTTCTATTCCAAATGGTGCCAATTTCAATTTCAGATAAAAAAATCTGCAGGATTGGCAAAGAACAATGAGCAGATTTATATCAGTGGGAAAAAGAAATTAAGAGTAAAAATGTAAAAAAGATTCAAAAGAAAAAGACACTATAATTTGCCAATCTTAGGCTGTACTATAGAGGATAGCAAGTTGTCTATATTACGGATAATGGAATGAATAAAATTTCCAAATAGTAGAATGGCAATAATAGTGGGAACAGGTCTAGTCAATGGGCTTCACGGGTACAAAGAAACAAAAGAACAAAAAGAATTTGGAAGGACATATTATAACATAAACTTGTTTAATAGTATATTTCAAAAGTAAGAATAAATTTGGCACATCATTGGTGACCCTATTAAACACTTTTTACTCCAAGGACCACCACTGTAAAAAAGAAAAACTTAATTACATACTCCAGTTTGACTCACCCAGATTCAGAAAACAGGTAAGGCATAAGAGGAACAGCTCAATGAAGAAACAGATCTAGACACACAAGGACAGATAGATAGACAGATAGATACTGTGTGTAAAACTTCTAGTGTTCAGAATGTCTCCAAGCCCAAAATAATCCAATTAAGGATTAATCAGGATGTGTTTCAAAATTTTCCACATGAAAGAAGGAGAGAAAGAAATTGGATCCAGAAATTGTGGGAAGAGATGAGATTTGAGGCTTAATTATTTTGGTGTGTGATAAATACTGGACATATTTGTGAGATTACCAGGAGTTAAGTTTCACCCAAAGATATTAGTTTTGCTGTAATAAAGTGAGGGAGATATCCTTTTAGGATAAATGTATTTGTGCGCCATCAGAACTCTAGGGAATACTTAACATCATGACTTCCTTTTTTTGGAACAGATCAGTGTTGCCCCTATTATATACTTTAAAAAGCAGGAATTAATTAATTATGGTTTGCTTGTGTTAATATTTTTCTGTTTCCAGCTGGATCCTCTGTGCAGACCTCTGTACCAGAATCCCAGTGCTAGGACATAAAAGTCACTCATGTTCATTTGAATGAAAACTTCAAATCATACAAGGTAGCTTAAAGCTGCATGAGGAAGAAGAATAAATACAACCCCTCCCATCTTTTTAATAACAACGCAACTCCAGAAAACCCTTTAAGAAAAAAAAAATGAAATAGAAGAAAATGTTCAAAAAGCAGAGGCTTTGAGAAAGAATGTTTGGGCATCAGGAATAGCTATTCAATATGAGCCCAACTTACTTTGTTTGAACTAAATAAATCTGAATCAAGACTAATGATTATCACAAAGATCAGGCTATACTTTGACCAATGTTGCATTCTTTAAGAAAATTAAATCTGTTGAATACAGTAAGAGTCTCTGAAATCTCTTTCACTGAAGGGCAAAAATAAATTGGATCAAGAGATTTACTGGATCTCTATAAGATTTACTGACTTTAAAATAGTAGATGCCAGGAGGTAATCAAAGCCATGCCCCTTTTTAATGCTTATTGACTATAAAAAGAGGATTTTTTTTAGTCAGTGACCATTGCTGTGGCTATTCCTGTTAATAATATCTTGATGTCTCTCTGATTGTCCAGTCCTCTGATCCTGTTAAATCAAATATACTGTTTATCCCTCAGTTCAGGCATTGTTTTCTCTCTGGTATGGGGAAATGTAAAGAGAATAAATGCAAAAGAACACCTATAGCATATTGAGAATTTTCAAGGCTTTGGAATGAGGAAATTTATAAATTTTATAATTTTATAAATAAATGCAATTCCTCACTGAATATAACCCTGATGGGATATTTTGTCCCATCCAGTGGTTGGGTCTAATGCAAAATCTGATCATTCTGGAGAAAGAGGGTGGACAGATAGGTTTTGCAATTCCTTCCCCTTGCATGTAGACATGGATTCTTCCTCTAAACCACCATTAGCAATAAGGACAAGGAATGAGCAAACTTCAATAGTCTATTTCCAGCAGGGCCAATTTGAATCTGCACCAATGTTTCATGGCTGCTTCCTACCATAGAAAATTGTTTACGGAGATGAGAAAAGTTACCGCATATCAGCATTATTATAAATGGAGAACAATCCCCTCAGATCATCACTTAGACATAAGGAAGGAGGGGGTTGACTTCATATTCTTAAATCCTTCATATTTACACGCAGGCAATTTCATATCAGATTTTGAAATTTGAAATGGTGATGATTTCAAATGGTTGTTATTGCTGTAATGTTACTGTTTTTTTTTAAAAAAAAGCTTCATGGGTTACAGAAAGGTTTTTTAAATCTAAAAGAAAATTAACAACTTTAGGTCATGTTGCACTGCTTGAGAATAAATAGAATACTGAGACTAAAAGGGAGGCTACCAATGGAAAAGAAAACCTGATGAACAAAATAACTGGCAAATTGATCGCATTAAAATAATCACTTGCAGTTAAATACATAGTATTACAGAAAATGAAACTTAAATGCATTGGTTATTTCTAGCTTTCCCCTTATATATAGTAACTCATTTTCTGGAAGCAATCAGTCACTGTTGCAATTTCTTTTTTAAATAATTCCAATTGCTACCTCTCTATGTAAAAGCCTAAAGGAAAAACATTACATATCAGGGCACGAGATTAGAAGGTAAAGATATTACCCTTGTCAGATTTGAACAATTGTCTAAATCCATTATTTGTCTGAAGCATAAATTATGGGTTACTGTATTATAATAGAATGCTATCTATCATAAGACACACCTTCACATTTTTAAGACCCCAGTTAGTCCACTATTGTCTGTCTTCAAGACACATACCTTCTATAATATTACCATATCCATGTACTGAAAATAATTATAATAAGTTAATGAGCAGTGAGGAGGACAAATGGTCCTAGATATGCCAGAAATAGTTTGGGAACTTGTGCTGTTTTGAAGATTAACGCCTGCCAAGAGTGTTATTCCTACTAAAGATGGAAACCACATCTCTTTAACTTACATGCGGGTACCAATCTGACCTTTCTTATTATTTCTTTCACAAATAAGATGGGGGTTTTAACATTGTCTTCCCCTCCCACAAATTTAATTCTTCAGACACACAGCATAAGGGTTAGAAAAAGCAGCTGGTAGAAATGAATAACATACCTTGATGGACTTATTTTCTCTGCATTTGGGGGAGTCCCAATAAAAATCAGACACATGTTCTACAGCTGGAACACAAGAAGGGAAAAAAATGTTGCTGTCTTAAGAGAAAGTATGGTCTGAATCTGAAAAGCACTAAACAGAACAGAATGCTATCAACAAAACAAAACATGTACATTCCATACATTCATTCTGGGACATGTTATAGATCATTGACCAGCAAATATATGTGTCTGTAATATGCACCTGTATAAAATCTACAGTATATAGAAAATATGGAAATTGGTACTCTTTGCATTGCATACACACTTACATGAAGTAGAGATTCCAGAAATTTTTAGATGATAGCTAGAATGGGGGTGGGGGTTGCCCTTTTCTTTAACCTGAAAAAAATAACTGATAAAATGCTGACATTTTGCCTTCTTATTCACATTCAAGCTTCATGATTTCCAACTTCAAAAATAAAGATGTTTGAATGAAGAGTAAATTATTTATTTGTATTAATATTCCATCTGCCAATTATAGGAATATTCTTTATTCTACACAGATACAGATTCTACCTATATATTGGATTGTATTTTCTGGGAAAGTTACCTGTTCTCTCTAAATAGAAGTCCTCCACAGAGAATACTTTAAAATTTCTGCTCGCTGAAAACAAGGCTTTGAAAAAAAAATGTTACTGGAAACCAAAATATTTGCTGACAGGTATATATTTAATAAAGTAGGAAAGGAAATAATAAGGAGAAGTGAAGTAAAATTTGATTAAAGCTAAATTCCAAATTAAAATTATTAGTATTTTATTATTTTTTTACTAATAATTAGGCCTAGTTTAGGCCTAGCTGTTACACACAGCCTGGTCTGAAATCCAATGATAAGTACTGGCCTGCCACTCTCTTTTTTGAAGGCACTTTCTTCTCTCTTCATCACATTCACATGTACATAACCACCACCATTACTCCTCCCCCACACACACCACAATGATTATAGTTACACTTAATGGCATGACAGCACAAACATTTATTAATGATACTTTTTTTTTCTGAGCTGTCCCTATGATTGTGCATTTACCTTGTTCCCAACCCTTGAGTTACATAAAGTCATCTCTGACTTTACCAGTTGTGATCTTGGAAGGCAGTCACATGACTGGTGGTAACCGAAAACTGAAATTGTACTTTCAAGCTGATGTAGTTACCTAACAACTGAAGGATGGATTGATAGCAATTCAACTCAACAGTGGTAAAAGCCTAACATACAGAAAACACTTTGGACATGTACATTTCCTTTCCTTTTCCCCTTTCTCTTCCTCTTCCCCTTCCCTTTTCCCTCCCCCCCCCCACAGACACTTTCTCATACACACATCTCAACCCTTACCACAGGATTGCTGGGGGAAAAAAGTTATTATATTTTAGTCTCTTTTGTCACCAATCTGTTTTCTCCATATGGATGTAGTACTTCCACCCAGCTTTCCACCTTCAGATCACTCTTTTCCCACTACCATTAGGGACTAGTAAGTTAAGAGCAATCTCATTGAGGGTTACTGGGAGAAATATGGCAGGTAATATGCTATTCAAAGTAGAAAAAGAATTATTTCCATCTAACATAAAGGAAATGGGAGTTGTTGTTAATTGTGAAGTTGTGTCCGACCAATCACGACCCCGTGGACAACGTTCCTCCAAGTCTTCCTGTCCTCTACTATCTTCTGGAGTCCATTTAAGCTCATACCTACTGCTTCAGTGACTCCATCCAACCACCTCATTCTCTGTCATCCCCTTCTTCTATTGCCCTCAATCTTTCCCAGCATTAGGCTCTTCTCCAATGAGTCCTTCCTTCTCATTAGGTGACCAAAGTACTTGAGTTTCAACTTCAGGATCTGGGCTTCTAAAGAGCAGTCAGGATTGATCTCCTCTAGGACTGACTGGTTTGGTAGTCAACAATTATTACTCACTTACCACCACTACCACTTCCTAACCCCAAACCTGTTTCTTCAAGGCTGCACAAACTATCTCTAAGAGAAAAGAAAACTGGAGGTCTAGAAAAATCTCAGTGATGAACAGCCACAAAGATCAGAAAAATGTAACTGGGGTGACAACATATACTCTGAGATCATGCTTTCTACAATTTTAAAATAAAAGTTTGGCCAAAAGTGCTAACAGCATTACTACAATTCAAGAACACATTGAAATCTAGCTACTGAACAGTATTCCTAACTCACAGGATAAAATGAAACAATTGCCTGTATGCCAGAACATTGAAAGTACAGAAACAACTTAAACTGTTCTTTTTTTTAAAAAAAGGGGGGGAGGGGGACTTGGAGATTGTGGTACAAATCCAATCTGAAAATAGTTTACCTTGAAATGATGGATGAGGGTAAGTGGAGATAGGAAATAGAAACAACCATATAATGTTATTAGCCTACAAGCAGCTGTTCTGCTCTTTAGAAGGTATTTTCTGGCAAAGATTATGGTTTACTTTAAATGTATAATTGGCTTCTGACATCTTTCCAATGGTTCTGTTGTTGTGACGCAGGTGAGCAAATCTATTGGTGAAGATACTATTGATACTTACAACGCATATGACCTTCTCTTTGCCCTTCAATTTTGTTCTGAAATGATTGTGCTAAATAGACCTTTGTATTACCTATATAATGTGAATTTCCATAGTGAATATGACATAGGAATTGTCTATTATGAAAAGAAACATTGGCTCAGAAATCATATTGTACAGCATCAAGTGTTCCTTTGTTGTCATATTAAAGAATGCTACATAAACCTATGTATCAACATACCTAGGGGTGATGTTGCCATTCTCCACTGCTGACTTGTATGAACTAGAATAAGGTAGATATAGAATAGAACAATTACGAAATGATAACTTATATCCCCTACACACTTTCTTTTCAATAGCATCAATTGCCCAGGTGGATTGAAAAAAAAAAACTCAAGTGGATTGGAAAAGTTGAACTACAACACATGGAGGATATTTGTTATAATTCTTAATAACAGTTGTGGGAAGAAGATTATGATTCAAAACAGGGCAGAACTACAAAAGAGAAAGAATTAAAGATAATTTTCTCAAGTTAAGTTCTGCCTACCTGAATCTACTCTTTGCCTTATAATGTTAAACGCATGGATTATTCATTTGTTCCAATTCTGATGAATATTGGATGCAAGCAACAAGTACAGAAATCAAAATAAAAATCTGATACCTTGGAGGTGGGGTGCCACAGGAGTTGATGGTCTCCCTCTCTTATTTTATATTTATATGAGACCATTGGGAAAACTTATCCAGTGGTTTGGGATTCAGTATCACTGATATACTGATGATGCTCAGCTGTTATTGGATGTCTAACAGGCTCTGGGATACCTCAGCCCTGCAAAGGAGGAAGGTATGAGAATGACACTCAATGCAATTCTGCTGGGTATAAATTATGCAGGTGATAGGTTCTCAAGAGTCTGATACATTACCTTACTAGCAATAAAGATATTTCTGAAAGTCCAATAGGTTTGTATTCTGAGCTTGCCAAATTTGCAGAATTTAACATCAACTTTACATCAGCGTCCTAAGCTAGATGGTGGTGACATTGTTAATGTCCTATCTCAGCACCTGGAGGCTGTGAGGGTTTAGATTGGGAGAGCAGGGTCCTAAAATGAAACCTAGCAAGATTGGTTTACTGTTTGCTCATTAGTGTTCTCTGCCTCTAATGATTCCTTCTGATGGAGAGGGAGGGGAGGGTAGAATCGATCTGGGGTTTGGCAATCTTTCTAGACCCATAGTTCCCGGTAGAATAGGAGATGGAAACCATAGCTGAGGGACCTTTTGCTCAGCTTTGGCTGGTCTGCCAGTTGTGACTTTCTTACATTGATTCATGCCTTCAACACCATCCATTTGGACTACTCAAAGATTGCAATTCAGAATGCTATGGTCCATTTCCTTTTAGGTTTCATGGATAAACAGACAGAGAGAAAACATGGGACTGTGTTCCTTTGTATGACAACAGTAGCAAGACCAGCATGTGCAGAGATGGAAGAACGTACAAATTCCCTCAATGGAAGAGTGGATAGTGCAGTTAATGGAACTGGTTCAGATGGTAAAATTGATTACTTTGATGAAAAAAAAGACTTTGTCTAGTTTTGTTTCTACTTGAAGTCCCTCTTTGCACATTTTGTTTGAAACTAAAATAAATGAATCTTTAATTTTGGGATTTGATGATGAGAACTGTTTTTGATTATAAAAATACTATGTTATTATTCTTAATATTTGTATAAAAGATTAATGTATTTTATATTTGTACTGAAGAAAGTTGAAAGTTCCTTTTTCTATTTTTTCCCACACTCCTAACTTTGCCTTTTTTTCTGATCTTTTTTTTCTCTCTAATTCCCCCTTTTTCCATTATATTTTAATTAAAATGTCATAACCTATGTGCTAAACCACACTTCCCAATGGGAGCAATGACACCAATGTTGTGGGCTCTACTCTGGTTAACAATAGGATTCAGTTCTAGCTGCAGTTTTAAATGTTGGGGCTAACCTATAATGTCCTGCATAGCTTGGCATCTTTTTAACTTCAGGACTGATTTGATTACTGGAATTGGCCCAACTAATTCAATCTACCCAGGAGAAACTTCTAGTGGTTTCCCACTTCAGGAAAGTGACAAGGGTGGAGGCTTTTCATCACTGTTTTTTAGTGATGGAGGATGTTCTTCAGGGTAGTCTCTCAGTAGACATTCAGCTATTTTACAAATTGCCAAAAGTCCTTCAAGATTGCAGTGGGTTAATGTGACTTAAAAAATGCAGGAATGGACATCACAATGAACAAGGGCTGCAAATACATTAGAATAGCATATTAATTTGCTAGCAAAATGCCTGTAGGGTAAGGCCACAAGTACCTTCAAGGAAGATTGTTCCAGACAAGGTGTGATCCCACAGAGATGGTACATAATTTCTTCCAACCAAATCTTCAGCCTTGGACTTATCTTTCAGGGCTTGGGTGGAATTGGGCAACAGGGTTTTTGTAAAAGTCCAGATTAGCCTTCTAGTTATGAACTTAGAAATGGCATAGGAGAAACATTTAATTATTTCATATCCTATTTATGAGATATAGTTCCATACAAATTGATATTGCATGGCTGCTAGGAATAGTTTATAAAACAAGTGGAACATCTTATTCACTCTAGAAAAAAATATGAATATATGTTTCTGTTCATGTGCATATGAACTAGCCCTGTGTTTTGTAATAAATAAATAGATAAACAACATTCATGATGTCAGGAGTCAAGGCTGACTCAAAGGATAGAGATGGAGATATGTCTTAAGCTATTCTTTGACTACTGTAATTCAATATATTTTTGAATTACTGGGGATAATTAGAAGAGAGAGATCAATTTAAAGCAAAACGCAGGGGCAGGGAGTTGTTTATGTGAGAAATTATATTGTACCTAGTATCAGGTGAGCTTAATATAGTGATGATTACTTTTTTTTTAGAAACAATCCTTGTGTTGTGAATAACAAAGCATAATGTTCTCTTTTCTCAGAGGTGTAAAATTTCATATCTTTTCATATGAACACATTTGGTAGCATTGCTCTAAGATCTTAGGCAAAAGCTTTTATTGCAGTTTTCCAAGCAAAAATTACATGTAACTTGTCTATGATAACTGCAAATATATTCAACAATGTCCCTTTGCATAAATGGCACAGCATTAGAAAAGCATACACTGGCAGGATTACAGTGGCAGTCTCCAGATAAGATTTCCATATAAAGAGAATATGTCATTTATAAATAGTGTTGCAACTTCTTTCTTTAATGTTCCGGGTGCCTTCTCTTATTTGCACTCCAGATCCTTTAACAAGAAATGCCATCTGGAACTTTGCTAGGCAGCTTTCAGTGTGAAAGTGATCATAGAGATTTTTTTTTTCCCCCCTTCAATGGAATGGTTGAAAAACAATTTGCAGAGCAATACAGGAACAGATAGAGCAATTGGAAGAAATCAGTGGGAAGTCCATGGACTCAGAAACAGAATTGTCTGTCCCTTAGAAAGTGCTGAGCTAGATGAACGAACCAGGTAATAAGACTGGGAAAGATCTCCGCTTGAACAGCCTTTTGAGTTTTAAAGTAAAAAATACCGGGCTCAAGGGATTTTAGAAAATTGTATGAGATGGTCAAACGGAATACCATCTAATACATATGTATATAAAAGCCAATTCACAACATATGAATAGTGGATTGATGTACACTCTCTGTGTATGTTTGTGAGAGAGGCATGGTTAGAGGCCAGCAAGATTTATAGCACCGGGGATCCTTTTTGAGCCTTTTTGCGTTAACGCACTTTTTCTCCTTTAAAGATGCCAGCTTTTTTTTGGGGGGGGGGGGGCTTCTTTGCTTAGTAAAGGCATCTCATCAGGCAAAATAATAGCGAAGCTTGAAAAGTCTCTCTCTCTCTCTCTCTCTCTCTCTCTCTCTCGCACGCACGCACACACAAAGATACACACACACGCAAATTGCGAGAGATTTGAGTTGTAGCAAGGGGTTAAGATTAATTGTCCCCCTTCGCTCGCAACTAATAACCTCTCCGATACATGGTTTGCGTGTCTCTTTGAGGGCGGGTGACAGGAGGGAAATCCTCGGTACCTATTGGCTGGGCTCTATCAGCTGCAGTTTAAGCTCAAGCTGCTGCTAAAGAGCTGTATTGATCTGAAGCGTAAACGTGGAGAGAGAACCAGGAGCCAGATTCCCAGGTCATTTCTGAGAAGAAAGAGGACCTCGGTCAAAAAGAACGTGGTTTCAACCTGCCTGCTCTGTCTTCCTTCTCATCTGTTCGGTGAACGAAAAGAAGAAGAAGGGAAGAAAAAGAAGAAGAAAAAGACTGTGGGGAAAAAAACAGTTTCTTGCTACGGCGGAGCAGAAGCAAGATTCCTTTAGCAGAAGCTGTTGTTATATATTAGCGCTGCTTCCGCTGCTGTTTCTCTTACAGCTGCAATTTCGTACAGCAGGTAAGCCTTCTCCTTCTTCCTTTCCCCCCCCCCCTCCCGAGTAAAACCAAATCGGGGGGATTAAACAGACCGTTTCAGCATCCTGGATTCAGGATTTGTCACTGCTGCATCACCAGATAGTGTAGGACATTGCGAACTAGAGGAGAAGGCATCTGTCTGTTGCTAGAGAAGGTTATCCCACCAACGGTGTAAACGAAAACTTGAATAAGTTCTAAGGAAAGTGGACAAGACTTAGGGAGACAGGCTGCATCATTTGAAATGAGAATATGGGCTGTGAGGTAGCAAAGGATTTTCCTCACCCTAAGGAGGTGGATGCATATATTCATATATACAAGGGTAATCATAATCAGTTACTTATCATTATGTGGCTCAGAGGGCAATTAAGAAATATTTGGTTTTCCTTTTTAACCTACCTGCAGTCTTGTTCTATGAACTAAGTGCTGTACATTACTGGAATTAGGATTTTTGATGTGATTTTAAGCATTCTTGTGGTTTTTTTTTTTTTTTTAACAAATTGATGGCAGATGCTTGGGTGCTAAGATGTTGATCTTTCAATTAAGGAAGGTATTTTTTAGGAGGGTGGTAAAAAAAAAATCATGACAAAACTTTTTTTTTCTTTTTTTTTTTGTAAATCTGATTGACAATTACCTGTAGTTTTCCAAACAGTGATCCTAATTCAGCTAAAGCAAATAAGATTTGCAAGGTCTGAGATCAGACTGCCAGCTCCTTGTCCCATTTATCTTGGCTAAATAAATTACCTGGCAATAGACAACCTGTCCCTCCTTTTTTCAATTAGCCTGATATGAATGAAGTGTAAATATTCCAGAAAGTCCTCTTTTCAGATGCAAAATACTGAGGTGAGAAAGTACAGGTGCCTTTCACTTTCTCTCTGAATGTATAATTTTATTCTCTCATCAGAAATGTGGTTCACAGTTCTGTGACTTTAATAGCTTGGTAGTCAGATTTTTTTCCCCTCCCTGATCATGTGTGCATATATTTTCCAAATTAGCATTCTCACCTAAAAAGAAGTGGTCAATGGATTTTTGAATTGAGGTTCTGTGGTTGTTGTTTTTTTTTTGACAACAGCTTTCTTTCTTTCATCTGTTTTGGTTTTGGTTTTGATACACTCTCTAAAATGAATCCACTGAATGAGGAAAATAGGCTCTGCTTGATGCTGGAAGAAAACCAAAAAGCCATCTGATTTCTTCTTTGCCCTACGTTTTTTTCTACTTCCAGAGTAATGAACAAAAGCCTCCTAATGATAGGGAGACCAAGCAGGTGTTAAGAACAAGCAGTGCAATTTTCAGCAGACACACACTGGATTTTGGACAGACTATTATGAAGAACAAATCTTCTGTGCAGAAAGCAGGAGTTAAGAATTTGTGCATATGATTTCTGAAATGGTCAGGCAGTCTTTCTTCTCCATTAAGACCTGATTAGATGTTTCAGTGGTTGCCACCGTTGATCAAAAGGAGTTCTAGGGTTTTATAACCAGAAAGACAGAAGCCAAATGGTTTTACAACCCAAATCCCAGGCAGTTAAAGGTAGAACTGATTTAGAGTTCCCTGCAACCCTAATAGTTAAACAATTTGGTTTGTGTTCATTTCTACCAAAGGGTCCTTTTTCAGAACTGGTAGGCTAATATATTTTGTCTATTCATATTAATATGGTTAATACAACTAATAGTTTAATGTGGAAAGCTACATTGGAGAAAAAAAAACTATGTTTTTTCCAGTCCCCTCTTTATATTTTACTCCTCCCATTCTTGCCTTGAGGGGGTATTTGGGATTATTTTGAATATCCCTGTGGTATTCTTCCAGGTCTGTGGCATTTCCTGTCTCTTTTGCTAGACTGAGCAGCAGCAGCTGGAGTCTGTAAGATCTCCCATAGCTGATGTTGAATTCACCGTGGCAGAAGGAAGTTCTGCTCACACAATGTGAAGGTCCTGCTAACTCATCCACTCCTTCAGATATACGGCTAACTGCCTGCAGCCCTTCATTATGATCATTTGTTAGAACTGTGTAATTGCTGGTATACATCTACTCAGAGCTTTTGCCTGCCTTCCGGATAAATTTGTCCTTTGCCTGCCAAAATAAAAGCATGGATGTTTCAGTGACCCGTAGTAGATTGAAATGGTCTGGAGACTTACTCAATAAACTATTTACTTTACTTACAGTGACCCAAAGCATAGGATGGTTTGCAATATAGTTCAAAGTTACAAGGAAACTCACATATAAAATGCTGTTCTGCTCCAATTATTAAGTAGCACATACGGCTTCTTTACGTCATAATCCCAACTACATTTACTTAAAATAATTTTCACAATATTAGCCACTAATAGGCCCAGCTGACTTTTTTCAATGTTGTGTGAGCTAATATAGTTTTTGTCAAGGTTTTGTGCAACCTTGGTAACACCAAGAAATCTAGAATTATATGGAAAGAACAAAAGACTGTGATATTACCTTCTCTGGAAATTATCAAATTCTAATCTATACCGAGGAGACTTTAATGGGACCTGAAGTTTCTACTAGATGTACTTTAGCAGTGTGGCTATTTCCCCTTTCATAACTACACAATTGTTGCCTGGCCAAGTGTTAAATAAGATTGCATAACAAGTAATCCTTAACTTACAAACATTTAGTGACCTTTGAAGTTATAATGGCACTCAAAAAGTTATTTATGACTCTTCCACACTTATGACCATTGCGGAATCCATAGTCATGTGATAAAAATTTGGATGCCTGGCAACTGGTCTGTATTTGTGATGGTTTCAGTGTCCTAGAATCCTATGATCAGTTTTTGCAACCTTCCAATCAGCAAAGGCAGTGAGGAAGCCAGATTCACTTAATAAATGTGTTATTAGCTTGATAACTATAGTGATTCACTTAACAATTATGGCAAGAATGGTCATAAAATGGGATAAAATCCACTTAACAACTGTCTTGCTTAGCAACAGAAATTTGGGGTTCAATTGTGGTCGAAAGTTGAGGACTACCTGTACTCATTTAAACAAAATAATACTCTAGTGCAATGGAATAACTGATTTATGCTGGATTATCCTCTTATGTAGAGAAAGTTGCTGGTCTAAAATTCAGCAGATTAAAAAATACTACTTTTCTCTGTGCCTTTTTTTTTTAAAAAAAAAATCCAGCAGTTCATATATGCATTCATTTAAAAATTAAACAATTTCTTAAAATAAAAAATAAAAACCTGGGTTTCAAGGCAAATGTTGTAAGCATTGTGCTACAGCATCATTCATGGTAAAAGAAGCTGTCAAAAATATTAGAGACAAGGGTAAGTAATGACTTAGCTGATGGGACATTCCTACCTCTATAAAGTAGTCAATTAACTGCTGTGGTTAGCCTATAACACACTTTCCCAATAGGAGTACTTTCTATAACTAGAAGACTGTACTTTGGAAATTGTACAGAAAAATGCACACTAAATGCACACTAGCAGAGAATGAAGGATAGATAGTAATGTTTTTTTATTTAAGTTTTATAAATTTATTACAATATAAACCCCCTCCCCCCTCCCCCACTTCCCAGAGCTGATTACAGGATAAAAAATAAAATAAACAAACAATCTAACTAACATAAACCAACTATACTATCAAACAAAACCATAAAACACTTTAATTCCTTCTCCAAACAAATATTAACAAATTAAGATAATAAGATAATTATAACTATTAATAATTATCTAAAATCTACTCAAAAGCAAGATAATACTTTTCAATCTCATATTTCTTCTGAATATAATCAATCCATCTTCTCCAAACCATAATATATTTTTCTTGTGATTGATCCTTCAAAGAGGCAGAGATTTTCGCCATTTCTGCTAAATTAGAAACTTTAAGTATCCATTCTTCCAAAGTAGGCAATAAATTTTTCTTCCAATATTGCCCCACCAATAGTCTTACAGCTGTTATACAGAAAAATGCACACTAAATGCACACTAGCAGAGAATGAAGGATAGATAGTAACGTTGTCCGTCAACCAATAAACCCTCAGAATCTCATTGATATCTCTTTCCAAACTCCAGTAAGAAGTACTTAAACTTATACACTACTTCATAGTGCTTTACAGCCCTCTCTAAGCATTTTACAGAATCAGCATATTGCCAACAATCTGTCTTTATTTTACCAACCTCGGAAGGATGGAAGGCTAAGTCAGCCTTCAGCTGATCAGGATCAAACTCCTGGCAGTGAACTGAATTAGCTTGCAATACAATACAATATGATCTTACTTTTTTTTTTTTGCCTCAAAATGGTAGAAATCCATGTCAGAAACTGTGGATTGGATGTAAAAACTTGTACTTTCCATTCCTAAGTTAAAACATTTGAAAATAGGGCTCAGGTTCAAGTACAGGTAGTCCTCACTGAACAATCATAATTGTAACAAGCAACTCCATCACTAAGAGACATGACTATTGAGTGGGACAACATATGACCATAATGGACTTAAAACCTCACTTCTGCTACAGTCATTAAGCAAATCATCTACAAGTGATTAAGGGAGACATCATGTGACTACAACTTGCAATAACTGCTGGCTTGTCCATTGACTCTGCTCATTTGGGAGCCAGCTGTGAAATGCACTAATAGCAATCATGTGACCATGGGATGCAGCAGCAGTCATAAGTGCAATGATTGGTAGTAAAGTGACTTTTTCAGTACCATTGTCATTTTGAACGGTTGATAAACAGGGCAGTTATTAAATCAGGACTACATGTATATATGTTATTGTGCATACTGTGTATATTCATGCAATATTTACATGCATTGTGTGCATACATCCTGTGATCTACCAAATCAACATAAGATTTAGAAACACAAGATTTCTGGAGGAGTATTGGAATTAGTTACCTCTTGAGTTTGATATACAACTCCCCTAAAACAGATCTTAACCAAAAGAAACTATAAAGAAATAAAGCAAGCAAAAACTGAAAACCATTGTAATAACCATTTCATATTTTAAAATATAGTAATACAGCAATATTATGAATGTTATACATACATAATTCAAATATTTTTGCCTGCAGTTACTGACTTCTAACTTACTGATCTGTACTGTTCTGAGTCATTTTTAATATGAAAATATCTGTTTTAGCCATTCATTTTTATATATACCACAATTGTCTCATAGAAATGCCTCCTTTTTAATGAAATGTTTATATAAAGTTCCAAATATAGAAACATTTTCAACAGTATAATAGAATTTGATGTAATGTACCTATCATGTTCATGGTTCGGCAAAGCCATTTTCCATGCACATTAGTGACCTTTTATGATATGTGGGCAAATACTTCTAAGAAGGAATATTGTCAAAATGTCAGGGTCATCAACTACTCATAATAATAATGACAATTTATTAAATGTATATGCCGCCCAATTCCAAGTGACTCCACGTGGTTTATAAATTGTTAAGAACATTTTAAAAAAAGAAGCAACACAAAAACTACACAGAACAAAAAGGAATTAATGAGGTAGACAAAACAAACATGGTTGGGAACATCTTGAACAATAGCTCATCATCTTTAGATTTTCATACACAGGGTCCTTCGTGTTAAGCTCAGTTCCTGGTAACTTCATGGAAGTGATTCATACAATATTTTTGACTACGGTGTATAAATGTCTTGAAATTGCCTCACAATATTTTGTTTGACTTTCCTGTCTAGCCTATAGCCTTGGGGTTTCCTATCCAAGCAGTAATCAAGTTTGATGCTTTTAGCTTTGAAGCCCAGATAAGGTCAACCAAGCACTGTCCCCCATTCTATCTACCAGCTATTTGGCAAAAAAAGCTCCATAAAATCAAAAACAGTCCCCTTCTCTGCCAGCAACATTAAAGCAAGATTAACAATAGAGAATTGGACCCTTTAGAGTACCCCCAAGTCGGTCAGTATTTCTAAAGGGTAGGAAGTCTTTCTGTTTGTGATCAGAAGAGTATGAAGCTGAAGACCTGATATGATATAAAATGGGAACATATCGTCTAATGTAGGAATGCAACCACAGAAAATTACCAAAGTTCTTGGGTCTCATTAATCTCCATAAAGTATGTCATACATCAAGGGTTGGAGAAAAGCAGATGTAGTAACCAAATGTGACAAAGAAAAGGTTTGTAAGATATGTTAAAATCAATGAAGTCTAACCACATTCTATTAATTTAAAGCATTTGTGAGCTCATTATATTTCCAAGACAGTATCATATTAGGAAACACAAAATAATAGATCATAATATTGTCTGGAGTAAAATGCACTAGGGATTCAACAGCTAAGAAAATCTTTGTCCGGTATATGAAAGATGAAAGTTGAAAGAAAAACCAACTCTGTGGGACCACAGGATCAACAAACTGTGTCTGTGGTAATGGACGAAGTGGCCCAATCTTCCTGCATCTCAACTACCTATTACCTAAGACTCTCCACATTCACAGTCCAGAAATCACAGCCTGCTTGCCAGGTCTGTTCCAACATCCCCATGCTTATTACCAGTTAGCTCCTTTAAAGTTGTAGTACTTGTGTCCTACAGTTCAAATTGTCTTCCCTTAAGTTGGATATCAATCTTCTGGTACAAAAATGGGAACTTCACAATTCTGCTCACTGATATAAAAGAGATGGTATTCAGGGAATGCTACTGAAGCTCTTTACAATGAAATTTGTACTAAAAGCTGCTATTAAATCACATTAGGTACATAAAATTATTTTGACAAGTAAATCATTTTGGATTAATTTATTGGTAGAACACTTGGTTTAAAAGGGCCTTTAAAAATGGAGGAGATGGAAAGATATGCACACAAATGCAACTATAACTGTTATTTTTTCCCTGAAAAATAGGCCTATGTCCTTAAAAAATGAAATATAGGAATTTAATTAAGTGGTTTCCATATTTTTCTAATGTTCATTTAGTGATCATAAATACAGACTATGAGAGAAATGCTGCCCTAGGGGAGAATTTTTTATTTGAGATTCTGCATGATAGCATTTACTTTCTGGAGAAGACTCCTGCCATAAATAGATTTTCACCTTTGTATCTAGAAATGGATCAGAAGCAATGGATATCTGTTCTTAATCTCTGATCCCACTAAGTAGCCTAGTGTTTGTGGTTCGAATAATATGTGGTCCCCAAACCTCAGATTTCAAAGGCATCACAATGTATCATACATTGGCTTGAGGAAAATTTACTTGTAATCATTTAGCTTAATAAGGAACAAAATCTATGAAATTAAAATGGTGTCTTTTCCTGTGACTGGCAGGTAATTGTATATGGAGAGGGATATGGAAATAGTCCTAAAGAAAATATAAGGCGGCCATTAGAAATGAAATATGGTATGAATTTAGATTGAGAAAAGAGGAAGGTGTGAGAAAGAAATTCAAGAGTGCTCTTCTATGTGCTCTTTGCTATAAGATGGAGGGAAGCAGACATGTTGCCAGGCTTTCAAATTTCTGTATTGTAACCTATATCAATAAAAAAAGAATTTTAGCATTTCTTGTGACGTCTGCTTCCTGGCTTTGTGTAGCTTGAAGGGCTGGTATTTGAACTAGATCAAAACAGCTTTTATTAAGATTTGGAACATACAGCTAATTAATAGATTAATAGGAAAAGATTTAATATTGAATTGGTTAAGTAAAATATTCCCTACCAAAAGCTTGTGATTTCTAGCTCTGCCATCATGTCAGGATGGTCCATCATGGGACCTGTACCCTAAAATATCTTAAGGCAGCTTGCCTATCCAAAGAGTAGTATTATGAAAATAATATTATGATGATAATATTGTGATTCATATCTAGATAAAAAGCTTTATTTTCTAGGTTAAGCTGTTATTTGTTAAAAGAATATATTTTGCTCCAGATATAGTTATGGTTCATTAACTTGTTCAGTGAACTTTCTCTGAAAGTGACAGTCTAATATACAAATTTTGAAAGAAGAATTTTTCAGAGTTTTATACAGTTTTGAAATTGTTCTTTCATAATAATTCAGTTCCATAGCATTTCTTTTCTTTTACTTCAGACTGAATGCCTACTTACCTGTATAGCCTGCCAATGGGATACAACAAACAATGAGTGTGGAACACAACCCATAAATCAAATTCATCTATCTGCTACAATCAGTTTCTGATTGGGTTTTCTCTGTACTTCTTACACTGTAGATCAGGTACTGCTGTCTGAGGCAGATTGGGAATAACTTGTAGTAAGTAGCTAAAAGTACAGATACAGATATGAAATATTTTTAATATAATAAAAGTATACAAAAAAGAAAAGAAAAAGAGAAAAAGGAGGGAAATACAAAAATCAATTATGCCTTCTGGCCTTTCTAGTGATTGATAGAAAAGTTTTTTTTTTCATATTCTTATTCAATTAGTCTTACTGTTCTTGTTTGTTTTCATACTCAATTGAAGTTCATTTTTTTGCTGTTCTCAGTTTTTATTATTTTCTTTGGCTTGCTGCTGGTACTACCCTGGAAGAGAATTCTGTTTATTTGCAATCTCCTGTGAATTCCCAAAATCTGTTCCTCAAAGTTAGAGAAACTTCAAGAGCTAGTTGAGGTGGGTCACAAGCCGCAAGAACAACATCACATAGGAAACTCCATTCTTCTTCATTCTTTATATTATTTTAATGGCATATACACACCCATAGAATATAGAATTGTACATGCAAATTACTCCTTGAGCATATGAAGAATAGTACCCTTTCCCCAAAACTTTTCTCCTTTCCTTAGCTATTGTGCAGATTTCCTCTCTTAATCCTGCCCTCAATTTCGATGTGAAATCTCTGTTGAGGTTTCAAACAAAAACAACTAGGCAGTTTTAACTTTTATTTTGAATTCTATTAATGACCTGTGATTTAGGATAGCAGAAGTGTAGCATGTTCAAAGTATAATTGATTTTGAGTGACTTATAAATAACCTAGATATAATGCTGCCATTTGAACTTACTCCTCAAACTCTTTATGGACTAATCCTTTGGTGCCTTCAGCTTAAAGCTTGGTTACTTGCTAGACCTATTGTGTCAATATTCTTGATATACCCAGGATGACCCCATGGCTGAAATCAATTGCTCCACATAAAAGTGCTGTAAGACACATTTTCAAACTGTTCCACACAAGCCCCATGAACCTTCTCTCCTGCACTCTCATAACCCCAAATCTATCACTTCCATCCTTAAGGCAAAATGGAGGAGAAAAGCAGAGCATGGCAATTGATCCTCCTCTGCTAAGAAAGCAACAGTGAAGTAAACAAACAAAAATGGGTCAGAAGCTTTTGAGGAATTCCCTGATTATGAGAAGTGAACTTTAGGAAATATAAAATCAAGCCAAACCACAAAGAGTTTAGAAGATTCATTCATTCCAATGAGCATTGGCAGTATATCAGTATTTTGCAAACAGACTTGTAAGAGGAGATCAAACCACCTATAAAAACAGCAGGAGAATAAGTGTTGCCTGAAGTGTTGACCTTGGACAGTTCACTTGAGAGCAATCCTTTAAAAAAAAAAAGTACTGTTCAGTTTCTGCACCATGCAATATTCCCACACTGCTGCATTTTCCCTGATTAAACCAAAGCTTTTGCAAGTATTAAAATTGTGACAAACCTTTGAAATGTTCTTATTAATTGGATCTGAAACTGAGGCCTGCTATCAGAATGGAACAGAGAAGAATCAATATTAACACCTGGATTCATGTTTAGGAAAAATGCAGCATTCCTAAAGCAGCAATTAAACAGCTTAATCTTTAAATTTACTTAGGTTCATTTCAAGACATCTACTCTGAAGGGCACTACCAATTCATCATTAATTGCTCCTTCAGTTTAGAAGTTGCTATTTTAATTTTTTTTTTTTTACTAAGTTTTGGGCTCTCTTCTGAGCTCCAAGATAGAGCTGACTTTCTTATTTGTCTTTTTCCCAAGATAAATATTTGCATAGAAAACTGTAGCTTATTTTCTTTCTCTGTAACCTCCAAAGGGGTCACCTGACTATGGCCAGGTGAAGCATATCAAATTATTTCCATTGCAAAAAGAAAAAGAAAAAAAAGTGTTAGGCTAAGAGGCAAAATGCTAACCCTAGAACAGCTAAGGATGAGCCAATTTCTGCTTCAGGTATGAGATGAAGACTTGATATAAAAAAGAAGCTGCCATGCTGAGTTTCTTAGTTAGGTGGGACTACAAGGGAAGATATGCTCTAAATCAGGGGAAAGAGCATTCCTGAAGAGGAGGAGGAATCAAAACAGTAATAGCCAATTAACAGTAACTTTATACAATCAGAGAGTCATCCTCTCTCAGGAAATATATACGTTATCACAGGGCTGGAAGGGGACCTTGGAGGCAGTAGTGGGATTCAGCCAGTTTGCACCACTTCGGCACAATGGGTAGCTAATTTTTTGTTGCCTGGGCCCAGAATGGACTTCTGGAAGTGGCATCCACACAGAGAATCGGTTGTTCACATATTTGAATCCCACCACTGCTTGTAGGCCTTCTAATCCAATCCCCTGCCCAAGACACAAGTCTTTATACGGGCAGTCCTTAACTTACAACCACAATTGAACCCCACATTTATGCCACTAAGTGAGAAATTTGTTAAGTGAGTTTTGCCCCATTTTATGACTTTTCTTGATGCAATTGTTAAGTGATTCACTGCAGTTAAGTTTGTAACACAGTTGTTCCATGAATCTGGTTTCCCCATTGACTTGGCTTGTCAGGAGGGCACAAAACAGTGATCACATGACCCCAGAACACTGCAACCATCATAAATGTGAGTCAGTTGTCAAGCATTCAAATATAAATCATGTGACCATGGAGATGCTACAACAGTCTTAGTGTGAAAAAAAAACTTTTTTCAGTGCCGTTGTAACTTCAAGTGGTCACTAAGTGAACTGTTGTAAGGCAAGGACTACCTGTACCATCCCAGACAAATGGTTGTCAAATCTCTTCTTTAAAACCTCCAGTGATGGAGCACCGACAACTCCATGAGGCAAACTGTTCCACTGATTAATCATTCTCACTGTTGGGAAATTCCTCCTTATTTCCAGGTTGGATCTTCCTCTGACAAGGTTCCACCCATTGCTTCTTATCCTGCTCTGAGGTTCTATGGAGCATTCTCTAATATGACTTTGTAGTGTCAAACACAGACATTTATTCCTACTGCTAAATCTATATAGTTTGTACAGAGAGCACTTAGTTTTCATTCTTTCTTCTACTTCCTCCATGCACTTTAATAGAATATATAAGTCTCTATAGCATTAACACATTTCAGAGCCTGCAAATCAATTGTGACCTCTTCGTTTAGAGGGCTGTTTTAGTAATGCAGCAGCTCAGAAGGTTAATGATGGATCGTGACACAGTACCATTTCCAGAGTGCTCTTCTCCCAATGCTTGTCTGGGTCAGATTATTGCATTTAAATGATGAGGCAAGCCACCTCATTCCTGGAGATGATGCCTGTTTACTATCAAGCACAGTCTGCTGGGAAGAGGCACAATTTAATACAACAGTAAAAAAAGGGGGGGCAGTGATAACTTTAAATACATTTGAATGTCTGCAGCTTGGCTCTCCTTTCAGGTTCTTGAATGTTTGGTCTTGTATTCATTTCAAAACTTTGTAGGCTGATTGATTTCCCAGCCAAAAAGCCCCGTAGCAAAAAGCAGGGATGCAAAAGAAAAATCAGCCCAGGTTTTTAGCTGAACAAGTGCAATGTGACTGGTTCTTCCATGACACAGATTTACTGCAAAAGGAAATTGTTGGCACCCACCCTTTCCAGATCAAACAAAAACGTTTGTTATAATTTGAAAATGAATAGATACATTTGAACCTTTATTTTGGTGACTTTCTCTGATTTTCTAGGAGACTTTCAGGTAAGAAAAAAAAATGGCAAGAGGGAATCAATTGCCTTTTCTTTAGTATTATTTTCTCATTGATAATCTGTTAAAAAATCTATGCACATCCCTTAGAATTAGAATGTACCTTGAAAATATCATTTTGGTGAACATCAAGAGATTATCAAACATTCTAGTGAATACAAGTAATAAGTATGTGTTTCAAGACAATAAGTTTATTGGATTTCTTCTCTTGCAAGATTTATGGTCTGATCAATTATAAAAGAAAAAGTGAAGCAAACTTCATTTTCTCTTACTAAGCCATGTAAGTATCAGATACAAAAAACTGACAGAAACTTGCATTTCAGAGAGAATTAGATTGGCTACTATTTCTTAAAGATATTTCATCAGGTTCTATCAAGGGGGAAACCCCTGGATATTATAGGATACATTTTCTTTTTCAGGAAAGAAAGTTATGTTTTAAAAATCCAGATAGGAAGGTATTGGAGGAGAGGGGATACTCATAAAACAGTTTTTAATTTTCTATGTCAGAAAGAAATGACCAATGTTCCATAGCAGCTGAGTGAGCAGTAAGCTAAACAGATAGTTTTATCTTTTTCAGCAAGAAATTTGAATTTCCAAGCCTTAAAGACAAAATTTTCTTGGTTCACACAATCAAAATCTGCCAAATGGGAATCATGCCATGGCCATTCTGAGGGCATCACCAACAAGAAGAATGTGGACAATAGAAAATGACTGCAGCATTTCATTAAATTGTGAGCATTGCCTCATTAACATTATAATTCTGGACCAATTTTAAAGCTGTCTTCAACACTCATTAACCCAGCTGCACTCTAAAATGCACTTACTGTGAAAATGGAGAAAATGATGGCTTTAGAAGCACTTGCTGTATAATTACTTCAAAAGTTTTGCACACTTCATTTGACTGAGGTCTTTGACATTCTCTGTTCTTGGAAATACCTCAACATTGTCATCAGGCATTTGAATGCATCATTTGAAGCTGATGTTCTGAAGGTGGTTCATTTCAGCCATTCTAATCCTGACTTGCCTGGTCTTGGCTAATCTTCATTAGCAATGCAGATCAATGACAATAGTGATTTACAGAGCAAAAGATTAATTCCAGATGCTCTGAAGGATGCCATGGCCGATGGGGTGAAAAGCTGCCAAAATATCCAGATGCAACAGTACATATATATTTCCTTCTGTCCAAAAGTCATAGATGGAAGGCAGCCAAAGCCAGCCACAGCTAACACTATATCCCTCATGCCACTCTGTTATATAAGGTTTAATAAACATATTGTCCATGATGGACAATAAGGTTGTTAGTGGCATATACAGTACAACCTATGCCATTTTTTAGCTCTAACACAGTCCTGATTTATTCAGATAAGTGGAGAATTTCCTTCCCTTCCTTCTTTTGAATTCCTTAGTAATATATTGCTTGCTAAAGGGCAAGATCTAGCTGTTTCCAGGCTAGAAGTGGAATTGTAACAATCCACTACCTCAAGAATATGATCAATATCTTTCTCAAAAATAGATGATCAATTGGCAATAACTTCACTCTATTTCATAACATAGCAAGCAATTACTCAAAAGTGGCCAAATGATTCTGGGAAATGATTAAGCCTATGTTTCTTATTAGACATCTACCACAGTGTTAAGGTCATGTAGTTGGCATATAAATGAAAGCTGATTTAAAGTGATCATGGTCATTGCCTCAATTGGGGGACTAAGGAAGTCAAGAAGCTCCCCCAAATTACATACCATAGTGCAATGCTATTCAGAACAGCATATCCATAACTTTCTAACATTGTAGTACTACCAAAGAGCATCTCCATTTTGTCTGGAATCAGTGTCAGTGTATTGTTTCTCATTAGAAACTGCAATATAGTCACTAATCCATCCTTAAAGCAGAAGATGATCTGTCTATGCTAATGGGGAAACTTAGGATCCATTATACAGTTCCCTGATAAAAACAAAATATAAATTACACAGATGAATTGTGTTATGTGTTGGTCTTGTAACAAACTGGCTCATTGTTTTAATAGCTGCTATAAACCTTTGAGTCATTCCACACAAAGTAGTCCCAAATTGGATATTGATGTTCCTCAGGATCATAAGACTTAAGGTCTTCAATATGAACTCTGTCAGCTTACTCACATATTCCATTAAGCATAGAGAAATAACATACTGACACAATCCCCAATCTATCTCTGGTTCCACCAATACAATACCAACCCACCTGCCTGCCCTAGCCAGGTCTCTATTACACAAAATATATCAACTTTCTCAACCACAATAAAATATCAGGATTTCAGCATTCATTGTCAAACAGAATGATTTATTATCAATTTATTGCAATAAAAGTTTCACTATGATTCAACATTCTATTTGGATGAATTATGGAGAAAGAGATTGTTTTTCATCAAATTAAATACTTGGTCTACCTACTCCATACTTAATTCTTCAGCTGGAAAAAGAACTCTAGATTTTCCAAGAGAAATCAACCTCATCATAAGATCAACATCACTTTTGACAACAATTGAGGGGGGCTGAACAGGGCCTCCATTTTATCACATATAAAATGTGTGTATGTTATACAATTCAACTAATGTTCTCACAGTTACAATAGAGTTCTGGCAACTGTAGCTTTAATCATATTCCTTTCTTTCCTTTTTCATTAGAAATTGGTTTATGCTTCAGAAGGCTTTCAGAATCTAGATAAAATGGATTGGGGACAGTTGGCAACCGAACAAAATCTACCCCAATGCTACATATCTCCATGTGCTTATACTTCTAATGCAAAAGCAGTCAGCTTCCTGAAAACCTCTTAGCAACCTGGCTGGCTGATTATTTACCATCCTACCTGGAGGTCATTATTAGCTATTTAGTGTTCTTTGATTATCTGACAGGTGGCTATAAACCTTGATGGATGCCCCCTGCCAGCAAAGCAAAATGTGATCTCCCTCTCCTCAAAAGTTTGTGAATCTTAATAGCATAGATTATTTGATTGATGTACACTCTGCCATTTAATTACAGGAATAAATGAGGAAGAGGAAATTTGTTACTTCCCCATTTATTATTCCATAATTAGACTGCAAATAATCAGGCCCCATGATTGGCTAAAGGGAACATAGAAATTATTTACTGTAGCTGTCTTTGTAACAAGATAAAAGGGAAGCATAAATTATCCTAAAGCCATGACAAGACAAAAATTACAAATATTTAAAATAAAAATAAAAATCTCAGTATATTTAAGACTGAATTTTCAGCCTGTCAGGTGAGCAATTTATTGGAGCAAATGAAATGCTTCTACTGTACAATGACAGAGTACTTTTTCAGTATCTAATATTTATGCATATGCTATTTTGGAGTGCAGCATTGATCAATATCATAGCAGAGAGCAAGGCATTTATCTTGCCTTTTGGTTTGCATATAACACACTCTACATACTTTGTTTAACATCCAAGCCCAGTGAACAGACTAAAAAGATTGTGATACTGTCAAATCTCCAAAGTTATTGGATCTTAACTGTGGCAACTTGATGCTCACTGAAAAAAATAATTAAATATTAACACCAATTAGAATTTGCCAGTTTGGTTTGGATATAGTACTAACTTTTCTTTGCTACTGTTTGATAACCAGGGCAGATACTAGCTTTCAAAAAACTTGAAGAATCCCACCGTTGACAAGAATCTCTCTGGTTGCCAGCTGTGTTGTTTCAGATGTTTTCTCAATTATTGCTCTAACAGCAATGGTAAAAAAGCTGTGCACCTTTAGAAAATGATTCCGAATAAGTGTTTGACACCTTATATGGGGGCAGAATCTTTCTGCTATTTTGGGCTTCTGAGTAAGCCTAGAAAAAATATATTGCTGTTCCAAAGAATCCACTCGTTCAAGTTAAGGCAACTTCAAGCACAAATCTTCTCTTTTAGGGTTGGTGGAAGGCTTAAAAATGTGACATAATAAATAGGAAAGAATAGTGTGCTTGCTGGTGAGAAAAAAATCAAGGCAATAGTAAGAGAGGCTAACAGAAGACAGCTAGATGATATGATGGATAGCACAAATATGAGCTTACAAGAATTCAAAGAAGCTGCTACTGACAAATTATCCTCTTGTCTACTGGATCAAGCAAAGTTCAGAGTAGGGGACAATAGGTCTGTGCTTGCATTCACCATAAAACCTGAGGCTCTGTTTTTGAGTATGTGCATCATCCATAGGACTTCAAATGTGTAAAACCTCATCCAAGTTTGTCTCCAGCTAGAGAAATAATAATTTGCTTCTCCTAGTTGAAGGGATTGGTTAGCGGTAGCATCATCAAAATCTTCTGAGTCACTGCTCAGAAGAACGAATGAGCAAAAAGATTCCCAAATGCATCAGGAATGATTTAGCAATTTACCAATAACATATATTGCTGTCGAAAAGGAGGGAATGACTCAATTATACAGTCTAGAGGCTAAAATTACCTAATTACACAAGTGAATGTTCATCCTCCCTCATTTGTAAGGACCCAGGATTCATTCCCTTCCCTCTCTTGATACATCCACAAAATGTCCAAAGTATCCTTAGAAAGGGAACCCATGTCCAGTCTCTTGCAGGAATACTAATGTTCACCATTATCTCTAGTTTACAGAAGCACCTTTATGTTCTCCAAAATTGGATTTCTGCAGATGCAGTGAGCAGTATTTTTTTTCTCAGTTTCAGCTAAGAGGTTTTGAGTCAATTTGAGTCAATTCTTTTTTTTTTAAGTATGTAACATCTATAGAGAAAATACATGAGAAAAGGAAGGGGTCAGATCACTAATTCTAACTATGCAATTATCCTCATAACTGGATTTTTACCAAGTTACTGACATAATTTTTAAAAGTGCACTGGTCTCTCAAACAATATCAAGTATTTCACATTGTAAAGGATATATTCAGATTATAAAATCTCAACAAATACATAGATCAAATGCCAAAGAGTACTGGATCTAGGAAAATAAACTTTCAAGTAGATAATTTAATAAATTCCCATTTGTATCATTTATGCTTCAAATCTCATCTTACCTTTTTATCTTTTTCATTAGCATGCAATTTGCTTCACAAACAGCCTTGTGCAATATATCATCTTCTGTATTTAAATTTTGGTGCTTTTCCATAACAACTCCTTAAAACTGATAAGTCTTTCCCTAGGATTGGGCATCTGTCCTATGTAGCTGCATCGCACCCTAGAAAAATTTGTGTTTGAGTTAAAGAGTTGTCAATAAGTGCTACATGGGCACTCATATATGCCCTTTTTAATCTGAAATGCAGCACAGCCCTAAATTGTATGTTTTATTTCTACATTATTTCAACATACTATATAGTAGGAATGTAATGTATACTGGATCTGGCTGAAGCACAGACTCAAGGCAGGGTGGAATAATTTGGAGCAGCCTCAACAGAGCTTTACAAAAAAGCAACTGGACTTTCTTGTGTTTTTTCCCTTGAAAATGTTTTGATTCTTATCCAAGAAGCTTCTTCAGTTTCTGAAGAACTGAAAAGTACCTTTGGGACAACCATGACCTGGATGATTGAGAATCTCCATGGACAATTTGGAATATATTTCCATTTCCTTGAAGGAATATGGAGGGTTCTCAACCAATAAGTGAGTCTTTATTTTATTTATCAAACTTCTCTCCAATGGGCTTACAGACATTGAATAAAATACACTATAATGCATTAAAACAATAAATAAGAATCTTAAATTTAAATTCCAACCCAAATCTATTTGTTAGTAATCTTTCCACTGTACCATAAAAGTAATGGAAAGCAGCTACACTACAAAAACTGACCTTTAAAACTTTATATCAATGACCATGGTGGGAAAATAGAAAAAGAAAGAAAAATGGAACCCAGTGCCCAATGTATTTGTCTTCAAATCAGGCCACTTGTGGATGTCCCAATTAGTGTATTGAGTAGTTTTGAAGTGATGGAAAGTGAGACTAAAAATAAGGGTGGAGTAAGATCTTGGGGACTAAGAATAATTCAGAATATTGCTATTTGTTTCATCTCTTGTCATCACATTGTCAGTATTTTTTGAGCTGTTAGCTAGCTGACCCAATGTAGTGATTGATGTGTTTTTATGGAAAAGATCTATAAGCTAACTTAGTACATTTCCTCAATCTTTTAAAATCAGTTCCATATCATTTAGGAGAGAGTGTCAACATTCTCTATCAAAATTCTTCTGCATGTTTCCTCATTCTCAAAATAATCAATCTGCTGGCATAGGAGGTTTTTCCTATAGGGTAAATTGTATCACATGCTGTATCAGAAGAAAAAACATTATGTACACATTTAAGAAGAAAACAGAAATTAAAATTTAGGGTTTTAAAAATTGTAGTCCAAAAGTTGTGATATGTCATGGAATTTGGCATTCTTTTTGTATATAAATACCATTTTTATACCATTTAACTTGGGTGAATTTTTTTAAAATGTTAGAAGTAAAGTCTTCATCCTGGTTCATCCAAGCCGGGAATAAATAAGCAAACATGGCGACTGCTTTGGGAAGAAGGTTACAGTTTATTGCACAAAGATGGTTCTTCAGGAAAGTGCAGAGGAGAGAAGGGGGGCAGGGGAGCGAAGGAGAAGGGCGAGATTGAGCACATGGGCAGTAGGTTTTATACCCCCCCTAGCCTTTTGTTTGGAAGTTTCCTGTTCCTGTGGCATGAACCTTGAGGCTGTTTCTGAGTGTTTGTCTAGGCCTTGATATCTGTGGTTTAATTCTATTATCATATCCTGCTTCCCAGGTGATGGGGCTGACTCCTAGAGTTTGGGTGGGGTATGCAGATCTTCTCTTTTGTCTTCTTGATTGCTCTGGCTCCAACTTTCTGATGGTTTTACATTTGCATTTGTATGGGCCTAGCTCTTGCTTGGGGCAGAGAGATAGATTTGGGGCCAGGTTTGGTTTTAAAAAGTCCTTTTGAGGAAAAATATATTTTTCTGCCCTTTTTAATATTTCTTCTCTGGGCTAACTTTCATCAAAAATAATCATATATATTTCTTCTTTTTCTAGATGTCTATGAATTTTATCATTGCTCTTTACTTGATTACCAGATCAAATTAGACTATCTCAGATAAACCTAGGCCAATGGACTATTTTTATAATTCCAAACTGGATTCTTAAACCAACTGGTTAGTATCTACAGAGCCTTAAAGTACAGCAAATCTCACATATACACCCACAACAAATTCAAATAAATTTGTCACTAGTGGAAGCTAATAATAAAGTGAATATTCCCAAAGATTCAGTGAAAAAGTTGTGTACATAAATCATATACTTTCTTGTAAAATTTGTTTTTTTCTTTCTTTCTTGATACAATATATTTTCAAGTGCACCGAGCTGTAAGATGTAAACATATCTAATAAAGAAACTAGCAATAACTTTTCACTTAATGGATAAAAATGCATCAGATAATGTCCATTTAGTGCAGCACTTAATTAGATCCTATCCATCCTCACCATGGAATGAAATTTGTTTTACAATCACATGAGTCAGAATTGCTATTTTTTCATAATTTATAAAGGTTAAAAAAATCAATTAATTGAAGAAGAAAACATCCAGCTGTTAGCTGAACTCTGCCATGATGGTGTGCAAATACATGCAGAGGATTTTAATAAGTTCTCTTGGCGCACTCTGTGGATTTATAAAGTGTTTAGAAGAGACAGTATTTTGATTTTCAAAAGTGTTTTCCTCTCAATATTTAATAATAATAATAGAGCAATTGCAACTGCTAATCACTAAATAAGTAAATATGTATAATTTCAAGAGAAAAGGGAATGAATTTATCTTGAAATCCTTGATCTGTGACCAAAATTGGCATCACTATTTCTGTTGCTAAACAAGGCAGTTGTTAAGTGAGTCACACAATTACAATGGTAAAGGAATCATTTCTGTTAAGTGAAATGTACAGTTGTCAGGCAAATCCAGCTTCCCCCACTGACTTTCTTTGTCAGAGGTCAGCTGTGAAGGTTATAAATGGCAATCACATGATCTTGGGGGCTGAAACTATTGTAAATGCATGTTATTTGCTAAGCTGCCAAATTCTGATCACATGACTGTGGGGATTCTGCAAGGTTTGGAAGTGCAAGTACCAGTCATATGTCATTTTTTTTTTTTTTTTTTTGCAATGGCCATTGTAACTTTGAACGATTGCTAAAACTGGTTCTAAGCTGGAATACTACCTGTATTCCTAATGTTTCAGAAAACCTCATTGTTACTGTAAATCTATATCCTGAAACTAAGCCATACTGAACACATTTGCTTTTACTCTGAGAAAAGATGTGTATGGTATTACGCTGCAAGATAATATTTTGATGCTAATTCTATTCCCACTGAATATATAGGTAGTCCTTGACATACGACCATAATTGAGCTCAAAATTTTTGTTATTAAGTGAGACAGTTGTTAAGGGAATCTTGATCAAGTTTATGACTTTCCTTGCCACAGTTGCTAGTGAATTGCTGCAGTTGTTAAGTTAGTAACACAGTTGCTAAGTGAATCTGTTTTCCCCATTGACTTTGCTGGTTAGAAGGTTGCAAAGGTTATCACATGACCCTGGGACACTGCAACCGTCATAAATATGAATCAGTTGCCAAGCGTCTGTGTTATGTCCCGAGCCTTTGCAAACGGCTCGGGCGTTTGCAGGCAGTCCCGGGCAGGTGCAAAGCTGCCCGGGACCAGACAGGCTGTCGCCAGCGCCGTGCGCATGCGCGGGTGCTGGCGCGGGAAAAGTAACCCTTTTACCCGGGAGTTGCCTATATAAGAGGCTGCGAGGCGTTTGGGCGAGGCTGAAGCCATCTTCCTGTAAGCTGAACGCTGAATAAAAGAAACTGAGAACTCCAGCTGCTTCTCGTGTCTGCTTTCCCGCCAAGGATGCAACACTGGCGACGAGGTGGGATGCCTTGCACTACCTGGAAAGGAAGAAGTGTAAGCTTACCCAAGGAGTCCTGAGCGGCGGAAGAGGAACGGCGTCGACTCGGCAGCTGCCCGCCAATCCGGTGCGCATTCGGGGGTAGGCTGGCTGATAGACCCGTCTCCTGAAGATCCGAAGATGGCGAAAATCGGAAGGCTTTCGGAATTCGACGTCTCACATCCAGAGCGGTGGGAGTCCTACGTATCCAGAATGGAGAACTACTTCAAGGCAAACCAAGTGAGGGAAGATAGCTTGAAGGCCGCCACCCTGCTTTGCGTTTGCGGCCAAGACGCCTTCGAAATCGCAGAAAACCTTGCAGCACCTGTTCCAGTAGAGTCTGTAAGCTACGCAGACCTGAAGAAGCTGATGAAAGAGCACTTCCACCCCAAGGTGTCCGTTATCTCATGGCGCCACACCTTCGAGCAGAGGGATCAACGGTCCGGTGAAACAGCCAAGGAATACATCGCCGCGCTACGGAAGGCCGCCAAGCCCTGCGAGTTCAAGGACCTCGAGGAACGACTGAGGGACCGATTCGTGTGCGGGCTAAGGCATCGAGAGCTACAACAGAGACTTTTTGCCAAGGAAGAATTATCCTTCCAAGACGCCTTAAGGGAAGTCACCGCAGAAGAAGCAGCAGGCGGCGCCATCAAAAACATGCGGCCGATCAGAAACAGTGCAGAGGGTGCGTCCGTGCACCAGGAAGACGTCCGACGAAACTCCGAGGAGGATCCGGACGAGGAAGTCGACCGTCTACACCCCGCGAAGGAAGAGAACCAGAAGGGAAGCTCTTCGGCTCCGCTCAAGTGCATCGGCTGTGGAGGTCGCCACAGAAGAACCGACTGCAAGTTCCGCTCCGCTACCTGCCGGGCATGCGGCAAACAAGGGCACATTGCAGCTGTGTGTCTGAGCCGACGAAAGGCACAACCCCAAGAAGAACGCCTGAAAGGTACCAGATTCCCCAGCCAGAATAGGGTAGGTTTTTGCGCTTCGCGAAGAAGCATCTGTAGAACAGGCACACACAAGCCCATGAAGAAAAAGCTGTCACTCAACGTGAAGCTACAAGGGGTTCCATTATCTATGGAACTAGACACAGGGTCTGCCCTGTCCATCATTTCATTGCATACATTTAGGAAGATTTGTTCCAGAAGTGGGTCTAAGGCCAAGTTAAGGCCTTCTGATATTGTATTAACAGATTTTCAGAACTCAAGAGTGTGTGTTAAGGGGGAGGCCACCCTTAACGTGCAATACAAGAGTTTTGAAGGTCCACTAGACTTATTAGTAGTAGGGGGTGAACGAACGAGTCTCATAGGACTCGATTGGTTTGAGGCCCTGGGGATACACGTCACAGGACTCAACAGCTTACAAACACTCGACCTACAGGAAGTCTGCAAAGAATTTGCAGATGTTTTCAGCCCCCAGCTGGGCACATTCAAAGGACCACCTGTGTCCTTAAAGCTAGACCCCACTGTCACTCCCATTAGGATTAAAGCAAGAAGGGTCCCTTTTGCTTTAAAAAGTAAGATTGACACTGAACTAGACAAACTAATCCAACAGGGAATCCTAGAACCTGTTGATTCCAGCCCGTGGGAGACCCCCATTGTCACGCCTCTAAAGGCAAATGGGGACATTCGCATTTGTGCTGATTACAAATGCACACTCAATAAGGCATTGCAGCAACATGCCTATCCTGTTCCTGTGGTCAGTCACATCCTGGCCTCTCTCAAGGGGGGGCGTGTTTTTGCAAAGCTTGACCTAGCTCAAGCATATCAACAGCTGCCTGTTGATGATGATGCTGCCATAGCTCAGACCATTGTGACCCACAGGGGAGCCTTTAAAGTAAAAAGGCTACAGTTTGGAGTAAATGTCGCTCCTGGGATTTTCCAAAGCGTAATGGAAAACACACTACGAGGTATACCAGGGGTCTGCCCCTACTTTGACGATGTCTTGATTGCAGGAGACTCCACACACATTCTAGCTGAAAGACTTAGGGCTGTCCTGTTAAGATTCAGGGAATCAGGCCTCAAGCTCAGAAAAGACAAATGCAAGATCGGGGTGCCTTCTACTGAATTTCTGGGATTCAAAATTGATGCTGCTGGGATTCATCCTGCTGAATCCAAACTAACTGCTATTTTAGAAGCACCCAGGCCAAAGTCTAAGGCCGAACTTCAGGCCTTCCTAGGCCTCCTGAATTTCTACAATTCTTTTCTTCCACATAAAGCTAGTGTAGCTGAGCCTCTTCACAGGCTACTAGACAAACAAGCTGTGTGGCTGTGGTCACAAGCACATGAGGCTTGCTTTAAAGAAGTCAAGGCCTTGCTCACTTCTAACAGTGTTCTTGCACATTTCAACGAGTCTCTTCCTGTGTGCATCGCTTGTGATGCATCCCCCTACGGGGTTGGAGCTGTCCTGAGTCACCTCAGGTCTGATGGAACTCAGGTTCCTATTGCATACTACTCCAGAACACTGTCTTCTGCCGAGCGCAACTACGCTCAGATAGACAGGGAGGCTCTGGCTGTTGTTGCTGGAATTAAAAAATTCCACGATTTTCTATATGGCAGGCATTTCACGGTCTTCACTGACCATAAGCCTCTGCTGGGACTGTTTACCACACGTAAGCAGACTCCCCACATCATTTCCCCTAGAATGCTTAGGTGGTCTATTTTCTTGTCTGCATATGATTTTTCATTACTCCACAAGCCTGGGAAAGAAATGGGCCATGCTGATGGCCTCAGTAGGTTGCCTCTGCCAGTAGTAGAAGCTGACCCCGCGCCAGCTGTCAACATTCTATCAATCCAAGCCTTGCCCGAGCTCCCTCTTAGTGCCAGGGATGTTACCGCTGAAACGGGTACAGATCACACACTTTCATGTGTCCGCTCCTGGGTCCTGTCCGGGTGGCCTGAGCACTGCCCTAGTCCTGAGTTTCAGAGTTTCTGGTCCAAAAGAAACGAACTGTCCCTTTCTCAGGGTTGTCTGCTTTGGGGAAACAGAGTTGTCATTCCCACCTCAATGAGGACTAGGGTCTTAGAATCCCTCCACGAGGGTCATCCTGGCATTGTCCGTATGAAGGCTCTTGCACGAAGCCACTTGTGGTGGCCTGCTTTAGATAAAGATATTGAGGCTAAGGTGCACGCATGCCACCTCTGCCAACGATCTCGCCCAGAGATGCCCCAAGCTCCTGTGCATAGATGGGAGGAAACACAGTCCCCATGGTCTAGGGTGCACATTGACTACGCTGGGCCCTTTCAGGGCCAGTTCTTCTTGGTCCTTGTTGACAGCCATTCAAAATGGCTTGAGGTTGTGCCTGTCTCATCCACCACCACTGCAAAGACTATTCAGGTACTGAGGGGGATTTTTGCTGCACACGGGCTGCCAGATGTCATTGTGTCCGACAACGGCCCTCAATTCACCTCCTCCGAATTCCAAGCTTTCTTACAGGCAAACCTGATTCGTCATGCCACGTCTGCGCCTTTTCACCCGTCCACCAACGGTATGGCTGAACGCATGGTGCGCATCGCAAAGGACGCCTTGAAGAGACTCACCTACGGGGACTGGCATCACAGGTTGGCTGACTTTCTCCTTTCTTATCGCACCACACCGTCCACTTCTACAGGGAGAAGTCCAGCTGAACTTCGTTGGGGGCGCCAACTTACTACTAGACTTGACCGGTTGCATCCGGACAGACTGCCTTCATCTACCTCACATCCTAGGGCACCTAGACAACTACTTGTGGGTGCCCCGGTTTGGGCTCGCAATTACGGGCCTGGTTATACATGGGTCCCCGCTTCTGTGTCCAGGATCACAGGTCCTCTCTCCTACGAGGTTGCCCTGGACAACGGTCGTGTCCTGCGTCGGCACATCGACCAACTTCGCTCTAGGCGAGACTTTTCTGCTGAGACTCCTGGGTCTTTTCCAGGGGGGGAGGGGGACCCTTTGGAGCAAAGGGAAGGGCAAGAGCTACTGCCCATCTCCACTGAGGGAGCCACAAACGGCCCGTCCCAAGATTCCGCAATTGCTCCGAAAAGGAAGTCATGGAGCTTACCCACACAACAGGCACTCACGCCTACTCCAGCCAGGGAGTCACCCCGGGGGCATACTCACTTTCCACACACGTCACACAGCACTCCAGTCACGGAGGATACCCGGGGGCATCCCAACAAATCATTCCCCGCAAGAGAGCTGGCACACAATCCCCAAAGTTGGCCTGACCTTACCCCAAATCCTACAGGGGGTCAAACATACACAGAGCTAGTCGAGGAACCAAGTCCCGACTACAACAACCCTAGCACAAATCAGGGAACACCTGAGTTTTGGGAAAGTACAGAAACCCACACGAGCCCGAACACAGAATGGGGTTCAGGGAATGGACAGCCTCCTGACAGGTCTTGGACTGACCTAGGAGGTCCTACAGAGACGCCCAGCAGCGGCTATCACTTCAAGGGGCCCGAGGGTCTACAGCTAGGCAGGTCAACCAGGTCACAAAGCAACAGAAGCCCTGGCCTGACGAGCCCGGTGGGCAAGCGAGCAGGCCAGGCATTGGGGCACAGTCCTTGGAAGACACCAGGGCACAATAGAGAGAAAAGGCTCACGCCTCCCTCCAGTCAGGGGACTTATGCCAGTAATCCAGAGCTAAGAAGGTCACAGAGAGCAAAGAAATCTCCCAAGTACCTAGAAGACTACATAACATTGCTGGCAAAGCAAAAGCCAGTAAACAGTGGGAACATTGGGGAGCAAAATGTCATATAAAATAAATGTTGTATGTTGGTAGTAGTTTTAGCCCGGGGAAAAGGGATGTTATGTCCCGAGCCTTTGCAAACGGCTCGGGCGTTTGCAGGCAGTCCCGGGCAGGTGCAAAGCTGCCCGGGACCAGACAGGCTGTCGCCAGCGTCGTGCGCATGCGCGGGTGCTGGCGCGGGAAAAGTAACCCTTTTACCCGGGAGTTGCCTATATAAGAGGCTGCGAGGCGTTTGGGCAAGGCTGAAGCCATCTTCCTGTAAGTTGAACGCTGAATAAAAGAAACTGAGAACTCCAGCTGCTTCTCGTGTCTGCTTTCCCGCCAAGGACGCAACAGTCTGAATTTTGGTCACTGACCATGGGGATGTAGCAATGGTTGTGAAAGCGTGAAAAACAGTCATGCTGCTTTTTCAGTGACGTAACTTTGAATTTTGAACGGTCACTACTGTTGTAAGGTGAGGACTACCAGTAATAAGGTTTGCTTCTAGCAAATAGATTAGAGGTCTGTCAAATCTATGCAGAAATATAGGTGATATTCAGTTTGTTTCTATAGATTCCCCATGAATAAACTGATTGTAAATTAGTATAACTTAGGGCTGTTTTCAGGAGCGCTGCATTATATGCTTATATTGAGAGTGGTATTACACTACCTTGAGCTCCTGCAAAAAAGTGAGATACCACCCAACAAATAAATATTATGTATGGAACTAGTGTGATTGGACTAAAACTTGGAAGACACAGGCTCAAACGTACCTTCAACCATGGAAACACTCAGATTCAATTTGGGTTAGAATAATCCAAATAAACTTCATAGGATTGCTCTCATAAGACTGAAATGAAAACAGAACACCATATAGGACACTATAAACTTCTGGAGGAAAGGAAGGTACAGATCTAACAATCGGATAAATATTGTATAATCTATCTTTATTATCTTGAATATCTGCTCTCCTGTGTGGTGTTCATTTGACTTTCCCATCCTTCAGTTGCCTAGAGCTCCCCCGCACTTTTTGATAACATAATCCATTTTTTCATAATGCTATACATGCCTAGAATTTTCTTTTAAATGTTAGCAAATTCAAATGTCAAGACTTATACTAGATATAAAGAAGCACATTTGTCTCAGTGGTATATCTAGCCTATTTGATAGCCAGAGTAGATCATTTTTAATATGTCCCCCTCCTTGATTGCTGAGAGCCAGTTTGATGTACAAGCATCAAAAACTAGGAGACTGGGGGTTCTAATCTTGCCTTAGTCACAAAACCAGCTGGGTGATTTTGGATCAGTCACTTCTCTCAGAACTGACAAGCTTTTTAAAATAAAAATGCTGCCAAGAAACTGCAGGGGACAGTCACCAGGAGACAAAAACTGACTGGAGGGAGACACATTCTTTTCCTCTGTTGCTGCTGTGCTGATGACAATTACCAAACAGCTGTTTAGAAGTCACACAACAGCTATCCAACTCCACACCCATCATTAGTCCCTCATGTATTTTGGTAGCACCCTCATTATTGCCTGCACCTGGGGCGAACAATCTCTCTCCTCACTCTCCCCATTCCCTGCCAATACATTTTTTCCCTCTTCTCGGTAGTTGCTTTCTTTTCCCTTGCCTCTGTTTTTTTTTAAACTTTTAAAGTTTAAATTGTAAGCTCTTTGTAACACAGCTGTTCTTCTGGGGTTTTTTGGTTAGTATATAGAACATTGATGTTACCCTTGCTGTTTTCATTGATCTTATTATGCTTTTGCACAATAGTTAAAGAAAAAAAAGTTTTCTCCATTGCACAAATGTTTTATATGCAAAGCATATCTTCCAATTCAGACTATTAAGCAATAAAACAAGCCTGTGAGACTGTTTGCCCTCATAGGGAACTTTTCCCAGATTAGCTGCTCTCTAGAAAATTTGGAATACAAGTCCCATCAGCAAAGCAAGAAAGAATGGACATGTTTGTCTGCAAAATTTGCAGGAACCATTTTGATAAAGGCAAAATAACAGGTTGTATTAGGAGTATGACAGCTCCTGCCTGACAAGAAAGTGAAGGTCCCTGAATTCCTACCTCGCCTGTTAGATTTATTTATTTTTCTCTTAATTTTTCAGTGGCACTGTCTTGCTTTTGTGGTGTTGAAATGCATCAGCTTAAGAGTCTGGCTCCAAGTGCTTGAATAAATCAGATTCAAACCATTTTGTGAATCAATTAAATGCTATTGTGTGGAGTGTTGTTTCCTCCCCATTTAGATCATCTTAATTGGGCAGTTCATATTGCAGCTAATGTGCTGCCTGTCCTTTCCTGCTTATGGTGTCCTCCCCACTTATATCTCTATCACCTCTGACAAGCTTAGAAAAATAAACTGTATTATTTCTCCAGAATGTATTTAAAGAGGGAGAATAAATGTGGAAAAGCAGGCAAAATTTAAGGCTAAAGCTTGATCTGGAAAAAACAACAACAATGAAATCCAGTACCAGTTACAAATGGCTATATATTGGTATGAATGAAATATCTTTTCTCACCTGCACCTAACTTGGTGTAGACATGACCTGACAGCTATTTTTTTCTTCCTGTCACTTCATCCTCAACTCATATCTGAGGCAGCTTAAAGTTATTCCTGCCTGTTCTGATGTGAAATTATTCTCTCTGCCTGCCTTTAAACAAGCAACAAGCTAGTGCTGTCTGGAAACTACCAGCTAAGCTGGAAGAAGAGGTCAAGGGGACAAACCAGCATGGAATTACTGGGCAGCCACAAAAGACATTTAGCTTGTTCTCCCTCAAGATCCATGAAGACTTATCTGGTTGTTCTCAAGGGAAGTCAAGCAGTCTGGGGAGATTCTTGTAACTTTGGTCGAAAATAATAAAGCCGCTTACCTGGCTGTTTGTGAGTAGCTCTAGTTGCTTGTGCCTAACAAGTATTGAGGGTTCAAAACTCAGTGCACCCTACTTCACTGACCATTTCATTATTGTTGTAATCATGTGACCTCATAATCACCTAGTCATGTATTCTGCCCTTCAGCCCTTAGGCAATACTTTCCAGGGCCATTGTGCTTTAGGCAGAAAAAATGGCCAGTTCATTGAAACATGGATGTCTGTCTGATCTAGGAGATTTTAATCAACCCCATTAGCTGTGGCACTAGGCTAGGGAAAACATTTTTCTGATACTTCGCAGTGCAAGCCTTTTCCTGTCTGTTGGTTGTTTCTCTGGCTACATTTGAACAGGGCTTTTCTTACCGACATGACTTGTACATTGTACATAAAGCAGCATTTGGTGCCAGTCTCATATCTCTGGCAAGATACTGGTCACAAGTGAGGTCAGCAAAATTTATGATGCCTTTTTCTGTTTTGGTTAAGTCAAAGACTGGTGAAAACAGTGAACTCAGATACATTTCTTCCCTCACTGTTTTCTCAGATGTGCTTTTTCAAAAGGCAATTGGACTGGAGTTTTTCTTTTTTTCTTAAGGAAGAAGAACAAAACGTTTTGCTTCTCATCCAAGAAAGCTTCATCAGTTGTGAAGGTGGGGGTGGGGTGGGGTGAGAATGGAAGACTAGGTACTGACAGTTGACAGTTGAGACTGGGTGGTGGGGGGATGGAAGGATAGATTCTGACAGGAGGGGGAGGGGAAATGGAAGGGTTGCATTTTTTTTTTTTTTTTTTGCAGTTATCACTCTTCCTAACAGCTCTTTGGGCCACTTGAACAGTTTATCTTTGCCCTCAGAGTTACCTCATTTTTTTTTTCTTTTTCATATTTATTTATTCATTTTTGTGTGTGTGTGTGTGTGTGTATGTGTATTTTTTTTGTGTGTGTGTGTGTGTATTTTGGATTCAGGTGACCCTGAGTTGACCCTGAGAAGTGCACTAGAACATGCCAGTTTTGTTGATAATTACTTTATGATGCTCAGCTGCTATTTATTTCATATTGTAGATTTTATTTGTTATTTATTTATTTTATTGCAAGCCATCCAAAGTCACATGTGTGAGACTGCTGCTATATCAATCAGTCAGTCAAACAAATAAAAGTGTCCGTCTGTTCAATAAAAAAAAATCTTGGATAGAAAAATAAATAAATGGGGATTTACTTAGGAGTTCATGATCTACTTGTGTGACATGTTACAGGCATTTAATTATTTTTCTAGCTGCACCAAAGAAACATTTCAACATTTTTTATTCTTTAGCACATATGGTGATGTGTATTTTTAGCTCTGACGATCAGTTTCACTACATTCAGAAAATGTACCCTTATTCTTTGCAAAGCCTTCTTCTCTTTGCACAACTTGTCTGAAATTTGGCACAATTTCTTCCCACTGGGTAGGGCTTTTAACAGGAAAGAAGAAAATGTGTTTTAATGAATTCTGTACTAAAAATTCAGACATGAAATCAAATCTCACAATTTGAAATGCAGAAGATCAGCAGCACTGGAGATGGGGATAGGGGTGAGGATCACAATGAGTAAAGGAGCATCACAAAACAAAGCCCACCCATTTTCTAGCTATGTCACAATTTCACAGGTGTAGCCAAAAGGAACAGCTTTGTTGCAGTGATGCTGCTTTTTTCATTCTATAGAAAGCAGAGGCATCCTGTGAAAGCTACTGGGTCAGGTAGTTTGCAAAATACTGGATTTGGTCCCCAAAATAAATAGATTTGAATGGGTTTTCATAAATGACTTTGGAAGAATATGCTACTCTCCAATAAATATCAGTGAAGACTTCCCACAAGAGGCAACTGTAGTGTTTGTTTTGTTATAGTAATCAAATATACTGAGACATCAGTGTGGGCAAACAGTATTCCCCTGTGGAGCTTTGTTGTCTCAGTAGGAAATCTTGTTTAGCATTACATTTAGCCAAGCCTTAAGCCTTTTTTTAAAAGTGTGAAACTAACAGGATGCCTCAGATTTAAATGTGCAGAAGAGATGTGGCAGCTGTGAGAAATTATGCTTACTATTTCCCATGTAACAGTAACTACTGTTCTTGATTACTTTTCTTTATACGCAAATGAGTCATTGAGAAGCAGAGGGATTAGAGTTAAAGAACCTTTGGCATGAACAAGGTTGAACTCCTGTCCAGAGCAAATTGGTACCATTCACACACACCACTGTCCTTATAAATTCTGGAATGCCACAACATCCCCTTCTACTTGCCCTATGTTGTTTTCAATCTTACTGTCTTAATGAATGCGACATGGTTGTACAATCTCATGGTCTCTGTTTATTTTGAGAACCCTTTTAGACAGTGAGCTCATGAAGGAAA
The DNA here is from genome assembly GCF_016545835.1 of Crotalus tigris. NCBI lineage: Eukaryota > Metazoa > Chordata > Lepidosauria > Squamata > Viperidae > Crotalus > Crotalus tigris. The sequence goes on from NW_024096780.1 coordinate 400,414, forward strand.
TAGGGGTGAATGATGCTTGTTAATTGGATGACTAGGTAGTATATTTGCAAGATAGACACCATTCTGTGATTTCACATAAAACTGTGGCTGGCTCAATAAACACAGCATCTTTTTAAAAGCTGCAAACTTTTTACAAAATCTCCTGTGAAAAAATAGAAATTTTGCAAAGTTTGCATAGCTAAATGTCTATCCTAGACCAGGGGTGTCAAAGTCGCAATGCCACATGACATATCGCGATGTATCACAACTTTTTTTCCATTGCCGGCAATAGGGGGTGCAGTTTCAGCATGACACATCTGGCTCATGGGCCGGCAGTTTGACACTCCTGATCTAGAAACATACAACTTGGAATTTCCTGAATTACTTCTAGAGACACACAATAGTAGATAATATGATGCCCTCGAATGCTTGCTATTGATCATTGATGTAGATCAACTTTTCCATTTTTCCTATTACGGTTCATCACACAGTCAACCAGCTGTTTTAATTGAATTTAGCATTTTGGTCTACCTATTGAGTCTTCCCGAAGGACCTGGGATAGGCAGAGATTGTTTAATAATATTAAATATATTGTCCTAGATGTAAACTGTTCCAAATAAGGCTGCCTTTTGCAATTGACTGATGGTGATTTTGGAAATGCTAATGAAATTCAAGTGATGCTCCAGATGTTTTGGAATTGCATCCAAGGCACCTATTACTATTACTAGCTTTGCTTTCTTTTGCTATTGTTCTACTTTTATTTGTTGATCTTTGTGAATTTCTCCAGTTCTTTCTTTTATATTTTGCTGTTCCAGATAGGCAGTGTCCATTATCCACAATTGTTAAGTCTGGTATGTTGAATGGGAGATGCTTGTCTGCACTTTAGCATCTACATTTTCCATTACTTTATTTATTTTGTGTTACCATTGTTCTTGCATTCAGACAAGTAGTATTTCTTGCAGATATTCCAATATACTACTCTAGAAACTTTGTTATGGTGTTGTTTGCAGCAGTTAACTAGATGGTCTTCTGTTTCTTCAGTTTCTTTGAGGAGAAGTTATTTTCTGTCTCTTGCTGTCTTCTAAATTCTAGCTTCTATCCATTCATTTTTAAGGTTTGGTCTTGTGTAGTCAGAATTAGTCTCTTTTTTTAAAAAAAAAAATCCTGCTGTTACCCATTGAAGGTCTTGTTATCTGGTTTTTTTTTTAATTTAATGTACTAGTCATGTAAAACCTTACCTTGTCATAACTCTTTTCTATTTTTATTCTTATTTAAAAGACTAAACAAAAAGCTAATATAAATATAGTTTAAAACAAAATTAAAAATAGATAAAATAGATACAAATCAATTTTAAACAATAGAATGCAGGGAAATAGCAATCGTATATAAAACATCACGATTACTATAGTTTAGTTGTAGCCTGTAATACTACAAGATATTTCATACCCGTTTGTTAATCAAAATATCTCTCCATTGAATTTTAAAGGTACTTAGTTAACACAATTGAAGTCACTGGAAAAACAAAGAGAAAGACAAAGTATAGTTCACAAACAATACCCTAAGGTCTACAATAAATTATATCTAGGTAATGTGCCAAATTAGAATCCCAATTTTAGCACAGATCCATGTATTCTAAAGTATTGTAGGTTAAAATAATTTCAAAATAAAATCTATATATTTATCATTTAAATATGAAGTGATTCTAGATATTGAAGCATACTCCCCCCAAATAATTAACCATTCTTCCATAGAAGGGTCCAATAACTTTTCCAATAAACAACATAAACCTTTTGTAACTGTTAATATATACAATTCCTATTCAGTACATTTTCAAGAAATGTATGGCTTAGTGAGGTTTAATAAAGACTTTTAGACTTTTTCACATTAAAAATAATTCCCACAACCCTTGATCAAGAAGGCCATAGTTATAGGAATTGAAAATTGGCTGCATTAAATATTTATTCTTTGCTGTTAGTCCCTCAAAGAACCCCACCAACTTTTGAGTTCCATGGAGCACAGTTTTAAAAACCCTTGTGGAACTCATATCTGAAGAATATTATTATCCACCAGAAGCTTGATTAACCAAGATTCCTTTTACCTTGGCTCTTGAGCTGTCCCACCTAAGGAACAAAACTAAGACATGTATTAAATCTTTGCAGGAGCTTAATGGTCTCATGGAGGCAATGAATTCAACAAATATTTGAGGAAGTATATAAATAAGATTTGAGCTCCAACTAACTTTTGGTATAATACAGTTAAAGCCATCTCAATTGAAACAGTTAACTTGTTCAGTTACAAATCATTGGGTATCTCACTGGAAAACATATTTGGTGGGCAAGAATCAGGAGATTCTAACACATGATGCATAATTTCAGATTAGACAGCCAGATTGGTGCAATGTTAAGAAACTGGAACACGATGAGTTTTCAATCCTGCCTTAGGCACAAAGCTATTTGGGTGACCTTGGGCCAATTGCTCTTTCTCAGTCTTGAGAAGGAGGCAAAGCCACACCACTTCTAATCAATCTGGCCAAGAAAACTGCAGGAACTAATCCAGGAGTTAACAGTGACTTGAAGGTGTCCTCTCTCACTCTAAATATATATATATATATATATATCAGATTGCAGAAATGTATCATATTTGCAATGCTCTGCAAATATTCCTGATAGCAGATAATTCTAAAAGTAGTATTTTCAGTTCTCAGAGGTTCGATTCTCAACCTATTTCTTGTGGGGTTATTTTTATTCCAGTATGGAGAGACTACTGAAAAAAATATCCCCCCTCCATAATTAATGGGATATCTCTCTGCCCCATATAGTTTATGGCTATAATCTCATTTTTAAATATTACAAGTAATACAATAGGCATTACTCCTGAAGTCTTAAGGGTACAGTCATTAGAGTATCTAGAAGTCTTGACATGTGTGTATGCAATAAGCCTATGGTCATATGTGTTTACCAAAGCTGTGCAATTATTTGGAATATGAGTGGGCACACATGAAGCACTTGTCACACTTCCATATCTTTTTCATGGAATCTTATGTAAGCTTCTGTAAGAGATTGCCAACAAGTGCTCCATGCATGCTGACACATACTCTGAATTACTTTTCCTCTTCAAATCCACATTGCTCTATAGCACTAATATGAAGCCCTAACTCTGTTATTAGCTTATGGATGTTGAGGGATAATAAGTAACATATGGGTGAAATAACCCTACTTTCTGTCTCTTTGAAAGACAGAATCTAAACCTGACAGGCAAATGCCTTGGCTTTTACAAAGTCTGTAAAAGATAGGAATATTATCTCTTTTCATGATAAGAATATTGCTGTTAAAAATGAGTCTTTTTCAAAACCAAATGGAAAAAAAAATGAATTCCCTTAGGAGGAAAATAAGGCACTGACATTCACAAACCATTCTATAAATGTCAAGGCTGGCACATTTGCAAAAAAGTATTTTTCTTAAAGGAAGTTTTAAAATCAGTTTTGTAAATGACTTGCTGTAGGTCTCTTTATTTCTCCCCCTCACCCCTCTGATCTCCCTCATTAATCCAGTATTGCATTATTATTATCAGCATATGACTGTGTATCACTAGCAATAGCACTTAGACTTATTTATCACTTCACAGTGCTTTACAGCCCTCTCTAAGTGGTTTAAACAGTCAGCATATTGTCCCCAACAATCTGGGTCCTCATTTTATTGACCTTGGAAGAATGGAAGGCTGAGTCAACCTTGAGCTGGTCAGGATCTAACTGTTGGCGTGAGCAATGAGTTAACCTGCAGTACTGAATTCTAACCACTGCACCACCATGGTACAATGCCATATAACAAGAAAAATCTAGTTTGACAATATCCGTCTCTTCCTTCTCCTCCCCTCCATCTATTTACCACATTTTAGTCTGATATTTTGAATTTGAATCTGCAATTTTTATTTTCAGGTTATTTTTCATATATGTTTCATTCCACTTTTTATTATGTACCTTAAGTCCTAATTATGCTGATGGTTATAGGGAACACTTTTGACATTGTTAATGCAGTGAGCTCCATCTTATAAGATTAGTGGCTCTGGAGTTTAAATTAATTTGCTACCCAGAAGACATTTTTGTGTGATGACTCCACTGTTGGTGGCATTTATGAGACATGTCCTATAAATGCTATATAAATTCTATCAGGTTAATAACCTGTGTTAAATTGATTGAGGATTAACAGGATGTAGATAAGAATAGAAGAATACAATAGAGTTGAAGGGACCTTGGAGGTCTTCTACTCCAGCCCTGTACTCGAGCAGGAGAACCTATACCAGAGACTGTCTAGTCTCTTCTTAAAAATCTCCAGTGATGGAGTGCCCACGCTTTCTGGAGGCAAGCTGTTCCGCTGGTTAATGAATGGGATAAATGAATGGGCAAAAGTATCAGAGGGGAAAAAAAGAATTCTGAAGTTAATTAACCAAACCTCTTCTCTAAGGCTCAAATTAAACTTTTTAAGAACAAGTGATTAGGAATAAGAATGTTTGGGAATTGTAGCAAAGTGAGCTTGATCTTTCTTTTCCTTCTCTTGTTCCAGGCAAACCTCAGTCTAAATTGCCCTCAGCCCTGCAGTGATTGAGTGGTTAGTGCAGTGTTCACAACTTGGCAACCTGAAGATGTGTGGACTTCAATTCCCAGAATTCCCCATCCAGCCATGAATATTAGGGTAAAGCCACAGTTATCTTATACTTATATATATACTTATATATTCAGTCATAGACCTATTCTCTTTTTTGCAGTTTGCTGAGCCTTGCTGGAACTCAAAAGTGTACTTTAAATAAACTTTTCCCCCCCATTTTTTCCTCTTCCTGAAAGTCAGTGGAGATAAGTGTTAGAATAAGGAGCCTGCTAAAATTTCTAAGACACTTTGATCCAAAAGTCATTGGGTTTTGCCTCTGTGTGTGAGGCTTTGGAAGGAAGTACTTGCACAGACAATAGCATTTATGATCTTTAGTTTTATCTTTTGTTCTGGAACAAAAAATGTTATCTGAAAGCAGTTTTACAATCAGGAAAATATAAGCAAATATATTATGTAAAACTATTAAAGCATAAGTCCATAACCTAATTGCAAAAAGCTCCTATAAAAGTCATCATTCTCAACCTCCTTAAATTGAGCTTTTCTCCTGGTGATCTTCCATTTACCTTCATGAAGTTTTCTTCATCATATGGAAGTTGTTTGCTATTATCAAGGTTTCTTTCTTTTCTTTCTTTTTTCATATTTCCTGCAGATTGGGCTGCTAGTCCAAGTCCATTGTTCCTTAGCTTTCAGAGATCAGTCAAAGCTGAGCAACAGTCAAATAATTTCATATAAAACATGGAGCAAAATTGGAGCAAAAGTATTTTTAGGGCCTGTCTGAGAAAAGAGGCAGCCATGGGATTTAAAAAAAACAAAACCCAAGCCATGTCTCCATGGAGACTACTAACTGATTTTAGGAATGGAAACTAGGCCAAATAAAGTGCAAGGCAGTAATGTCCTGCCTGTCATAGCTATACTCATGGATATTTGAGTTTATGCAAGACTTTCTCACTGGATGGTGATTCTAGCAGTGATAAACCATGTGTTTTGCATGCAAATAATCTTGGATTCAATCACTTTTCATATTAGGAATGGGGGAGAATGTCACTCTGTAATTTTGCAGAGCTATTGCCAGTGTGAGATTATTTAGTAACACTGAGATTAGTATCTTCAGCTTAATTTAGGTTTGAGTTTAATTGGCTCTTCTAAAACAGCCTTGGTTTTCTTATTGCTTATATGCTGTTGTTCATCATAGTTTATACATGATTCTAGGAATTTCTATCCTTCTTCCATTTTGAAGAGGTTTTACATCTCAGAGACATGATGAGACATTCTTTTTATGCCAAAGATCCTTGAATCAGACCTATGGTCCTCAAGTAGGACTGGAACCCTGAAAATCTGCTGCCAGTGATAACTGAATTAAAATATATTCAGTGACTTTCCTATAATTCATGTTGTGACCTTAAAGAAAATCTGTATCTCCTTGCTCCATCCACTATTTTCTGAAGCTATGATTTCATGCTTCAGTGCAAATAGGTAGCTATTCTATCAGTATTGTGATCTTTATTTTTCCATACCTTCTTGCCATTCTCTTTCTTTAAACATCATCATGGCCCAGATCCCTGTGATTAATGATGCAATTGTAGCTTTTCTTATAAAGTATATTGTGGAATCAGGGCATATGCATAAAAGATCAGAAGTAGCATGTCTAAAGATTGAATCATGGCAACTGGACCAATCTTTGTTAGCCTGAAATGTTTCATTGCTCATCCAAGAAACTTCATCAGTCAGAGCAAAATTAGTTAGGCAGAGAGTCAGAGAATCATTGGAATGTACCAACTTTTGCCATACCAACTTCAGGGGTTTCTCCCTCAAATAAGTTGCCATATGTCAATGTAGACTCAATTATCCAGGTCAAAAAATCTCACATTAACAAAGACTGGTCTAGCTGCCATGATTCAACCTTTAGACATGCTACTCCTGACCTTTTATGCCATATGCTCTACTGAGAAAAATCTCAGTAGTTAAATTAAGCACTCTCTTTTTCTTGCCTTATTTAACCATGCAATTTGTGGACACAGTGATAAGGACATACAAGTAGTCCTCACTGAACGACCCTAACTGGGATCTTAATTTATGTAGCTAAATGAACCAGCACCAGTTAGTGACAGCAATTCCAGTAGTCCCAATTATTTCTGTACTACACAAAACATAAAATCTGTGTTTTAGATTAGAGTATTAACCACATTCCAATTGTCATCAATGCTTCAAAAATCTTACACTGTTAGTGTAGCACAGATGATATCTTTGCAATATAGCATGTCCATATAACTTGTTTTGTTGAGCATGTGTTATTAAAAATTTAGAAGTGACCATTTCTGCCTAAGCTACACTGACATAATACTTCTCATTTTGAATCTTTCTTCCTACTACAATCCACACATAATCATTTCTCACACATACATATGATGAGTTCCTTCCTTTTCTTTTATGAGTAGTACAATGTAATACAATATTTAAATGGTAGGAGAAAATCATGGAATTGTACAATTCATGTTTAATCTGTAAGGACATGACTGAGTCCTCTTAATGCACATTTTTAATGTTGAGCTGAGATTCAAGTTATTTCCTGAAGGTGTAGACTATGTTAAATTAATTATTGTTACATGATTCTGAGTATTTTAACATCAGTTTGTAAGAAGTTTCAGCTCTGTTGTGGCTGCTGCACAGGGGCCCACTAACATGCAAATTGTGCAATCATTGTGCACATTAATAGCCTGTTACAGTAGTGTGCTAGGTCACATACAATGCAGGCTGACACTTTTCATGCATCAAGCATCTCATTTAAATTATCCCCTGCCCTCCACTTACACATAAGGCAGGCTACTGGGAGCAGATTTATTTTTACTCCCTTCTGAAGGCATGACCTTACTTTTTTGTGTTGTCTCTTTGTCAACACTGCCATTAGAGAGGGCTTACAGACAAGGAAATAACCCTTCACTCTTTTAAGTTTCTGAAATCTTTAATTGGTCACGAAGTCACTATGGTTGCATCCTTGGTCAAAATACACATGTAAATGTCACTGTACAACAAAGCTCCAACTTTCTCCCATCATTTATATTTGTGTTGAAGAGACTTTATCACTGTCTTCCTGCAATGTGCCATATGCTACAGTTGCTATGAAATTTGCTTTAAGCAAAAGGTTAAAAGGTGAAGACAAATCATCTTCAGAGGCCACATTGCAGCTCTGAAGATGGTTGGGAATGAGTCATTATCTTTCAACCTAAAGTGTCTCAATCAAGAAAATGTCATATACACTGTCATGAATTGTCCGGAAAATAACAGTGATTTAAATGTGATTAATACATAGCCATACAACATGTGAGTATAGTCAACCTGAAGCTTTGGATCATGTTTACTATTCAGAGTTTTTGGGTCTATGCATTACCCCTCTCCCAAACAAATAAAAATAATATAGGATGTGAAAACCTAATCATTCATTTCTAAGCAAGAGACTTTGTTAACATAATCTCATTAGAAGGGAGAAAAAGAGAGTGTTAAGCCTCTATTTAGAGTAAAGCTACTCCCTTCATTAATTGTATTCTACAAAGAGACCCAAGAGGAAGTTAACTCTGAGTAGCCAGAAACATGTACTTCTGAGACAACTTTGTACTGAGATTTACAAGGGATAAGGGATTAGCAAAAAAGCATGTGAGTTTATTTGGAAAAACAGAAACATTTTCTGATGAAGTAAAGTTGCCTGTAGATGCAACAAAATATATAGTGGAATACCTATGTTGTTCTATATTATTCTTAATTTGCAATTTGAATAACAATGTTAGGTCAGAGTTGCAGTTATAGGAAAGAGTAACTAAACAGAGAGAGAGAGAAAGAGAGAGAGAGAGAAAGAGAGAGAAAGAGAGAGAGAGAGAGAGAGAGAGAGAGAGAGAGAAAAGAAGGGAAAAATTAAAATATTAGCAAAACCTTTTTCTCCTCTGCTCCTTCAGAATGGCTTTCAGTGTATATCCTTCTCTGCTTTTGATTTAAAAATGTAATTTTATTGCAGGATAAAGACTTTCCCTTGGTATCAGTGATTGAAGTGGTTATGCCAATGTAGGGGAAAGTCATCTTGGAATTTCAAAATAAAACAAATACAGAAAATCAGCTGAGTGCTTTTCTCCTATAAAAGATTTAGAGGAAGTAGGGCAAATCTGAGCAGCACACATCTACAGCATCTTCCTTTTTTTTTTTTTTTGCACAAGGGATAAGAATATTTTGTGTTTATACAGGTTTGCTATGAGATTTTTTTTTCCCCCAAAGGTGCTTTGGCACTGTACTGTGGAATGCTGAGACCTACTGGAGGGAATGCAAGACTCAAGCTGCTGGTTACAGAACAGATGGCTAAACATTACTAATAAAAAGCATTAACCTGGTACCTGTTGATGCATTGGATATAGATTTAGAAGAGGCTGCAGCTGGTCCTGGGAGAAAAGAGAAAGGCTCAGAAACAGGCACATTACAAATTGATGAGGTTTGAGGTTTTAGCTCAGAAGCATCCCCCTTTCAATGAAATCAGTGTTTCCATTCAAAAGCTGAGGCCAAACATCTTGGGGGAAAGGAATCAGAAGACTGAAAATAATAGTTTGCAAATTTAAGGCTGAAAGCAGAGGGAAGGATAATAATAAGCATACGGGAAGGAAATAAAATTGGAGATTGATTAACATCTGGCAAATCTAATAAAGGAAGATTCAACAAAAGGGGTAAAATCAGGCAATGATTTGCTTACTAACAACTTTCAAGTTGCTAACTAGTGTGGTAGTTGATGCAGTTCAATGGCATCTAGCTGAACACAAGCTCTTTCTATCTGAACAGAAAGAAAACCCACCCAAACAGCAGAAAAACAAACAAAAAATCAGCTCCTAATTCACAAGATGATTCTGGAAAATTGCAAGAAAAGGAAGACCAGCTTGAATTGGTCACAAGATTGGTCACAAGCAGGGATTTTTTTTCATAGAACGCACTGGAACGGAGTCCTGGCACCTTTTTTTGATCAATTTTCCAGAGTTGTGTTCTTTTCCTATTGTTGCCCTTTGTATCGTTTGCTTTTCAAAATGCCCTGCTGGCAGTATGGTGCGAGCGGGGTCCCCTCTGGCATTGTCTACCTCCTCTAGAAGGAGCCATGAGGTGCCTGAACACCCCAGTCAGAGTGTAGTTTGATTGGTTGGGTCGGACCATGTGGTTTGGAAGTCGATGGTGGCAGTGGGAGACACATAAACATGGAGGCCCTCTTTCACGAGTGGGTGAGTGAGCCTTTTGCCTTCCCTTACAGAAGGTGGGGTATGAGGTTAAAAAGAGGCAAAGCGAGAGGAAAGAAAGGTGGCTGGCATGGAAGCTTGCCCAACAGCGAAACTTTGCTGTTTCAGTTCCTTGGGTAGTTCAAAGGCTGGGATGTCTACAAAAATATATTTTTAGTCTTTTATACTTTATATTCAAACTGCGGAGGGGAAGAATAAGAATAAAGCCAATGCCTTGTGATTTGGAGGCTTTATTATTAATAATAATATATATTAATTATGTATTGGTCAGATGTAAAGGTAGACCTACAGTATGAGGTTTAATCAGATCTATTTATTAAATTGGGTTTAACTTAAAGGTAAATTAAAAGTAATCTGTTCACTGACAAAGTTCAACTTTAATTTGTTTCAAGTCAATATCCTTATTAAGCTCCAAATGTAAATTTTTCCACCTTGTTTGACAACTTCTTAAAAATAATTCAATCTTTTACAAGCAACCAAATTTTGTTTTATTGGGCCAATTTCATTCCATATAGAAAGCTGACTCATTAAACTAAATGGGTATGCCAGTGGTAAATGTTTCAAAAGATTAATAAAATGTCTTCTTGTAATTTAAAGCCACACAGTGCATGGTAATATTAATAGTATTAACTTACCTTGAACAAAATCCTAATCTTTTAGATACACTAAAAATTGAAGGTTTTTTTTTTTTTTAACTACAAAGGTAAACCTTGTAGGGTAAGTAAGGTGGGTTGTATGATGTGTGTGAGTTCCGGCACCTTTTTTATTTTTTACAAAAAAAGCACTGATCACAAGAAAGCTGCCTGCACAAACATGTGCCTAGAAATAACAGAAGTCAGTAGAAACACCAGAAGCTTTGTGCAAAGATCAATGACACAGCAGAAGACACAGTTCCTGGACAATGGTAATAGATTCAGGAGAAATTAATATCCAGAGAGGAATCTTTCAAGAAGACTTACTATCACCACCACTGTTTGCCATTTCACTGATTCCTCTGTCAACAATACAAACAAATAAGGCTATGACTATCAAATATCAGAGACATCTGCCAGGCTATCTTCCTCCTTTACATGGATGATCTGAAGCTGTAGGGAAAAACACCGTCTGAAATAGAATTCCTGCTCAATACTGTTTGCATTTGCAGCCAAGATATTGCAATGGAGTTTGAACTGGACAAATGTGCCACTTTTCACCATCAACAGAAGAAAAATAATGAAAACTGAAGGAATCCAGATGTGTTATGGAAATAGCATCAAGAGATGGATGAAGATGATCACTACAAATACCTGGGCTTTCTTCAAGCTAACAACTTGAATTGACAGTTGAATACAGAAAAGAAACAATTGAAAATCAATTTATTATTTGGAAGTACAAGCCAATTTTTCAATACTTGAAAAATACAGAAGGAAAAGCTGATAACCAACGCACATGAAGTTGGTTAAGGTCATGAGTGTTAAAGAAAGAGACTAAAGGCTTTATTTTAGCAGCTCAAGAGCAAGTTTGCCAACTAATTACATGAAGTTGAAAGTTCAGCATGTAAGAAATAACAAGCAAAGATTGCCTTTGTAGTAAAAAGGATGAAACAATTGCCATTTGATGCAGCAAAATTTCATAAACTGAACAAAACAGTGTCATGACAAAGTAGTCAGAATTATTCATTGGAAACTTTGCCAGAGGTTCGGATTTGAATGTAGGAAAAACTACTGGGACTATCAAGTTGAGAAGGTTTTGGAAATAAACAGACTAAGATCTCAGAGGATTTTAAAATCCAAACAAACAGGCACCTCATTCACAACATGACTGATATAACAGGATGATGCTAGGATTAAGGAAAAACAATTGGAAAAAATGTGAAATACTGGGACTTGTAGATCAAAGTTAAATGCTTGGAACAGGGCCATATTTTTCTTCCAACAGTACAATGACAATTGTTAAAAGACATTGTGCTTCCAATATCACAAAGGCTTCCATTAACAAACCTGCCTCTAAAATTGTGCCCATGTTATAAGCCTATTTTTTTCAAGGACATGTAGACCTAAATCAGAGCAGAGCTATATGGAGGGACCTTTATTTTATATGAATGACAATCATTCACTAATCTAAAAGAAATTTCTTTAAGATGCACAACCTAATGAGTCAAAGATAATGGGGATATCCTTCTTCATAAAGGTCTCTGGGACACAACCACTTTTACCTCCTGCAAGCCATAATGTCAACATAATGACACTTGTATCATTATAATATTGCACAAAGACACAACTTTACACTTGTAGCCTGCTATCAGGCACAAATATATATTAAGTCTCAATGGCATATTATCTGAATTATTATTTGTTCTTCCTGTGGATGGTCATGTCCTCAAGATAATCTTTAACAAAGACAAAATCAAAGGCAAAGGTGGCCACTGTACCTCCAAGTACTTTTCTATATCACTTGGTGACATTAACAGAATCTGAGCCCATAAAGAAGGCTAGAGTTGCTGTGAGTGCATAGGCAGCTCTAAACATTTTCTAAAGAAACAAACAAACAAATAAATGGTTCTTTGGAAATCTCCACAGTAAGACAACACCAAAGTTAGCAATATTATTCTGGATGGATCTTATTGCGTTTTAAAGCCAGGTGTTTCATTTCTACGCAATAAAATCAGAGTTTATTCAATTCATTCACCGCTCTGAAAAGCTCTGCTGGATGACTATTTTTTAAAAAATCCTTGATTATGAACCTATGTCATATCATTTGTAATATGTAGTCTTATGAATCAAGAACTATCAATACAGACTAAGACCCATTTGCTGAGATATTATACTATGTAGGTGCCCCAGTTCTGTTCTTGATATAGTCTTTTTATGAGCTTTTCAAGCAGCAATAAAATGAAATAGAATGGTGTATAACAAAGATGGTAATGGGAGAAAAATCACAATTCAGCTGTGTGCAAATTAAAAAGGGAGTATATTGGCAAAAATGCATTTGAATTTCCCACGTTTCTGATTTAACTTTGCTGGATGTGGAAAAAGACAAACTTGTAGGAAGGGTTTTTTGTTTTTGTTTTTTGACAGCATTGTCAATAAAAGGCAAAACAAAACAATCTTTTCCCTACTTTTTCATTGCATATAATTCCAGGAAATGTGATACAGAAATAAAATAACTTTTTTTAAAAAAGAAAGAATGATGTTGCACAAAATGAAGCAGAGCTCAGCAAGGCTAATTGACTGTGAAATGATTTCCCAAATACTGTGTTGGAAATTTGTGACATCTTATTTTTTTAATGGGGTTAGGGAGAATACAATCTGAAACAGACCCTTTTCAGTGTGACTGAGGCAAGAAGGAGAAGAAAAAATCAAGAACAGTATGGAACAGGCATTTGAGAGGCAGTTAATTCTCCAGGTTTCATATGGAGTGGATATAAAATCATAATTTGGCTCAACCACAGAGCACAGTGGGTGTCTATGGTCTCAAAACAAATATTAGACCAGCCAACTGAAAATACTGGAAGTAAAATTAAAGCATCTTTTTTATTATTGAATGAAAGAATATGGAAGTAGAACTATACTAGAAAAATGTATTTGATGAACTCCAATTCTGGGGTCCCCCCAATTCTCTGTAAGTAATCTGTTTTCTTTAGCACAGTGTTGCTAAATTTAGCAGACACCAACATGATGTTTGCTAAATAAACAAATTTAAAAAAACTCCACGGTGAGGCAGAGAGAGATGATACTGGATTTAGCAATCAATAGATTTATTCAAAATATTTTTTATTGAAAAGTTTTATACAAGTTTTTAACAATATCCCCCCTTAGAATAACCCTCTCTTTCCCTCCCCCCCACTTCCCAGAGCTGGTTAGAGGGTTACAAATAAAACAAGCAAATTCTAAATAAACATCCAACTATACAAATAACAAAATCAATAATGTGCTTTATCTCGAATACAAAACAAATTTAAGCAAATTTAAAAAAAAATAACAATATAAGCAATTCCAAATTAAAAACTAAAAAATATTCATAATCTAAGTAATACTTTTTAATCCCATATCAACTCTAATCATAATTTTATCCATTAAATCCCATATTTTCTCTACATGTAATTTATCCATCTTCTCCATGCCGAGGTGTATATTTCTTTTAAACAATCATTCATCCATAATAAACACAAGATTTTCCCTCCAATATAACCCAACCAACAAACTTACATTCGATAAACTTGGCTCTTTGCCTTTTTTTCCCACCCTTAAATAAATTTATCAATACCCTTCTACTTAAAAAGTTTTAGCCAACCATTCATCTTAATCACTAAAATTCTCACCAACAGAGATCATTAGAATTTAAATTCTTTTATACCTTTACCCATAATATCTCATAATTATTTTTATACACTTTAAATTAAAAAAAATATAATATATACTCCCAAATATTTAAACTTTTCCACTAAATCAACACCTTCTATTATTCTTTTTCTTTACATCTACATATTACACAAGTCATTCACTATTCCTTTAAAACATACTAAATCAAACTACCAGCTAAATTAACATTTATTGTTCTTTTTCTTTACATCTACATATTACACGAATCATTCACTATTCCTTTAAAACATCTCAAAAAACTACTACAAAAGTTCATCATTTCCTTTTCTTTATTCCAACATCCGCCTTCTGCTGTTCTTTTTCTTTACGTCTATAGGCTGCACGAGTCATTCTCGGTTTCTTTAAAAAATCTTCTGTCAAAAGGGACTGCTGCAGAGGTTCAGCCTGTATGTCTCCTACATCCAATAACATAGCACCTTCAACCGGCTGCTCTTCCAACTTTTCTTCTATTATCTCAGGTCGTGAAGATGATCGAGAGCCCGCCTTCAAATCAGAAGTGTAAAAATCTTTCGCCTTTGAAACTGTATTAAGTCTATAATATATCCCCACATAATTCACCACTATTCTAGCCGGTATCTCCCATCTGAACCAGACCTGTCGTTTTTTGAGCTCGTCAGCCAAAAAAGCAAAATCCTTTCTTTTTCTAAGAATTTTTGAAGGTATTTCTTTTTAAATTATAACATCTTGAGCTGCAATTTGAAATCTCTGCTTATAAAAAGTCTGTAAAATTTCATTACGAAGTGATCTCCTAGAAAAATAAATAACCACGTCTCGTGGCAAATTCCTCTGCCTCGCAACCCTTGAATTAACCCTAAAAACTTTTTCCGTCTCTCTCAGTATTTCTTCAGGCTCAGCCCCCAAAATAAAAGCTATATCTTTTACCACCACTTGTCTCAAATCCTCTTGCATGTTTTCCTTCATTCCCCTTATTCTTAAAGCAAATTCCATGTCTCTATATTGTAACATAGTAATTTCATCTTGTATTATTTTCACCTTATTTTCTACTTTGTCAATTCGATCTTCCAATTTTTCAAAATTTTCCACAGCATCATCCATACGATCATCCAGACGCTCTATATGACCAACGAACTTTTGAAAGGCGAATAATATGTCCTCTCTCATTTCTCTGATTTTATTTTCAAAAAATTCCTCCATCTCTTCTTTAATCTGTCATGCCATATTTCCCAAGGCATCCTGTAGATCTTTAAGTATACATGCTGATGATGATGGAGAAGGTGGTGGTACCTTAAACTTAGCTTGCTGAGCTGTCTGCATTACTGGGAAGATCGAGGCTTTAGAAACAACAGAAGCTCCGAGATGCTTTGAAGCCATTTTATTTTTAAAACCACTTGTTAAAAAGTCTGCTAAAATCTTATAAAATCAACAAATACCAAAAAAAGAAAGAAAAAAAGAGGGGAGGAAAAAAGACAAAAGCCCCCTTAAAAGAAAAAAAAAAAGATTCTTGCATTTTATATAAATACAAAATCTGTTACATTGTTCCAAATAGAAGTTCTGGTCCTTTCACTCAAAGAATCAACATCTCAGTGCCATTTTTCACTACTCTTAATTGAAAAAAGGAGAAGATAAATTCTTTTCCAGAGTTAAAGTCTCAAAATAATCACCATTTTAATCTCTCCTGGTCAGCTCTGTCTGCTTTAAATTTTACTCACAAATTCATTTTAAGCACATATGTGAAAGCAGCGTCTAGCTTTGCCCTGAAGAAAAAGCAGGGCAAAGGCATCCTGGAATGTGGAGAACACTTCAGACTTCGTGGGAGCTCTCACCCTCTGACCACCCAAAAAAAAAACCTTTGGGATCTCGGGGAACTCTATCACTATCTGAGGAAAGCTCACCTCCTCCCCTTCTCCCGGGGAGAGAGGTTCCGAGCCATGAGACAGCTGTTGCTCACTGTCTCACCAGGCTTTGACACATTCCAGGGCGGACGGCTAAAAAAAAAAGCTGCCATTGGCGTGGCCATTGCTACCGGAAGTCCCTATTCAAAACATTTTTATGGCTGCCCATCTTAACACCAAACTCCAGGCAGCTTACAGCTCAGAAAAAAAAAAACCAAATATAATAATAAAAACAAAAAAGAAAAGCCCTCTGCCATAACCATATTTCACTGACGCTATCTGCTACCATATTCTTATCCTGCTCCAACCTCTCTTAATCATTGCTAAAATCAGAGTAGTCATTATAATCAGGCTACCCCAATCACAATTTCTTGGAATACCAAGGCAAGAAAAGGATGAAATAGATCCTTAATTTTACCACCCACTCCACCTCATTGTTACTCACCTCTCATACAGAGAAATTGTGCTAAAGACTGTGAATTTTGTCCCCAAGTTAGCCTTATATTAGCAATTGATGCATTTTATGAAAAAAGGTCAAAGCCATTTCCTTATATTTCTGCCTTGATCCCCATAGTCTCAGCCCCATCAACTTCAGGAGGAAACATAATAATTTCGTAAAACACTCCCTTTTCATCCCCTCCAGTATAGCTATTTGGCACAAGCATTTTCCTGCCAGTGCGGTTGTTATTGCTTAAAACCTGATTGTGTTCCATCCCCAAACAACTAAGCATAATATGCCCCTCCCTCTAGAATTGAAAGAAATACAATTGAAAGTCCCTACTGCAATTTATATGAAATTTGATACACCATCCTCCGCAAGAGAACTTGCTTTTCTATAAAATTCATCCAACTGTACAATCAGTCAGGACGTCAGCTATACTGGCAGACTATAAGAAAGCATGAAAGGAAATAAAATATATATTGGAGCATGTATCTCTTAATTTAATACAGGAGTGCACACTTTCTTTTCATCCAGGAAGTATACTTAATCTTGGGGCAGCATGCCTGGGCTTCATTCTGAAAAGTAATGAGCAGGGCCAGGATAAAACTTAATTTTATTTGTATCTTTTGCACATTTTATTTTTTTAATGTTTTATTGATTTTCTAATTTTACATATAAGTATTTAAAAAGCAATGTGGCGGCTGAGTTAATCGATAATTCAATGACATACAAGTATCTTCTGCTACCAGTCTCACACTGCCACATTAAATATTTCCTCTCTTTTCCCCTTAGTATTTATTGTCTCATGTTTAAACTAATACAATTCTTATTATATCAATTAAATAAAATAATAATAATTTATCAATAATTTTAGCTTATATATATCCAGATTATTTTAGTATTCAGTCTTCATAGACAATCAATGTCCCAATTAGTTTTTCCCAATTTTTAGTTTCCCATTAATATTTAAATTTAACATTTAATATTTATAATTTCCAAGTTTTAAGTAACCAAAGTTCCTTTTATCACAATTCATCACAAAGTCTAATATTCATCTAATTAATAATACAATATAACATTCTTATTTTCTATTAATTTCCAAACGTCTTAAATTTAGTAACCAAAATTTCTCATTTCAAAATCAAATACTTCCTCTCTTTTTCTCTTAATGTCTGCTGTCTCATATTTAAGCTAGTACAGTTCTTATTATATCAGCTAAGTAAAAACATGTTTATTACATTTATCAATAGATTTTTAGCTTATATATAAATTACTTTTACATTCAGCCTTTATAAACAAATCAATATTCAAATTTAATTTTTAATATTTATCCTTCCAAGTTTTAAATGACCAAAGTTTTTTTATCTCAAGAAATTATCTCATTATGACAAAATCTAATATTCAAAGTAAACATTTTGTCTATTTGAGTATATTCTATTTTAATCCTCACTAATAAGTCAAAACCCCAATTTTTTTCAGCCTTATTCTAGCTTTCTTTCTTTGCTTCCATTTCGGTGCTTTTAAATCATCAAATAGATCTCCCTCTGTTATTATATATATTGTTTGAGATTTAAAAAAAAGGCCATCCAGTCACCATTTTTTTGGGAAGAACTAACAAATCGCCTCTCTATTTTTCTATCTTGATGTAGTTGTCCTGAAATGTTTCTCTTCCCTTCGATCTGTTCTTCTTCTTGATCCTCAGGTTTCTTCTGGTTTACATAGAAAGTCTTTTCCATTTTTAGTATTGTCAGTCCCTTTTCCGGTTTTCCGTTAACTGTGTGTGTTGATCAGTTGAATCTTCTATCATAGTATTTGATTGTTCTACTTCTTCTATTATATTCTGTGTAGTTGATTCTTTAGTTGTAATCAAAGTTTGGGTTCGTATATCTAGGCTGACATCTTGTTCTTTTCTGTAGCTTCTTATTTCATCAGTAGCTGTCAGAGTAGTTTCGTAAATTGCTTTCAACATAAAGAGAATTTATTCCTGATCTTCAACCATGTTCTCTTAGTGATGTATTAAATTAAAAGCTTTACAATCAGAGAATGGAAATAATTCTGTCACTGAGTGTAGAACACAGCTGGGCTTCTCACAGCTGATATCAGCCAAGGTTGCAAAAGTCTTATCTATAGTCTGTGCTTCAAGCCAAATCTCTTTTAGGCAATGACAAGTTGTAATATTAGGTTTAGCCACAAGATGTCACCTATACTGTTTAAGATTTTTTTAAGTCCAAAATTTTTATAATCTTTTTCTAATTTTACTTCTTTTTTGTAAGTAAGAACCCAAATCTTCAATAAGAATAAGAAATCTTTTAGTCCTCAAATTTTAAAAAGATAAAAATCCAGTTAGAAGCAGGTTATTCTTTCAGGATTTTAAACTCCCCTGGTAGTCAGTTGCCACTGTTTTTAGAGTGTGGGATGGAATTTCCCTTCCCTCTGTCCAAACTTATACAGGTAGAAAAAATAGGGCAGCTGGGCAGCTTATACAGGTAGAAAAAATAGTTAGGATTGAAGAGAGGTTCAGATCTCACCCAGTCTCATCCGTGCTGCTTTATAGGTGCCCGGTGGTAAATTTAACTTAGTGATGGGCCATATTTCTATGGCTGGTCTTTCATCCGCCGGTTTGAACGGCCGCTCCAGATTGAGCGAAGGGCTACCACCCTCCTGCGATCAAGCGGGGGCCCCTTCCTTGCTTGTCGCCCCTACAGGGTGACTTTTAACCCTTTCCAGGGTCCCCCAGCAGTGCAAAATCAGACATGGAAGACAAAGCTCACCTTCCAGCATCTGCGGTGGCAAACCAGAAGTCCCATCTTTTGCACATTTTAATTTAATTAAAATTAATCTGATTTCAGTCCTGTATTTAGTTATTTCCCCTTCTGTTACATTCAAAAATACAATTTAGTAACAGATGTTAATGGTCTCTGAGGACTGTGCTCAAGGCTTTGGAGACCATTATATATCCCTGAGGCCTCAGACTGTATATCCCTGGTATATTAATATGTGATCAATGAACTCTGGAACAAGATAAGCAACTTTCTAACATTGAAAAAACTGAATTCAGCTATCTAAGCTCAATAATGAAATTGCTTTAGAGTGCTGAAAACTGAAATGTCAGGCTAGATGAGAAGGAAGTTGATAATCTAATACTAAACTTTGTGCAATACTGGGAAGGAAATACAGTACAATGATGAATCTTGAAAAGAAAACTTAGATCAGCAAATCTGCATTCAATTCTGGACTCTGCTTTTATTCCTCTTTAAATTACAACAGGAATCTTCTCTGTTGGGATATTTCTGGATATGTTGGGAGGCCATAATGGCTTGGAAATAGTGGAAATTATATTGCACTATATAATGTGGATGGAGCTTTTCTCCATCCACATTAATACTTCCATTAGATTGTTTGAGATTCAGAAGTGACAAAGCCCTTAAATATACAGCATGCCAAACTATTCTTGCTAGCCACAAAGCTCTCCTGTTAAATTGTCCTGTTCATGAGATGAATATAGATTATGGTGAACAGCAAACAAAGGGCAGATAGGAACCTAACAGGAAGCAAGGATATAGATTAAGAATCTCTTGGAATTCTTGGTGAGTTTGGTGATCATGATGTCCTTCTAGATAGTGTCTTCTTTGCAATGTGTCTTGTCAGTCCATGTCAGAAGTAGAATAATAAATGTAGTTTATGATAAAAGAATGAGAGAGAGAAACCAAATAAAACATTATAGCAGTTACTATCAGATTGCCTACCAACCTCCAATTCACAGAATTGCAGATGGCAATCTTGAGTATACTTCTTAGGGAACAGATGGCTGATATACTCATGAGACAAAGTCTAGGAAGTGCAGTATCATAGAAAATGTCAAGGAATTAGCTTAACCTGCTTGAAGTGAACTGAGGTCTTATCAGTCACACTGTCCAAGCTCCTCCTAGTCTCCCCCTCCCCCAACACACATTAAATGAAGAGGGTTACTCCCTGACTTAAATATATTTCTTCTGGCTACATACAGGCAAAGTATGTGGTATGTGGTAGTTCAAATGAATCAAGATTTAAGGTTCCATCTACTAGCACATTAATAGGCTCAAAAACTCTTAGTTTTATATAAGGAGCTCTATTTGGTTCCAGACTGTCAGCTCACAGATGAACCACTGAAAACAATGGGCCTTATATCTATATAAACACCCTAGCATAAATCATCTATTAAAGCTGCAGAATAAATCTAAGACTGTTTCTGATTCCAAAGCATTTTGATTAATATGTCAGTACTGTCTATTGATGTAAACATAGTATTAATCAATGAACATCCAAGGAAAGATAAAGACATAATTTTTGTCAAACATTTCTGGGAAAGGTAATTGAGAAGGTAGCAGCAATTCCAGAAACACCTGGATGATACTGGTTATCTGGATGTTTTCAAATGAGGTTTCATCTGTAACGTTCACTGACACTGTTTTGATTGCTTTGATGGATGACTTATGCCAGAAAATAGATTGGAATAGATTGGAAAATAGTGCAACAGCTAATTTTCCAAAACGTTTGGCGATTGCTGCCTCCTTTTAGATAATGCCTTCTTTACAGTGTTACTTGTCAGTCCATATCAGAGTATGATACTAGAGGACCATTGACATCACCTTGTCTACTGACTTGTGTTGTCCCACAGAGTTCCATTTTGTCCCAAATACTGTTAAACCTCAGCATGAAACTGCTGGGGAAGGTCATACAAAACCTAGGAATTGGATGGCATCAATATGCTTTGTGTATTTTATCATCCAGCCCCAAGGAAGTAGTCAGTATCCTCAAGCATTGTCTAAAATATTAAAATGTTCAGATTTATTATTTCTTTTAAAAATATTGCATCACAATACTTTAATAACTTTTCATATGGCAATTATAGTATTATGCTTATCTTTAATAGGAAATGGGACCTGTCTCTTTAAGAAAAACAAGGTGGTGGTCTGTTTTATGGCATTGTACATGTCAAATACTTTAATGAGCTCCCAAGAGATTTTCTAAAAAGAAGTATTATTTTACATATTCAGAACCAGAGCATCAAATGATCTTTTACCAGGTCTGTTTCTCTTCCTGTTTTTCTTCCTGTCAAGTTTAGATGCAGGTGTATGTAACTTCTTTTTGGGGTTCAGAAATAGTTTTCAATAGCTGAAGCTATTTGCAATTTCATTATCTCAAACTCAAGAGATCTCTAGATTTCAGCCACATTAAACAATCAAAGGGGTAAGGTAGAACAGAGTTAATGGAAGAAGGAAGACAAATACTGCAGTATAATTAGCTTCTGAGCTTCTCAGGTAATATTCTGTTTAAAAACAGCCAATATCTTATATTCAAATGACATAAGTAAGTAAAACCTTATCATGCTATCTTAAGGCTAAAGTAGGCAATATGCAAATTGCTTTAGTTCCCAATTTGATTTACTTAATTGTAAGCAGAGAGTCATTCTTTATAAATTAAGCCAACTTCTCCTAGGTTTAATGAAATATTTTCATTTTCTCTAAATCCTTTAGTTTTTGTTCAGTTTGATGGTACTTGATTATTTATTTATGCATTTATTTCATAAGCCCAGGTGGTGATACTGGGGAGTTAAAATTAAAACCTGCATATGGAAGGAAAACAAACATAAAAACCAGTTGGGCAGAAAGGATGAATGAGATGCCTCTCACTCAATGACTCCCTGAAGCTGTGCAGTGATCATCTACAGAACACTTTATGTTTAGAACAAAGTATTATAAATGTTAATAAATAACATTAGTAAATAAATGTTAGAAACATTTGATGATGTGTGATGTGTGTATGTTAACATTTAGAACATAAATCCCCTAAGTCCACAAGGTGGGTTGTCAAAAGAAGAAAATGGTAGTTATGGTATCATGGTTAAAACCCTGCTGGGATCTTTCCACTTTAAACCATCCCACAGGGATATTGCTGCCTCCTGACTGGCCTTTTAAATAGCCAATCACACTTTTATCCTCCATATAAGTTACTCAAAACTGGTCCATTTTCTAATTACCTTGAAGTTTCCTTATATGATTGTAATGAAGTTTACCTGCCTGCACATACTGAAATAACTTTTCATTTTACATCATTGTAAATCAAATATACATTTATTATTCACAATTGATCGAGCTTAACTTCCAAACCATGCATTCATAACACAAACTTTTTTGTGACAGCAGATTCTGGATGGAAAGATCATTAAAATAGGATGCTTTTGCTAGGTCAATGTATATTTATATTTCTCCCAATAAATTTGTTAAAATATTACACATTATAACAAGCTTTGGTTATGCCTTCAGTCTTGTCTTTTTCTCACCAGAGATTCAATCTTTCAGTGGAAAACAAATATCTAATAATTTGCTAGCTTGGCTGAGATTACTTTCTTGAGATTACCATAAGTGGCAAAAAAGATCAGTACTATATGACAAAATGTTGTAAAATTTAGGACTCTCAGCCCACCATCTTCAAGGATTCTGCTATTTTTATACCCAAAGACTTCTTTTTATATATACATTCATTTGTAATGAA
Source organism: Crotalus tigris (assembly GCF_016545835.1). Classification (NCBI taxonomy): domain Eukaryota; kingdom Metazoa; phylum Chordata; class Lepidosauria; order Squamata; family Viperidae; genus Crotalus; species Crotalus tigris. The sequence goes on from NW_024096780.1 coordinate 423,436, forward strand.
CCAAATAGAATTTTTTTTTCTTTTCCAGTATCATTTGTCATAATATTTCAAAAGGTGAAAAAGTAGATAACACTGATTAAAAACAAACCAACCCCAAAAGAAAACACAGCAATTCCATCCTCCCAAGATACCTTCAATTTGGATTACATAATCCTTCATTTCTCCCCCAAAATACAGGGACAAATCAATTATTTATCTCTTCTTAAAGGTCTATCTATCTACCTACCTACCTGATTTTTATTCTTTTGAATACTGATATTTCTGCTGTTCCCTTCCAAATGGCCCAAAACAGTTTGCAGCCAAAATAAGGATGAAAACCAAAAAAAAAAAAAAAAATAGAAAACAGTATCAATCACTATAAAACAATCCAGCAGGAGCAGATCTCAAGCAGGGTTAGATCCCAAACACTTCAATGCTTTCTCCCTGACCCATTATTACTTCTTTGTGGAAGCTCATCAGGCAGCAATGAAGAAAGGCAGCATTGGCTGGAGGTGAGGCAGGGAGGGAGGGAGATGGAGAGTGGAAGGATTCTTATGTGCTTTTGTGAGTTTGAAGTTCTGGGATTTATGCAATGTGGGCTTTGTGTTCTTAAGGAGTGTTTGGCAATTTCTATTTGGCTGATGGCTGATGGCTCCTGTTAGCTTCTATTGCTCTGCTATTGTTAGCTGTAAGTTTTGCTGCAAGGGATTTTGAAGTATTTTTTTCCTGAATGAATGTTGCCTGTAGCATTCCTTTACTTAAGAATGGAGTCATTTGGGGAGGCTGCCTTGGCCAGCAGCCAATACTTACTACATTTTTTTTTCTTCCTTAGGTGCTGGCTGCGGGCTCCTTAACTTTCCTTTCTAGCCAGTAGCAAATTCTTAAAGGGGAATGTGCCTTTTTAAGTTAGTTCCCTCAGCGGCTTGTCTTTTCTGTCTCTGGAGGCTTTTCCTTGTTTGATGAATATATGGAAGAGGGAAAATATTGGAGGGGGCGTTCAAATTCTTCCTTCAGAAGGAGATGGGAATGAGAAAGAGGGAGGCAGGGAAGGAGGCAAGGAGGGAAGGAAGTCCCGCCTTTGCACTTGGCCACCAGCAGCCCTGCCATTGACTTCGCTTGTCAAAAGGTTGCAAAAGGGAATCACATGACCCTGTGACCATCATAAATATGAATCAGTTGCCAAGCGTCCAAATATAAATCACATGACCCTGGGCATGCTGCAATGGTGTGATAAATTGTCATAAGTCATTTCAGTGCAATTGCAACTTTGAACAGGTTTTTTTTGGGGGGGGGGGGTCATCAAGTTTTTGACACCTTGCTTGGTGGTACTCGAATATTGCCATATCCTAAAAATGGTACAATCAGTGAAAAGGTTGAAAAACCCTGATCTAGAGGACTGTTTTCCATCATGGGCATCCTGCAAATATGTGACCAACTTCCACAATTCTCAGCAAAGGTCATTGTGTCTGAGGAGTTTTGGAAATTGAAGTTTGCAGCTCCAAGTCAGAATAGATACTGACTGGATTTCCAGTGAGCACCATAGCAACTAATGTCCTGTGATAGGATAGTGTTTATGAAGAAAATCATGGATGGCTGCTGGATCTGTACAGCAAATGCTCTCTCAAGGAGGGAGAGATGATTGAGATAATTCATGTGATTTCAGACAGTTCTTCCCTGTGAGTAGAACAAAGAAATTGTGGTTGGTTTATGAGTTGGGTGGTTGGGAGTTGAGGAATATCAACCAACATACTTTCTTTAAAGGACAAAGAAGACTCCTTCAGTAATCACTTTTGGATTGTGTTTTTATTGCTTTTGATAAAAGTAAGACTCTTCAGATAAGCAAGTTTTTAACTGTATTCATCAAGTGAGTTGCCTTCTTCTTGGAGAAATAATTTTTTAAATATGATTTTAAAAGTTCTGAACAATATTATTTTTTGCATTATACAGCAAAAGGGGCACAATTGATCAGATCTACATGTGTACAATTCAAGCTAATTACTTTATTGAATTCTGCCTATAATACAAGAATCTTCCCTGACTGCTTGCCTTCCCTGAGAACAGATAGATAAGGTTCCATTGAACTGTGTATGTGTCAGTCCTCTTGCAGGACTGACTCAAGTCCAACTTACCACTTGATTCCTCCTCTCTGTCTGGCTGGGCATTTCCCAATATCAGCAGATTAAGTGTCAGGATGGACTTGGAATTATAATTTTGAATTAATTGGAAGATTTCTTTCTGTGGGAAATGGTGACTGTTTGGTGTTTTTAAAAGTAAATATGATCATGCAACCTTGAAGATTTGACACTAGAGGAAGCTAGAGGATGATATTTTTTTCTGATTAATAAAGCATGGAGCAAAAAACTTGGATGAATATTTTTCACTATTCATCTTTGAAATTACTTTTGTTTATGAGGTTACAAAAGACTGGATAAATTTGAAATAAATTTTTGGATTTAAATGTGTCAAGGAATAAGAAGGATGTGGGAAAAAAAATACTGGATATACGAATGAAACCAGTAATACATCATTGCTTAAAGGAGGTATACCATCAGAAAACTGATTTGGATAAACTTCACTTATCAGAAATACAAAAGAGGTCAGTTAAAGTCTTGAAGGAGTTTATGAGAAGCAATTTTTAAAAAGGATCTGGATATTTATTGGACCTGGAAAAGATGTCTGTCAAAGTTCAGAAAGATTTCTGGGACAAAAAAAAAAAAAAGATGAACAGAAATCAAGTGCTAGGACTATATTTAAGGGAATTAAAAATTAAGAGTATTAAAAATACAGGATTCCCTTATTTGATCAAGGTTTATATATATTTTTTTAAATAGTTATATCTGGTTTCCCCTACTGCATGTGTCCTGGAAAGCAATGAATGATGAGGTTTGGGGATTTTATTTTTTAATTAAGTGGTGAATTACAAGCTGAAGAGAATATATGGTTGTACTAGGAGATGGTGATAAGCTATTAAAATTGTTTTTACTTACTGGGATGAAGGGAGAAATTACTTCTCTTTCTTTTATTTTCTACATTACTTTTCTCTTTTAGTCTGTTTCTTTTTGGATTTCTTTTTTTTTTGTAGTTTGTATTAGTCTGTATTCTTTTTTGTTTGTAAATATTAACATTTTTTTTAAAGAACATATCTAGGCTAATACTCTTTATCGTGACTGGCAATAACTTTCAAAGTCTCTTCATCTGCTCTCTGCGTCCTTTGACCCAACAAAGGAAGGCAATATTACAGAGGAGCAATGGCCTGAAGCCATGGCAGATTAAAATTGCATGGGGAAAAAAAGGATGTCCTGATCTCCTTGTCCAAAATGGGAGATATTTCTGTTAAAGTATCAATACTAATAAAAATAATGTCACACAAAATATGTTCCTTGATATTTATTTTAGAGACCCCACTGAAAAATAAATCTGAGGATTATTTGTGTTTCTTCCTTAGGTAAAACCTTAGAGTAGTAAAATTCATAGAGTTTCAGAAAATGTATACCAGCTCTTAAGTTGTCACTGGAATTTGTGCAAAGCAACATTTGAAATTCTTTTTTTCCCCCTTAGGCTAAAGATCCAAGAACAGTCAGTATTCCTCTGACGATAGTGGCTCAATTTTGAAGAGATAAGATTTTTGCATGTCCCTCAACTTGTCTGTTTTAACTTTCTACAAATGTTGAATGAGACTACTAGATGCTCAGTACTATCCAGTGCAAATGCAGGACATTTTGTCCTCACACATGGTCTAACCATATGTTTCTATTTCTATGGATGGATACCTCTCTATATATCATATACTGTATATAGAGTGTGTACACACACGCATGTGCACACATACACCCACACTATATATAGACTCTGTGTGTGTGTGTGTGTGTGTGTGTGTGTGTGTGTGTGCACGTGCATGTGTGTTTACATTTTGCATTTCTGGATCATCCATCTCCCTCAAAGAAGGATTATGGGCAATGTACAATACACTCTATATATGTGTGAGTGTATGTATATACACTCTGTATATATGTATGTACATATACATTCTCTCTATGTGTGTGTGTGTATGTGTCCACACACACACACACACACACACACACACACACACACACACACACACACACACATATATATATATATATATATATATATATATATATATATTGCAAATGACCTATTTATGCAAACTGCTTCACTAGCTTTTCAATGACTGTCTGGGGATACTTTGCAAAGAAAATTATGCATACAACGTTTGTCACTACACGGTTGGCATCAACATGCAACAGAGCTTGCTTTATTGGTCAATTAATGCTTTTTTATTTATTTCATTGTGTGACCAAGTGGTTTTAGTCAAGAGAAGTATATGTTAATGGCACAATAAAACATACCCTAGAGTATCCTAATGCTATTAAAATAAAGCTTTGGTTAAGCTTCAATTCTCTTATTAAAAATGTCTTTTTTAAACAGTTAAGTTTCAGGTAATTCATTAAGATTATAGTTCTTTTTCAAAAACTGTTTTTTCTCCTTTTTTCATTTAATTAAACTCTTCATTTCACTCACCATCCCCAGCTTATCAACTTGCAATGGGTTACTTACTGCTAAAAAGACATGCAATTAATGTATTCCCTGCTGTAATAAGTTCCGTTGTTTTTTGAAATTCAATTGTCCCTGTGTTACTGTAATTCCTCTTGGGAAGGGAAGGTTTGCCACCTAAGTTACCCCTGCAGAGCAGACCAGAGATAGCATCTCCCCTTCCTCATTGTACAACTTATTCATATCAGACTACATTGTGAAAATTCAGGCTACCAGGATCTGTGATTTGCTTAAAGATTGGCATCTTCCTTCCCAGTTATCATTATTCAAAACTCAACCAAGCCTTGCTTCTTTTTTTTAATTATTGAATTATAGCTAGTCACCTATTATGTAGTGTCTTGACTAATGACTGCAATAATGGCCAAAATCTCAAGCTCCATTCTGGTTGTAAGTCAAGGTTTAGTAGATAGTGCTATACTAACTGTGTTTTGTTTAATAATTCATAATTGTCTGAATTCCACAGTTCATTATGCCATTAACCATAAATCACAGTATGTAGAAATGTAGGTTCACACAATACATAGTAAGTCAAAAGAAAACTAAGTATTATGTGTGAACCAATCAATTTATTCTACTTATTGTAGCTTAAAAATTGAAAATTGTCAAAAAATGATTCTAGTTGCATGATCATCTTTGATCTTATCCCATTTTTAATCATGCCCTTCTAACTTTTAGGTTAGTTCAGTGATTGATTGATAAGCAACAGTTCTCTCCTTTATTAGCTTTAATATTTGATAATATATTTCTGCTTTTTATACAACCGTAATAAATGTGTACATTTGAATAAGGATTAGATTAGAAAAAAATGATGAATTAGAAACTGAGGCAAATGATTTTGGAACTCCTAATATATGTTATTATCCTGTATTAGGATCAATGTAAATAATAGTGCTCATAAGATCTGGCATAAATTGCACAAATTAGTGTGCATATATCTTATAAAATAACATGTATCCTATAAAATAGATAGCTTCAAGCAAAGCAGAAAAAAGTTATAATACCTCATTGCTTGAGACTATCAGCATCCCCATAAAACCCCAAGCTTCTCCATCTTTGTTCTGACTCTTTTCAAGCCTTTATATTTATTTCAATAAAAATAACAGTAATCTGACACTCACTATAAACTCTTACAAATCTGAATACAGATTGGTATAAGGGTTATATTTTTACCTGAACTTACTCATCCAATTATTCATAACATGAAATGGAGGGGGGAGGGGGGAATGAGTCATAATAATACAATTGTTGAAAGGTATCATAGCAGAGCAATAGAACATGTGCTATAAATCCCAGGGATTCCATCCTGAGATATTAGTACTATAATACACGTTCAAAGAAAGCAGTTTATGTATATAAATTATAGGATAATGTTACTTGAACACTGCAATTTTCTTTTCCATAGAAGAAGGGCTCTAATATGTTCGTTTTCCTTTTTTTAAGATTACAGTATTTATTTGCTCCAAAGTCACTTCCACACTAGCATCTGGTCCTGGGAACTTCCTTTTGATCACTAGAGCTGATTTTTAGAGGCACATTTTGGTTCAGGCCCCAATTACAAAATGTTTCTGAACCTGGTAAATAACCAGGCACTTTCAATAAATTAAAATATAGCAGTATTCTGTCTCATAAGCTTTTCTGAAACCACTCCAACAGATGATTATTTATAAAGGACACGATCAAAGTCTAAAACTATCTATTTCTGTATCAGTTTCCCTGTCTACAACATCTGACTCTATATTTAAACTATATCTATCTTTTGGCTATTTCATTAGCTTAATTTCCAATTAGATCTTAGTAGAAAAAAATTAGATAAAACAATTGTGTGTGTTTTATTAATTAAAGGATTCAGAGGATGAAGCATTTTTCATGAAATTTTTACAAAATTATTCTATATCTTTCCTTTGGTTTCTTCACTGTAGTGGCTACAGGTTGGTTACAGAGCACCCAACAATTGCCATGCCATCCCAGCTAATCCCATACAACCTTCTGCACAAATGAGTGATTGCCTTTCAGACTAGCTCTGGATTCCTGGACAGAATCCCACAATTCCCTGGCTTCTGACCAAAATATGTGGAATTACTTCAGAGGATACCTACTAAATCAGTAGGTAAGATTCAAGTAAATGGTTCCTACTTGCACTATGGAATATCCCATAATAGCTGGGAGTCAGATTACATACTAGTTAGTTTATTATTGTTGTTATTGTTTAAAGGCTTCACTTCTAATATAAACTGCTGGAAGATGAACTACTTTGGAAATATAAGTTTAGTAGTGGCCTAGAGATAGTAAACCTGGCAACCTTCATAGATTGCTTCAGATATAGTAATTAGGCATACTATGAATGATATTGCTGAACTAAGTAACTAACTAATAATCTAAGTCAGCTAAAATATTAAATATGGGCATAAATATCTATACAATACTAAAACTTCATTGGGTAAAACAGTATATCATAGGGCAACCATTGTTGAACCAAGATAACTTACCGACTATTCAAAATCTGGGACTCGTGACTTCTGAGGGAATGAAATTTGGAAATTTGGCTGCTTCAGTACTATGGGGTACTGTTGCACTGCTTGGCTGCTGCTGCAGTTGTATAATTTTCATTTTCAACTTTCCATGATAGTTTCCCAGCCAATCTCACAATCCCTTTCTTTCTCCTCCACCTAGGAGCTATCTGCTGGAAAGAGGCAGGAAAGGGAAGGAAAGAAGGAAGGAAGGAAGGAAGGAAGGAAGGAAGGGAGGGAGGGAGGGAGGGAGGGAGGGAGGGAGGGAGGAAGAAAAAGAGGGAGGAAGGAACAGAGAGGAAAGAACCACCAAATATCAAACTACTGTTGATGTCAGCCCAGTACTATCACTGCCACATGAAGTTCTATTTTAATTGATCCCATAGAAAAAAAATTGTATAATGGAGTGGAGGCATTGCTTCATTGACACAGGATAACACATTAAATTGCTCAAAGTAAACATAAAATAGCGCTTAAAATACTAAGGTATATCAATTTAGGAATCCCAAAATGAACTTTATAGTTACTAGAAGCCATTGATTCAAGCTATTAATAATCTTGCATTGAATTCAAATTTATTTTTGACTAAGTAAAATTAAATTTATTCATCAAAAGTCATTAATACTTTCATGAAGCCGGAGGAATAAAATATGAGGAAGTACTATTTTGGGATTAATATTAGAGATGTGTGGGGGGAGGGATTGGCCTCTGTACACTTCACAAATTATTCAGAAGAAATATTCTGAACTTCATATAAGTAAAGTTCCTCTCTAAAATTCATTAAAGCAACTCATCTTCTCTTAGGATTCCTTAAAATAGCTGCTGCTGTATGGAAGAAGTTCATGCAGACCTTAGACTATTTTTTTCATTTATTTTAGACCCACAGGAAATTTTGGAAGAAAAAAAAAAGATTAGCTTCTTTAGTGAATGGCAGAATGGTGTTGTGTTCATAGGAGGTCTGAGACATTTATTCTAAATTGTATCTGAAGCATGCATGACTCTTAAACTGTGTACATGATGTCTCCTGCAGACATGTATTCTTTTTTAACTTATCGCCCAATATACAGAGCACTGGTGCTAATCAGTATCCTGCAGTGTTTTGTTAATTATCTTGCCATAGTTGTCAGAAACAGATCGCAATCTGTCTAAAAGAAAAGGCAGATTTAAAGAGACAGAATTAATGAAAATTGATTTGTGCAAATGATCATGGCAAGATCTGTTGGGAAAACCTCCTACCCATTATGAGCCACTGATATGTTTCATGGCATCGGTAGTGTCACTGTTGTGGAATGCTCATTATGGTGCCTCCATTGGACATGTCTGTTCTGATTGACAGCTGCATGCATGACAAATATCTTCAGAAGTGGGTTCATTCTGAAGTACTCAGGGAGGACCTAACTTATAAATACAGGAAGGCCTTAAGAACTATGACTAGTGACCAAAAATCAGGACAGTTAGTGCACTAAGTAATGAATTAATGCTGAAATCATTTGCATGCCAGAAAATATGCTTTGTGTTTAGATGAGGTATCATCATGAAAACCTCAGATGCTGCCATATGAAAACTAACAGCAAGTACAAAAGTCATCTAAAAAAGTGGCACTAGTACAAATTCATCACCAGAGGAGGCTGTCTCCATCATTCTTGCTATCCTCTAGCAGGAATACATATCTTTACCCAGGAAGACATTTGGCATAAGATTAGGAGGGCTTACTACATTTGATAGAATCAGTTTTAATTGATAGGTTCATTTAAAAAAAGATTCTTCAGCAATCTTGAATCCACTGTGGGGATAACTGTCTCCACTGGGTTTTCAGCCCCCAAGATTGTCAAAATGATTCCACTGGTTTTGACTTAGAACGGATGGCTGGCTTCTTAACTTTAAAAACGTACTGTATGTAGGCCACACATCCTGGAAAATGCATCTCTTCACATAAATCTGACCATATGTTAAGAAAAATCAATGAGGTGGCATGTTCCCCAGTTTTGCTCATTTACAAATTCTTAAATTGGTTTAAATTGGATTCACTTCAGTGTTTTGGAAAGGAGAACAATTTGACTATCCACATTTTTGTTCCCTTGTCCCCGAAAAACATCAATATTGAAAGAACATGTATCCGCCTTTTCAAATGTACTTCTGAATTTCTATAGTCCTCTTTGGGAGAAGATAGGTTCAGTTCAGGTCAGTTTCAAAGATGCCAATTATGACATCAAAGATGCCAGACTTGTTTGGCACAAGGCTCAGATGTCTCCCAAATCACCCATTCAAGTATTGATTTAAGATTCATTTTAAGGAAATAGCTCTACTAGTTTGCATATATGTCCTTGACAAATCTTTGCCCATAGTTTGCATTATCTCTAATGTAGAGTAAGAAGCTGCTGTTTATCTAGTCAGATTTCATATTTATTTCAAACCAGCATTTTCTCACCAGAAGAACTTCTCTAAAGAAGAGACTAGGAGAGACTTTGCACAGGCTCATCTTGTGCACCAGTTATAACTTTTCCTCATCTGTGAGGTTCAGATAGTTACTCATGCTTTGGTCACCTCACAGCTGGATTATTGCAATGTGCCCTACATGGGACCGCTCTTGAAAACCATCTGGATGCTGTAGCTGGTTCAAATTCAGTGGCACCCACAGCATGCCAATTTCCCACCATTGCCAGGCAAGCTGCAATGGTTGCCAGGTGCAATACAAAGTGCTGGCAATTCCCTTTAAAGTCTATAACATAAGCCTTGAATATCTATGGGGCCATCTATCTCCAATTGTTTCTGCCTGACCCATATGTTCTGTCACAGTGAGCACATTCCAGGTACCTTATAAATATCATCTTATGGATCTAGGAAGTGTGACTTCTCTGTTGTAGCCCTTGCCCTCTGGAACAGCATCTCCCAACCCTCCAAGTTATGAACACACCTTCTTTCCTAGGATTCCAGAAAACACTTAGACTTGGTTTTGGTCTAAGTGCTCCAAGTTTCATTTGTTATTATTTGATTCTTTAAATCTGGGTTGCCTGGGAGGTGTATGTTTTAACTGCTTTTTATTGTTTGTATTTGTAAGCCACCCCGGCTATGGGAATGGTGGCCATAGTAAATTTAAGATGATGATGGTGATGGTGATGATGATTTGGGGGATGTATAAAAAAGGAGCTTCCATGTTTTGAAATACTATTCTTAGTACCTTCCAGTGCAGTATAATAATTATTTTTTATTGTTATTAATGCATTAATTTATTAATCAAGCTAGACAGAAGTTTTTATAGCCCTTTCTCTGCTGATGTTCAGGCCTGGTAGCTTTAATATGCTTCATATTCTAGATTATGGAATTAATCGATGAATTCTACAGGTCATAGACCTTACCCTAATCAATAAAGCAAAATTGGATATCTTTCTTAATTTTCTTGCTATTTCTCCATTACCATCTCACATATCCCTTTTATGAAATGTGTCTGTTCATTTGGCACGTCTTCCTCCAGTTATGACCATGTCTCTTTGCAACGACCTCAGCAAAAATCGGCTTGGTGTGGAATGAGTGCAGTTCAGAGATGCATACATTTTCTTGCTTCCCTCTTCTTTAGACTAGATACATTCATCAAACTTTTTCATTCTTTAGGAATCATCTAATTCCATATTTGTTTCCAGCAGAGAAACATTGTACAATATCCAGCAACTAGACAGAGGGTTTATTTAATTATTATTTTTTGATCTGATCTGTCTCATATTTTTTATGTCTTCTGATGTGGTTTTCATAGAACATTTTTGGAACATTGCCCCATCAAAAGCTTTACCAGATGGCTTAGCATTTTATATGTATTGTCAGGATACCCCCTCCCTCTCAAATGGTGATGCAAGTAAGTCTGCATAATCAATGAGACTTTTGGTTGAATGTTCAAGCATTTGAATTCTCATGCCTTCTGACAAGTTATTTTTTGTTGTTCAGGAAAGACTGAATTAAAGAATAACCAAGTTCAGTTGAATATTTGTTAAAAAATAAGATGCATTTTTTTAATTGAGGGGATAGAATCCTTGGAATCTTTGATTCCTAGTTACTATCTTCATAAACTTATAGGACATATAATGCATGTGCATATGTGTGTGTGTGTGTCTATCTGCTGTCTTGGTTTTTTAAATTATGTATTTTACAATGGAACTAAGTTTAATGATTAACTGGCTCTGCTGAAATCTCCTTGTCTGCTGCTCAGATTACTTTGTAAAGCTGAAACATTGATCTCGTGTCTTTCATTCTGAAAATGTGTGTTAGTATATGCAGAGGTAGAATTTTTTTATATAATGCAGGAATTCACACAATGCTTTAAATAGGTAGAAAATGCTTTTATGTGGCATTTTATTCTTCTAGAAGCTGAAGACTATGTTTAAGAAAATCTCTTTAGGAATCAAAATATGAAATAATAATCAGCTTGATTGTGATGCTCCAAGTAACATTTAACAGAGTCATTGCACCAAAACTGTGCTTCTTGTCCAGTAGAAAAGCACAGAACAAGGGATGCAGGGAGCTATTGTACAGACTGCAGTTAAAATGAAACTGAGTGTTATTTCAAAGATAATGTGAAGCAGGCATTGTCACTTTGTTCTGTCTTTATTGAATGCATCGTATCTTACAAAAAAACTGTTTGCAAATGATTGAGTCCCCTAAGGCCCAAGTTAGACATCACAGAATCTGGAAAGAGTTCCATTATGTGAATCATCCTGCTTAGTCATTAACAAGAATATTGACTAGTGGGAAATAAAGATTTGCTAGATTTGATTATAAATGGACTTCTCTAGGACTTGTGTACATTCTACAATTACTTATCATTAACAATCATAATGTTTCTTCATGTAATCCACTTTCCTCTACAGACCCCACAGACTCTAGGTCTTTCATGAGATACCTTATAATGTCTGATAGCATTTTTCAGAAGCCTAAGAAACTACAGAGGAAAGAAAGAGAAAAGAGAGAAAATGAATATCCCCTATAAGAGTATCACACTAGATAAAACTTTACCATCCTCTTGAATTAATGTTCTCAGGCTACCTTTAACCAGGGGATTTTCATATACAAACATGCAAGCACAAACACAAACTGGACAGTAGACCTGTATCCAGTGGTGGGATTCAGCCAGTTCGGTAGAACTGGTAGCTATTGTTTTATTGCCCAAGCCCAGAATGGACTTCCAGAAGCGGCATCCACACAGAGAAAGGGGCGTTGTCTTACCTGAACGCCTTTTCTCAGCATGATGATGGAGAATCCACGGATGGGTTGTCTTAATCTATCTGCTCCAATTAGACTAAGTCTGAAATTTAGTACCGCCCCCTCTGTGCCAACTGCACCCCAGTTTTAGGCTAAGGCGATACTCAGACTTTAGTCCGACGCGTCTGAACAATATGGGAACCAGGCCAACTGACCTAATGGGAGGGAGTGGATTCTCCATCATCATGCTGAGAAAAGGCGTTCAGGTAAGACAACGCCCCTTTCTCCAGCATGATTGGATGGAGAACCCACGGATGGGACATACCAAAGCCCTGTGTCCCTAGGGTGGGGAATTAGATTGGGCCTGGGTCCCATCCAACGTTAATGCGTGTTCTAGAACCTTGCGGCCAAATGAAGCCATAGAAGATGCATATACATCCCTCTTGTAGTAACAGACAAAGGAAGAGGGCTATGCCCATGTTGCTGCTCTACAAATTCCCTCTACAGAGGCCTGAGTAGACCAGGCAGCTGTAGTAGCTGCGCCCCGGTTGAATGGGCCGTGATATGCCTGGGATCTCTCAGTGACTGAGACTGGTATGCCAGAGAAATACAAACTCTAATCCACCTGCGTATTGTGGTTGAAGAAACCTTCTGACCTAGTGATGAAGGGTGATAGGACACAAACAGAGCCTCTGTTCTGTGGAAAGATGAGGTTCTCTGTATATAACAATATAAGCCCTGCGCACATCCAATTTGTTCCACTGAACCTCTATGTCATTAGATGGGTTAGGACAGAAGTCCGGCAAAACTATTTCCTGAGATCTAGGATACAAGGACTTGACCTTAGGCACGAAGGAGGGGCCTAGCCTAAGGGTTACCCTGTCCTTATGGAACGTACACAGGTCCTTCCTCACTGAAGAGTAGCCAGTTCAGATATCCTTCTCGCTGAAGTTACAGCAACAAGAAATTCTACCTTCATCGATAACTTTTTAAACAAACCAGTGTCAATAGTTCAAAGGGTGCGAAACAAGAGCCTATAAACCTGATGAAGATCCCACGAGGGGTATCTATGTACAGTTGATGGTCTGACGTTGTTAGCTCCTTTTAGGAAGGAGCGTATCATAGGGTAATGTGTTAAGGATTCATTGCCACAGGAAATAACTGTGGCAAGTGCTGCTACCTGCCTGGGGATGGTGCTTGTGGAAAGCCCTTTGTCTAGACCATCCCTCAGGAACTCCAAGATAACTGGCATTGAAACCGCCAAAAGGTCAATTTTTCAAACTGAACACCAATTACAGGAGTCTCTCCATGTGGCATCGTATAATCTATTGCTGGATTGTTGAATCATAGCTATGACCCTTGACTAATATGAGTCTCAGCCTAAGGCCTGCCTCTCAAGTGTCAGACGGTTAACTGGAGTCATTGAGGGTCTGGATGGCGTAGTTCCCCCTGAATGTGGGAGATGCGATTTGCTGGGATCCTCCATGGAGATGATGCGGAGAGCTCCATCAGGTCGGTGACCAAGAACGTCTCAGCCAATGCGGCGTAACCAGGAGGACCTCTGCTCGTTCGCAAAGGATCTTCCTGATCGTGGCAGGAAGAAATGGCAGAGGAGGGAAGGCATAGAGCAGTTCCCTGGGCCAGGGACTGCGGAGCGCATCTGTTCCCTCCGCTGATGGAGGTGGGAACCCGGAAAGGAATCTGGGAAGTTGTGAGTTGGTGGGGGAGGCAAAAGGTCTAAGGTTGGGGAACCAAACCTGTCCACGATCTCTCTGAACACCTTCGGATCCAGCTGCCATTTGGAATGGTCCATGGTTGCTCAGTTCAGTGAGTCCGCCTGCTGGTTGGTCACTCCGGATATGTGCTCCGCCCTGATGGAGGCAAGATTCAGTTCCGCCCAGGACCCCAGCAATTTGGCCTCCTGCATGTGAGGCCTGGACCTTGTCCCCCCTTGTCTGTTGACGTGGGCCTTGGCTGTAATGTTGTCGGTTAAAATCAGGACATGTTGGCCCTGTACTATATCAGTGAATCCCTTTAGGGCCATATGTATGGCTCTGAGTTCCAGCCAGTTTATATTGTTCTTTAGGTCCTGTTTGGACCACCGACCTTGAGCCCAGTGCGTGTGGAGGTGTGCCCCCCACCCAAACAGGCTTGCATCTGTGGTAATGGTAATCCTGTCTGGTTCTAATACTGCTCCCCGTGACAGCGCCGGGGAGTCCCATCATTGAAGGGAGTTCAAGTCTCTGAAATGGAAGGAGAAGCCATGTAATTCTCTGGCATGGAGGCGTGCCCATGGCACAATTTGCACGCAGGACATTGTCTTCCCTAGTAGCTGTGATAGGGAGGCCAATGTGACTACTCTGGCCCTTTGGATCCGACGTACAAGAGTCTGAATAGAGTTCCTTTGGTCCTGAAATAGGTGGACCGTACAATTGTCCATGTCTATAACAGCGCCCAAATGGAGGAGCCGGGTTGTTGTATGACTTTTCTGGAAATTAACAGAAAACCCGTGCTCCTGAAAGACCTTGATGTCTAGGGCGAGGTCTGACTGAGCGTTTCAGAATGATGATGACTGAATTAGTATGTCATCTAAATAGCATTGAATTCTGATTGGAATTTGTCTAAGGTGGGCTGCAAGCACTGCCAGTACCTTGTAAATACTCTCGGTGTCGATGAGAGGCCTAATGGTAGGGTTCTGTACTGGTAGTGGGCATAGCTGAATCTGAGGAATTTGCGGTGGTTAGGAAACATGTCTCGGTTAGGTCTATTGAGGTAAGAAAGTCACCTTGCCTGATGCTGGCCAGGATTGATTGAAGTGGTTGCATCTTAAACTTCTTATACCTCAAGTAAGGTTTAGATCCTTCAAGTCTAAGATTGCCCTCCAGCCCCCCAAGTCTTAGGGATGACGAAGAGGTTTGAGTAAAACCTTCGTCCTTCTTGGTCTTGTGTACTGGTTCAATTGCTTGTATTTGTAATAAATGAGCTATGGCCTCTGACATAAAGTCAGCCCTGGACCTGCTCATTGGGATAGGGCAAGAGCGGAATTTGTCAGGTGGTTGAGAACAAAATTGTAGTCTCAAACCTTGCATGACAGTGTCTAACACCCATGCATCTGTAGTGATGGTTGACTGCCCAAGTGCTGGAATAAGGGGCCAGCTGGCTTCCTATGGGAAGTGAGACTGTGAGATCACTTGCCTCGTTTAGAGGAACGGCCCCTCGGCCTTGAAGGGGCCGCTTGGCCTGGATCTGTGGTCTGCTTCTGCATGCTGAGCGATCCTGCTGTCGTTCTTGTCTCTGAAAGGAATAGAGGGATGCCTGGGCCCAGTCCCAGGATGGAGCTGGTCAAAAGGCAGCCTCCTGTAATTACTCTGTGACATGAGTTAACCAGAGTTTTACGTTTGTCCTTACCTTCAGTTAAGTATGGTTCTAGTGCCTTACCAAAGAGATGTCCACCTGTGTAAGGTTTAGAGGCCAGACACCACTTGGTCTTGGTGTCTGCTCGCCAATTCCTGGGCCAAAGGAGCCTTCGTTCTGAGATGTCTGCAGTGATGGTCTGGCAGTGTATCTAGCCATGTGCAGAGAAGCGTCAGCTAGGTACTGGGATGTAGCCACTAACTTACCCAGATTTTGGTGAGCTCTGAGCTGGTCCGGAGGGATCCTGTCCTGGAGCTCACGTAACCCAAGGGCTGAAGCCCTGGCGAAGAAGGCCATGGACGTTGTCGCCTTTGTTGCCCAGGCTGATGCCAGATGGGAACTACGCAATGCGGAGTCAATCTCTTTATCCTCCGCCCTAAGTGCCTCATTTATGTCCCCAGGGATGTTAGCATTGGGAAACAATGAGTTCAAGGCTCATCAATCTCAGGAATCTCCAATAGGGAGGCCAGAGAACGGGCAACATTGAATAATGTTCCCTCTACTGCACCGGGGCTTAAGAAGGATCCTAAGTTCTCCCATTGTTCTTGAACTATATTCAGAAAAAGGGGAGGGCAGGGAATATTGTTCTGCGAGACTGAGGGCTCGGTGTATATGGCGTGGGGACCCTTGGACATTGTAGGTGGGGTCTCCTGTTCTTGGGGGAGGTTTGCAGTAGTGCAGGCCCTGAGTAGCAGGGAATTAAAGAATGAATGGTCAAAGAGACCGACAGGAGGGGTGGGGTCAGAGGGAGTGATGCCCTCGTCCTCAAACAAAATCAGGCCAGATTGTTCAGCCCCTGTAGATTCCAAATCCGATGAGGGATCCTCCATCAAATCTGGAGATTGTGGATGATACGTGGCCTGGGGGGGTGGCTGTGGGGTGTTGGAGGCCATAAACTGAGCCACAGCCTGGGCTATCGTGGACTGAAGGAGGTCCGGGTTCAAGGCCTGGTTCTCAGGAGGGCGAAGCCCTGCTGCAGTGGGGGTGAACGTGGCCTGGGGTCCTGGGGTGTCCTGGTTGGTTGTGCCCCTCCCTGGGTCCACTCTTGTGGTTAAATCTAATTGGGGAATTCCCCTGGGGGAAGACCAGGCCCCTGGGGCTGAGGCACAATGTGAGGAAAGGGGTTCAAAATGGACCTTCCCATCGTGCCTGTCAGATCTGGGGAGGCTGCTCTCAGTCTTTGGGACTCCTCCTCCCTCTGTGGCTCCCTGCTTGGCCGGGCTCGCTTGGTGGTGTTCTTTCCACTTGCCTCTGTTTGGTGTTTCCTCTTGGCTGGCTCGCTGATTTTCTCTGCCATGATGAGTTGCTCTGGGCTCAACCTTGGCAAAACGCCCCCCCTCAGTGCTGTAACTCACCAAGGGAGCCTGCAGAGATGATTCAGCCCTTGAGGGGGGTGGGCGGGGAATTAATGGGCACCGCGTCCCTTGGGAGCGAACAGGCCCTCCCCGGTTCAACACTGTATTCTCGAAGCCTCTGTCACCGGTGATGAACACTGCCTTCAGGAGAAACTCCAGGCAGTCTGGGCCGCCGTGAGTCAATTCAAAATGGCGGCCGCAGAGTTCGCACTAAAAAAATGGCAGTTAGAAGAAGGCCTTGAGGCCTGAGGCCTAAGCTGCGATGAGCCCTCGTTCCGAGGAATCGCTTGGGCTCCTAACGCAGCGAATGGATTCCAAAAAAAAAAAAAGGCCATTAGAAGAAGAAGGCCTTGAGGCCTGTGGCCTAAGCTGCGATGAGCCCTCGTTCCAAGGAATCGCTTGGGCTCCTAACGTAGCGAATGGATTCCCAAAAAAAAAGGCCATTAGAAGAAGAAGGCCTTGAGGCCTGTGGCCTAAGCTGCAATGAGCCCTCATTCCGAGGAATCGCTTGGGCTCCTAACGCAGCGAATGGATTACAATTAGGTGAGCTGAGAGAGGCTGAGGCAGGCCGAGGCCTAGTAAGGCCTCCAGGCTCTGAAAATTGGATCGGTGCCAAAAACTTTCTTCTGCTGCTGGGGCGGTCTGCTGAGGCTGAGAGACCTAGAAAAGGCTCCCTCCAGGCCTGATGAGCCTCGTTGTCCCTTGTGGAGCCCCCCAGTCAATTGGCAAGCTTACCCCTGCCTCTAAGGCCTCCAGGCTCTGGTTAGAAGAATGGAGCCTCTGATGCAGAGGAACGGCCCCTGGTAGGAGATTTCTCTTGCTTCTGGGAATCCAATTTTCAAGCTGATTGTGAAGCTGAAAGGCTCTCAAAGGGAGAAAGGGAAAGTTCCTCCCCCCCAAAGGGAGGTTTTGTGAGCCTGTCAGCCTGCTAGGCTACAGGTTGGGGTGAAATAAAATAGGAATACACAGTCTTCTGCTCCAGGAGCGAAGAAAAAACGCGTCTTAGAGCAAAGAGACTAAGTCTAAAACTGGGGTGCAGTTGGCACAGAGGGGGTGGTACTAAATTTCAGACTTAGTCTAATTGGAGCAGATAGATTAAGACAACCCATCCGTGGGTTCTCCATCCAATCATGCTGGAGAACTGGTTGTTCACATATCTGAATCCCTACTATTTTATCTAGAGAATGCCTTATCTTCACAAATACTGATTGGCCATGGTAGTTCTGGCCCATTTTTGTAAAGGACATTCAAAATTTGTCATTTACATACATACATACATACATACATACATACATACATACATACATACATACAATACATACACACACACCAAGTTTATGAATTGTATAAGGAGTTTTTAAAATATTAAAATAGGATAGGTATCTAGTTTCAAATACTTTGACTTTTGTTGCACAACTCTGAAAATGTCACGTTCACAGTGCTTAGGTTCCTTCTTATGTCCAGAGAAGTTCAGCAACAATTCTTTCTTCACCAGAAGTGCCCAGTACATACCGGCTGCCTCACTCTAAATTGCAGTTTAAAAAGGCAAAAAAATTATACGATCTGAAGAGAAACCAGAGTATAACCACAATAGAATTAGAAACAGCATTGAAAAAAAAACAATAAATCACCAGGCCCAGATGGAATTCTGGTTAAGTTTTATAAAAATACACAAGAGTCACTACAATGGATAATGTTGGAGATTTACAATGATGTGCTGGAGGAGGCGAAGATACCGACAACTTGGACAGAAGCAATCATCACCCTCATTCCTAAGGAAGACTCAGACCTACAACAAATTCAAAATTATAGACCAATTTCTTTACTGAATACAGATTATAAGACATTTACAACCATAATAGCAGAAAGGATAAAAATTTTTTTGAATAACTACATCCACCCAGATCAAAATGGATTTCTACCAGGACGACAAATAAAAAATAATATGAGGATAATAATGAACACTTTAGAATTTTATGAAGTCCATCCTGAAAGACAAGCTACACTGGTTTTCTTGATGCCCAGAAGGCATTTGACAATCTGAATTGGAAGTTTATTATAACACAATTGTACTATATGGATTTTGGGACAAAATTTGAAAACATATACTAAACAAACAGCTAGGGTAATTATAAATGATGAAATGACAGAAAAAATTGATATAATCAAAGGAGTAAGACAAGGATGTTCACTTTCCCCTCTTCTATTTATTTTATCATTAGAAATACTCCTGATAAAAATCAGAGAGGACCAAGAAATAAAGGGTTTAAAAATTAAGAAGGAAGAATATAATCTCCAGGCCTTCGCTAATGATTTGGTATTCATTTTGGAAGATCCATTAGAAACCGGCTTTAAATTGATTCAAAAAATAGAAGAATTTGGTGAGGTAGCCGGTCTTAAGATTAATAAGAATAAATCCAAATTAATAACCAAAAATCTTACAAAGGTACAGGGAAGTGAACTGGAAGATGAAATAAAGATAAGTATAACCAAGAAAATAAAATATTTAGGGATCTGGTTTACAGCAAAATGTTCTTCGATTAAGGAGGACAATTATGATAAAATATTACACCAGATAAAAAAAGATTTAGAAAATTGGGAAAATCTGCAAATTTCATTTTTAGGGATGACCACTACAGTCAAAATGAATATATTGCCAAAAATATTATTTCTGTTCCAAGTTATTCCAATAAAATTAGGGAAAACATTCTTTCAAGAATTAAATAAATTGGTCACTAAATTTATATGGCAAAGGAAAAAACCCAGAATTAAATTAAAACTCTTGCAAGATATGAAAGATAAAGGGGGATTGGCGTTACCAGAGTGGGAAATATACTACCAAGCATCGAGCTTAACTTGGCTAAAAGATTGGATGGATTTGAAAAATACTAGAGCTTTAACAATAGAAGGACATGACTTGCAAGCAGGGTGGCATGCATTCCTATGGGACGAAAAATATAAAATACACAGATACTTTCAAAGAAACTTAGTTAGGAATGCATTGCTACAGACTTGGGAAAAAATAAAACAAAAACATTATATAAGAATTCCAATGTGGTTATCTCCAAAAGAAACTTTGAAACACCCAAATCTACTGGATATAAATAAGATAAATAGATCCAAGGAATTAGTAAATGAACAGGGAAATCTGAAAACAGAACAAGAATTGGAACAAGATATAGGCAGAGAGATTGACTGGTGGACATTTACACAAATTCAATCTAAATATACAGAGGACAAAAAATTATATGAAATACAAAAAGCCACAAGAATTGGATAAAATTATACATGGAACAGAAATAAAATTAATTAGCAATTTATACAAATACCTATTGAGATATAAAATGGAAGATGAGGTTGTCAAAGACATAATGATTAGATGGGCAAAATTTTTTGGATATAATATAGAATTGGAGAAATGGGGAAAAATATGGGAAATAAAGATAAAATTGACTTTGTCAGCAGCATTCAAGGAAAACCAGTTGCAAATGTTTTACAGATGGCATCTGCCACCGACAAAGCTTGCCAAGATGTTCCAGAACAATTTGCCAACATGTTGGAAATGTAAAAAAGTACATGGAACATATTATCATTTATGGTGGACATGTCCAGTTGCAAAAAAATACTGGACTAAAATAAGAAGATGGATCGAAGAAATAATAGACCAACCTGTAGACTGGAAACCAGAGATCTTTTTGCTGAGTATTCTAAACAGAAAATATAGTAAAGAAATACGGTACTTAATTCTACATATAACAACAGCAGCAAGAATAGCATATGTAGAGTTCTGGAAAAATGAGAATATACCATCAGAGGAAGAAGTGATAAGAAAAATCCTGGACTGTGCTGAGATGGACAAATTAACAAAAGAGGTAAAAGAAAAGGAAGACACAGAGTATTATCTAATATGGAACCAGTGGTATGACTGGTTGGAGACTAGAAATAATAGAGGAGAATAAATGTGGAAAGGACAAAAGTGGAAAATGTGTGTATAATAATGTATAGTAATAATAATATGTACTATTCTTAGTATGAAGTATAGTATGAAGGAAGAAAAATGTAAATAAGAAACAACGGGGCAACAAAGACAAATATTCTAAAGAAGAATAAGGGGGGGAAATAATAATAGAAGATTACCATTATGAAATCGCTGTTAAAAAAAGGGAGGAGTATATACTGTGTATGTATGTTTGTTATGTTTTATTTTGTTTTGTTGGTTTAAAAAATAAAAAAAAATTAAAAATAAATAAATAAATTGCAGTTTAACTAGGAGAAATTCTAGAAATTAATTCTAAAATTGGATGGTGTCCACTTTTCTTTTGCTTGTTTCCTGCATCCTATTGCATCCTCCTTCCCCATTTTATTTCCCATGTGCACATTGTTAAAACATTAAAACAAGCAACTGTGATGCAGTGGCATTTGAATCTGTTTGAAGTCCTTTGTAAGTGTCAAGCATCACACAATGACAATTTCGAACCATGCACCAATTTTACTGGTTGCTTTGTTGTTTTCCTGGTGTTTTATTAATGCACACATATTGATAATGCAAAGTTCACTGCAATCATACACTTATTTACTCACTTGTATTATCTCTGTGTAGCTACAGTATATGTATGATTATACTGTGAATTTTAGAACAATAAGGATTCCAAATTGATAAGGGAGACAAATAATTCAATACTATGAAATTAAAACTAAAATTCAAGTGATAAGAATTTTAGAACCATCTTTATTGCTGTTGGTGCAAAGCTAGAAAAGGAATATCATTAATACTCTCTATATAACATGTATTTGGTACTGAAGTAGTGCCTAATTGTTTTGGGGTCCCCCCCTTTCTTTTCTCTTTACATAAGATGTTTATTGTTTTTACTAAAATGACTCATAATTACAGTAAGCTCATCAAGATTTGGGAAACAAATGAAGTAAACTGCCAGCAACTTCTTTATTGCACACACAATTGATAAAATGGGAACAAAGATCTAACTCAATTTGTTTTAGTAACTAGGAAATTAAAAATTCAAGACATGTAAAGAGAAGGAATATTTAAAGTGTGCCCTTTGTTGATATTGAATTTATTGTGAAGGATATAAAATTATTGCCTACACCAGTGTTTTCTGATTTTTCACTCAGAAGCAAAACAAAATAAAATCCCCGCTACATTTATTTGTTTGCAATAATGTCCTGTATGTGCCAAAGAGTTCTCTGGCATGTTCTAGAATGCAAACTAGCTTAATAGAAACCTCTTGTCAACCTTACATATATTCCTGCATGAAATAAAGCTCTATTCAGGTATTTGTGAATATGAGTAAAAGTGAAACTGTAACAGAACAGTAGGCTTAGTCTAACCTCTCCATATTAACTTTGCATTGAGTGAGGCATGGATACAGTTCCGCTGCATGGGGGTAGAATTTAAGAACCCTGGAAAATCAGATTTTCCTGATCCTGATCTAGAAAATCAGAGTTCCTGCTTACAGTCAGGATTGCACTCAGATTCATCTGAAAATATTTATGTCAATTATACTAGGAAGATCAGGAATCAGGAAATAGAAGGGCTATAGCATGTTTCCTCTTTTCCTCTCTGTGGCTCAATAGCACACCACTTAAAACTCCATCACTTCCCTCTTCACTGCAAGTTACAATGGATCTTTCATTGCTATGTTGATATTTGAGACCATTGTAGTATTTCTGGTTATCTGACTGAGGATCCACTAATAATCACCCCTCCCCAAAAAACCTTAACAGGTCCTCAGATTTGAAATTTCTGGTCTATACATGGACACACAAATCTTCATTTTAATTAATTACTCCAAGAGGAAGTCATTGCTCCTGGAAGTTGGGCAAGTGTTATGATACTTCCATACAGGTTCTTTGTACTGCTCTAGAGGTATATTCAAACTTGTATGATGTTATATTGTATCTATATACCAGCCAAATTGATTGATTTATGACTCAGCTGCATAGTATTGATGATCTGCAGAGCTGATGTGATCATGCCTTATTCTAACTCCCCACACCTCTCTAAGCTAAAGCAGACTTTTTAACCTTTCATAGAAAAAAATTAGCCACCACAGAATCTGGCTGAAATATTAATGTTTCTATAAACTCTTGCAGAATTACCAACATCCACATATTTTACTTGGCAATAATATATTGTCCATTTCCTTCTTCTTAGGTGGATGGATGGATGGATGGATGGATGGATGGATAATTTAGTAGACCACATCCTACTACTAGATAAGATAGAAAAATATGGGTTAGACAGCATCACCACCAAACTGGCTGACCAACTCCACTCAACATGTAGTCCTCAATGGAACTGCACTACATGGAGGGAAGTGGGATACCCCAAGGCTCTGTTTTAGGTCCAGTACTCTTCAATATCTTCATCAATGATTTGGATGAGGGGATAGATGGGCAACTCATCAAATTTGCAGATGACAAGCTGGCAGGAATAGCCAAGACTCCAGAAGATACAGAAGGATCTTGACAGACTTGAACATTGGGCACTATCCAACAAAATGAAATTCAGTGGTGAAAAAAGTAAGGTTCTACATTTAGGCAAGAAAAACCAAATGCCCAGGTACAGTATAGATGATACCTGGCTCAATAGTAGCAACTGTGAGAAGGGTCTTGTGTCCTAGTAGACAATCACTTAACTATGAGCCAGCATGGTGCTTCAGCTGCCAAAAAGCCAACACAGTGCTAGGCTGCATTAACAGAGGGATAGAATCAAGATCACATAAAGTGTTAATACCACTTTATAGTGCCTTGGTAAGGTCAAACTTGGAATACTGCATCCAGTGTTGGTCACCACAATGTAAAAATGATGTTGAGACTCTTGAAAGAGTGCAGAGAAAAGTAACAAAGATGATCAGGGGACTGGAGACTAAAACATATAAGGAATGGTTGCTGGAATTGGGTATGTCTAGTTTAATAAAAAGAAGGATGGGAAAACATGATAGCATTGTTCTAATATCTCAGGGGTTGCCACAAAGAAGAGGGACTGAAGCTATTCCCCAAAGTATCTGAGAGCAGGACAAGAAGCAATGGATGGAAACTAATCAAGGAGAGAAGCAACCTAGAACTAAGAAGAAATTTCCTGACAGTTAGAACAATTAATCAGTGGAACAACTTACCTCCAGAAGTTGTGAATGCTCCAACACTGGACGTTTTTGAGAAGTTATTGGACAACCATTTGTCTGAAATGGTATAGGTTTCCTGCTTGAGCAGGGGGTAGACTGGAAGACCCCTTCCAACTCTGTTATTCTATTCTATTCTATTCTATTCTATTCTATTCTATTCTATTCTATTCTATTCTAAGCAGCCTTTACAATAGCATTTCCTGGTGATCTTCCATGAATGCATTAACTAAGTCTGATCCTACTAACTTTTTCAGATCATCCAACTGCTGAACATAAAAAAAATTAAAACAAATAAGCATGTTATATGCTAAATTATTTTAAATAGGTCAATGAAAATCTGTACTTTTTGATGCATAACATAATTATTTGTGTGTGTGTGTGTGTGTGTGTGTGTGTGTATATATATATATATATATATATATATATATATATATATATATATGTTTTCTGAGGTTTTCGCGGGTATTTGTATGTAAGTCTTTGGTTGTTCGGGTTTTCTCCCGCGTAAAATTGGAAGTGTCTTGGCGATGTTTCGACGAAGTCCCATTCGTCATCTTCAGGCTGGTGTTTTCAGCTTCGTGCTTTGAGCAGCAATGTGTGGTCTTAGCTGTTTCTTCCTTTTAACTGCCAGTGGGGGTATGAACTGATTGGGTGGGAGCTTGGCTGTGTTCTGATTGGGTGGAGGTGTGTTCTGAATGGTTAGGGGCTTGGCTGTGCTCTGATTGGCTGGGGGAGTGTTCTGTTTGGTTGTGCTCAGGTTAGTCTGAGTTGCAGAGGGGTTTGAGATTTTGGGCTGCCTTGCTATTTTTTTGGAACAAACAGCACTACGCAACCTGAAAGAAGACACCAGCATAATAATCCTACCAGCAGACAAGGGCAACGCCACGGTGGTTATGAACACATCTGACTACCAAACCAAATTAACCAACCTACTCCAAGACTCCACATACAAACCCCTAAATACAGATCCCACCACCTACCTGGAAAAAACCACCAGATCCAAAATAAAAGCCTCCCCCATTAGCGAAGAGATCCAGCAAAGAATCATTCCCAGAGAGAAATCATCCAGATGCCCCAAACTCTATGGTCTCCCCAAGATACACAAAGGAAATTACAGCTTGCAATACAGAAACTACGATCAAAATGCAGGTGGATTGGCTGGGACCCATGACGAGGTCAAGAAGCCAGGCGCAAAGAGCGCCACATTTATAAATAGCTTCTCCCATTGACTGGACGCTACCCTGATGATGCTGGCAGAAGCCAGCGAAAGCTTGGTTTTATTCTGGTTTTATTCTATTAAAACTTTTTATAGTTTTGTAACTTCCTGGTGTTTGTATATTTTATTATTTAACATGAGTCTACCCAGGAATCACCGTTTTGTTTTTAATATTCATATATATATATATATATATATATATATATATATATATATACCAATAACATTCTCAAGAATAGATTCTCCAGATTCAAATATGTAAAGTGGCAATAAAACTCCTACAAATTAACATTTTAACTTTCTGTGTTGGAAAATTGTCTTCATTGGGTGTTCATATTCTCAGACTGTTGGATATTTTGAGGGAACAGGGTAATTTACATATATATACTATGCAATTTGATAAAGAAGTCTTCTTTTCTAATCTGGTGACCTCCAGGGGTTTTGAATAGCACTTCCTATCAGCTGTGGCCAGCATGGCCAATGATGAGAGAACATATTGCAGTTAAAACATACAGTGAGCTCCCAAGTTTGAAGGAAAGCGGTATAGTTTTTATGAGTTATAATAATCATATGATCTTCAACTTGGAGCACAGCAAATTTCTTCTTTTTAAGACACAGAAACACCATAACTCTAAATGAATTAGTGAGGGTTATGTATCTTTCTACAGGTAGCATAGATTTTCCTTCATTCATGCATTCAGGCTACATCTTGACATTTTGTGCTGTATTCCTTTATCAAAACACTATCTCTTTTTTGTCCAGAGAGAACAATTTTATCAGAACCCTTTAGGTCATATATGCATGGAAATACTTTATTCCTGAGTCTTTATCCTAAAATCTCACCACAGATCCTGAGCTTTATATAAACTGATTTTTTTCAGTGCCTCTCAGTCATGAAGGAGCAAATGACCTTATTCATTTAACCATTTTTATTACTATTATGCAACTTAAACTGGAAATAATTGACATACTTCCAACAATCTCTAAAGACTAATTAGCTATGGGGAATCATCTATTAAATCAGCCTGGGTCAAATTAAATGCTTGATCTATGAGGAACTGAATTTAAGCAGCATTTTGAAAATCAGGTGGATTGGTACAACAGTACATTTAGATCAACCATTGATAGCCAATTAATTCACATTTTTAAAATGTTTTCCTGAGGAAGAAATGTAGTATATAATGAATTATAGATATTTTTATCAGATACAAAGGTTTCTCCAATTCATGATAATTGAAGTGTTTTAATGGGATTGTCATACTTGCCCTTAGTGTGGTTACCGGCAGTCAGTATTGTTCTACTTTGGAAAGGTTTGTTTTTCGTTAATAACAGAAGATTTAATCTAGTTAAATATATATGCACACACATATAAATAATTTTCTAGA
The DNA here is from genome assembly GCF_016545835.1 of Crotalus tigris. Lineage (NCBI taxonomy): Eukaryota > Metazoa > Chordata > Lepidosauria > Squamata > Viperidae > Crotalus > Crotalus tigris. The sequence goes on from NW_024096780.1 coordinate 450,196, forward strand.
CAAAAAAAAAATCTGTTTTCCCAAAAGAAGTCCCACAACCCTTCAGAAAATGTCACCCATATTACTAAATATTGAGTATTGAAGCAAAACTAAGTATGATGAAAGAGAAAGAATAGTCAAGGACAACTGAGTTACAGAATGACAGGTAAATCTGCAGAAAATAAATGACAGGCTTATGAACAGAGAAGGTCACTCTTGAAGGTTAATAGAAACTGTATACAACCACAATGTGAAGTTTGGATCTTTTTTATGAATGTTTTATCTAAGCATAGAAATAGCCTCAAAGAGATATTATAAATATATCAGTGAAACATCTGTGATTGGTGCTAGCAAGAGGGAAGTCAGAAAGAAGCATGAATACAGTACATGAAGAAAGAATATCCAAAGAATCAAGTATATCATACTTTTGTCAAGATAGAAGATAAAGGGAATGTTCATCATATATTGGGACATTTAGCTGGGAGTTTATCCCATGTTGCTATCAAAATACTGAAATGTTCCTGGGTGGTGCCAATCCTCTTCAGGCAGCAATCCTACTTTATGGAAACAGAGATGATATTACAAGAGGAAGAGTTTTCTTCCCTTGAGCCTTTCAAGATTACATAACAGTATTCTGATGAGGGCCACAGAGGACAACTCTTAGTTTTTCTGCTTCTTGAGAACATCTGCATCCGTCGCTGTCTAGTGACAGCAGGTAAGATTTGGAGTTCTGGGTATGCATGTGTGTTTTTAGACGTATATTTGTAGCCTGTGGGAAAATGATGGGTCTGGAACGAGGGTCCCTGAGTTCTTAGTCACAAGTGATCCAGAAAAGAGCCATTCTTAGATACCCCAGTGTCTCCTACTGATTCTGCATGTCAGCCCCTTGGGTTGTACCCAATACTTGGTCATTAGAGTCTTAGAGGTACAGATTTTTGGCTGCTGAATGTCAGGCTTGCCTGTAGTAAAACATACCTATCCAGGACTAATGGATAAGTCTCACTTAGCATATGTTACCAAGATCTGTTAGGTATAGAAAAATGATGAAGTATTCCCCTCTGAGAAATGGTGTGACTCTAGGGGAGGGTCAATTGAGTTTAACTGTCATCTGAACACATAGATCCATTTAGGTATGAAATCTGCTCTGCTAGAACTCTTTCTTAACATTTCTCAATAATAGTAATAATAATAATAATACAAAAATATTCCCAACACCCTATATTCCATTTTAGGTGGTCAGAAAGTATTAAGTTATAGAAAATGGATACATAGTAAATTAAACCAGTAGCCCATCATCTATGTTTATATATTTCAGAGATTACTAGTTTACTTTAGAACAGACATGTCAAATTCGCAATGTCACGTGACAGTTTGACACCTCTGCTCTAGAGAGCCAGCTTGTATAGAGGTTAAGGCACCAGAATAGAACCTGGGACACTGTGAGTTCTAGTCCCTTAGGCACAAAGCCACATGGGTGCCCTTGGGATAGTTCCTCTCTCTCAGTCCTAGGAAGGAGGTAATGGCAAACACTTTAGAAATCTTGCCATGAAAACTGCAATGATTTATGCAGAAAATAATCATGGGTCAAAACTCAAAGGCACACACACAAAAGCTTTAACCCTAGATACTATCATTTATGACCGCAAGGCTCCCTACTCCATTTAACATAAAAAGATTATTTGAATAAAAAATATCTGGATAATTAGATAAATCAATAGACAAGTAAGATGAAAGGAATCTGGAATGTTGCAAAATAGACAATGACATCTTTTTGGACCCACATGTGTCACATTGCAATATCAGCCATATTTTGTAATTATCTGCTAGAATAGAATAGAATAGAATAGAATAGAATAGAATAGAATAGAATAGAATAGAATAGAATAGAATAGAATAATCTTCACATTCCCAATGTTTTCTATGACTGTAGATTGTCGGTTCTTAACCAAAATTATCAAGAACAGAGCTTTCCAGGGGTTCACACTAAAGTTGTTTTCCTAATCTTAAGTGGAGATGTTAAAGATTGAACCTGGGACTTTTTACAAAAAAACAGAATATTTTCCATTGAAGAGCAGCCCTCCCCTTAATCTTAGATAGGAAAGTGCTGGAATATGTACATATATACATATATGCACATATATACATATATGCATGCATGCTTACCTGCATATAAATGTAAGATCATCAAAAGAACTAGAGTCTCTGCTACACCTTGGATGACAGTTTGGGAGAATTTTTTTTTTTTTTTTTACCTTCAGCGAGATCAATTAGGTGGCTGGAACACAAATTATTAACTCAATTGCGAAGAGGGACCATTTGTTGATTTAGCTTGATTCAGGCATATTTGTTGTATATTTAAAACTAAACAATATAAAAAAGAAGCAGAGGGATATAATTTTTTACAAGATAAATTAGAGGTAAGGAATTTTTAAAAAAAATATTTTCCCAAAACAACAATTGCACTGAAGACTGATTATGATAAATTACTGCAAACATTTTTTCTCATATTGCTGCAGAATTCAGCAGCAACATATTTTATATCATATTAAAATGTAGCGCAAAGTGAGAACATCTTGAATGGCTTTTCAATAAAAAAAATATGCTTGTTATAATAATGTAATTAACTTGCCATAAATTACAAAATGGAATAATGTACGTATATATGCACCTTTTCACATATTTATACTTTCCCCATCCTGAAAACTGAATGGCAGATTTGAGGAATCTATGAGGTAGAGAGGAAGACAAAATAGCTTCCAAAAGAAAAATACATGTAAAAGTTTTTTTTAAGTGAACAGTATGAAAAAAATGTATAAAATATAGAGGCATTTCCATAGGAATAGATACATTTAAAATATTTTGTTTCAGAGGAGTATAATGTGGGATCTGTTAATGTAGAAATAATTTATTATAAGCAAGGTGGGTAGATATGCTTGAGGATTCTTCTTGATTGCAAAGAATAGCAATTAAATAAATGGAAAGCAGCAAAATTAGACATATGCAAGAAAAATGTACAATAATGTTCCAAAGCAAAGTGTTGTAATGCTAAGTTTCAAGAAGCTTTCACAATATTCACAAAATCCTGGAATTCCAACAAATATTCTGAGGGTCATGAAAATGTTGGCAGTATATTTACTGGTTGTTCTCTTCTTCTTTTTCTTTCTACCTATCCAGCATTAGAGTCTTTGGGTCCTTGTTTAATGTGTCCAAAGTGATATAATTTGGGCCTGATCATTTTTGTCTTGAATAAGAGCTCTGGTTTGATTTGTTCAGTAGTCCATTGTTTTCTTTTCTTAGCTGTCCAGGGTATTCTTAGGAGTCTTCTCCAACACCGAAGTTAAAAGGAATACATATTCTTCCTATCCTGCTTCTTTATAGTTGAACTTTTGCTTCCATAGAGTGTCACAGAAAAACATGGCTTGCATTATTCTCATCTTTGTAGATATAGACACATCACAACATTTAAATATCTTTTTCTAGGCTTTCATGTCTAGTCACTGGAGTGCTAATCTGTGGTGTATTTCTTGACTGCTTGTTATTTTACTGTTGATAGTTAATCCCAAAAGTTAGAAACTATCTGCCACTTTGATATCTTTGTTAGTTCTAAGGTTGGTTGTTCTACATATTATCATCTTTTTGGTCTTCTTTATATTTAATTTTAATCTCATTTCTTCCTCCATGCTCTTAGACTTTCAGGACTGGTTGAAAGACCACTGGTTTTCCATAGTATTTGTCTAGCCAATTTAATTTTGCAGGGTTAGCATGCTCCAAGTCCCTTCCATTAAACAATGTCATGTATCAAGAGCCCAGAAGTCTGCCTTCTTTTTAGCAGATAAAGTACTTGAGAAATGAATTTATATAACTAAAACATTTCATTCTTATTTCATTGAAGCTATTTATCTGTATGTCTAATTCAAAAAATGCATCATCACAAATCTATTGTCAATCAATCATTTATTAATGAAGAACATTTATTTTTAAAAAAGCTTTGATCAGGGGAAAATAAGTTTACTGCTGTTTTAAGACAATCAATAACTTAAAGAAGGACATACAAAAAGACACAAAGTGTACAAAAAATGTATTTGCTGTCATAAAGTAGGTTTATGAACTTTTGTGACCCCAAATATTGGTTGATGTATCAGGCCTGGCTGCCAGATAATATACAAAGCATGCACAGCTCTAGAAAAAGAGTGTGTTTGTATGAAAATGACACCATTTTGTAGGGCCATGCACATTTCAGAAATCCATCATAATAAACATGTATGCTGGATCTAGTGGAAGATGTGTTTCAACACATTCAGAAAGTGATAAATTCCCCACCCATTTATATTAAAATCAAATTCCCACCTTCATTTGTTCCTGAATCAGTCTCTCTTATGGGTTTAGATCCTAAAAACAATTACATGAATATATGTCACATCTGTGCTGAATGCATTTCAATTTATAGTAATATTAAGGAAATCATATACAGTATGCACTGTTGAGAAATTCTAAAGAGGCTTCTATTAACTAACACTCCTCCTCTGATTCTTTGGTAAGCTCTACTTGTTTTGAGGTTTGTGTTTTCAAGTGCAAGATAAGCCCAAGTATTCAAAAGCTACATCTGTTCAAAGCTTACAGATGGTCTTTTATATTATCTCCAGCTTCTGTATAATTACATGCGATGCTGCATTTCTTTTGGAGGTACTGCTGTGTAAAGATACAGTATAATTGAACGTGAATCTGTGCATGTTCCACAGGGTTTTCTACAATGGTTATAATGAATTCTTCAGTCTGCACACTGGAATTTCCTGAGCAAAGATTAGATTTGCCAGTATTAGGCAATTCCTACAATACTCCTGGCAAGATTGAGAAAAGAGGTTAGTTTCAGTGGTTGTGGTTGTTTTTGTTTTTTTTTGTTTGTTTGTTTGTTTGTTTAATGCAGACATCTCTTTCTCTTTACCTTATCCCATAGGAAAGAGAAAACTCTCTAAAATATAAAAGTATTGGACAATTGATTCCTCAAGCAAAAAATTACATCAGTGCTATTAATTATATATAATAGGAAAGATGCCTTTTCCTAGGTAGACTGGCTTTCTCTTTGTAAGAGACTTTGTTCTGTAGAAGTAAGTTGCTTTCTTATTTCACTTTATCCCAAGATGGGATATAATATGGGCGCTCCAAGATGTAGATGGCCCTTCCTTACCTGCACACATTTCAGATGCGTAAACCTCAAGTTCCAAAAATCTTAGCAAGAGATAAAAAAGCTGGGATTTCTGGCAGCAGGTATCCACATATCTGTAGATTCTCAAATTCGGAAGTGACATGCCCAGATGTGTTAGTTCTGTTTCTTCCAGAATTCTTGGCTTGGTGAGCTCAGTTCTGGGAGAATGCCACAATGGAAAATGCTAAATTAGTATGTATGTTTCTACTTAAGGTAGAGATAAGTGAAACATAAATCATTTATTAAAATAAATTGCTGAAAATATAGGATGTATAATTTTTTTTCTATGATTTTTCTGCTGCACATTTCCTCTAATTGGACTTCCATTTTTTTAGTTTTTTGAAGGGGTGACACATTTGAAAGGTGACAGTTCAAAACAATGGGCTTGACTATGCATATTCTGGCTTCTGATTATACACACAGGGCCCATGGAGAAAATGACGAAAGAAGACAGAGCAGTTTATTGTGCTTACTTGGATTACATATAGGTCCAGCAAGAACTGAGAATAATTTCCCAACCAAATTTTTTATGACTATTCTCAGAAGGCATACATCTCTAAGTTCTGTAATAAAAATGTAATACGTTAGTGTGCTGTGTGTTTATTAACAAGATTATTAAGCTTGGGTAGTGAAGCTCAATACTTTAGTTCTAGAGCAAATAACCTAGACAAATTTCAGATGTGTAGGATCAATTTCTAGAATTCTTGGCAATGACCATTCTGGATGTGGCATTTCAGAAATTAAAGTCCACATATCTAGAAATTGTCCAGGTTATGATATCACAACCTAAATCTTATAACTTCTGGAATCTGGTATAAGGATGCAAACATGAAAAGATGGGTTTACATGATCATAATCAGATCAAATGGGTATTATGATGCATCATAACACCCATTTAATCTGATTAGCACCATGGTTAATAACAGTTTCTTATTCAGGAAACAGTTTAGAAACATAGTTTGTAAAAGCATAATAAGAAATAGTCCTTTAATCATAGTTTATAAAAGAGTGCAGAATTAAATGAGCTTTGTACTCTAAATAAAGCCATAATGGCTGGGTTCACATCATATAACATGGGACATGAACTTGCATAAAAGACTGGTTGGAGAGTTGAGAGCTGAGTCTAGATCTTTTTTTTCCTGACCGTGGGAAGCACCTTTTTGACTTCAGTGGAAAACGGAATGAAAAAGAAGACAGTGTGATAGAAATAATTCACACACAGCTTCTGTAATTAGCTCTTCTTTTATTCTCTTTTCTTTGTGGACATATACAGAGATGCTACTCTTCCCTCTACATGTCATATACCTCAATTCAAATAGTCCAGATAATTATTTATTTTTCAGGTACATCTCAGACTGTGAGACTACCATGTTCTTGATCATCTTTCCCAGAAATAGAATATTTGAGATTGATCGACCTTTAAATAAACAGGAGTTTCTATTCCAACTTATTTTTGGTGAGGGGACAACTCAGACCTCCCCACAATGAGAACTGCTTCCCTTAAACCCAATTTAATTGACCAGGAGGGACTAGGGTCATGTAAGCAGGAGATAGACCTTATCTCTGCACTATCCTGTTCACATCCTTATGATGTAAACTGAAAATATCCCAGAATAAAAGGACAAGTAATTGGTGAGGTTTCATCTCTCTGTCTTGTCTTATCACTAAAGTCTATCCTAACCTCACAGATGGTCACAAAATTGTCATATCCTACCTGCCAATAATTGTTTGCAATTACTGGAGATGAAGAGGGGAGTTAAAATCTCAGGGCACATATACTGTAAATGAGGATTTTATTGGCTCACAAAATATACTTCTACTGGGATGCTACATACTTAAAAAAAAGATCTACTTTGCATACTGTGATACTATCAACCTATGAAATTTTATGTGTTAAATCAATATGAAAACAGAAAGGAACACATTAACCTTAATCAAAACTTATCTTTGTAGGTACAGAAACATTTGTCTTTGATTCAGATTTAAATGAAAGAAAATGTGCTTTCTGATTATCTTTGGATTTTTTGTTTTGTTTTGTTTTTTGCTTCTGCTTTATTACCTGAACAACATAAAAGGAAACCTACTTCAGATAAAGATGGTGGATTCAGTTTTTAGTGATCAGTTTGTCATTTATGGCTTAAACTAATGCTGTGAGCATGGGAGACTATTAAATAATATATTCTTGAGCAGAACATAAGGAGCAATGTTCTTATCGTCTAGTTGTGATGGCACTCAACAGCTTGTTTCTACAAGTACAACCTGATTATCTGGAGTAGAAACCTTTCTTCTGTAAGCTATACATGGGAAAATATCTACCTAATCTCAAACATTGTGTTATTATTGCTCCAGTTCACATGAAACCATTTTCCCATACATGAAAGACTTCATTTTCAGATAGTGATGCTGTATCCACAGTCAACCTGCTGTTTACTGATGTGAGAAGTGTTGTTTAGATTTCTGTAAAATATAAGTTCCATTTATTCAGTAAACCTTTGTTCTGAGAAAGAATTATCAGGGTTACAGAAATTAAATTAAAGCAGCTGGATGTATTTGAGGATACATTGGATATGGTTAGAGATGTAAGTAAAAAATTTAGTTTAAAAAGTCATAGACATCTGAGATGGTTTTTGCTTCTGCTGGTGCTGCTACAGTAATGGGCAAATAGTAATGGGCTATTTATTACCTTGGCAACATTTTAGGAAGAATCTAACTTCAATCCCTAACACACTCTTCAATTAGATTCATAACAAGTTCCACAAATGATATATAACTACTTTGAAATAATATTCACTGAAATATGAAAAACTGAGAAGCTTTTTTTGTGCATAAACTGAAGCTTTATTACATAACTGTTACAATCAATGAATATTTCAGGAAGAGATATTAACAGAAATATGTATGTGTACGTAATACACACACATGCTCAATATTATATCATGATTTACTGAATAAAGAATGAAAAACATCCCATTGTTTTTGCTTGCCTTATCTTTGTGCTGCCTAGCTTACAGAATCTCTCTCTCTTTCTCTCTCTCTCTCTCTCTCTCTCTCTCTCTCTCTCTCTCCTCCCTCTCTCTTTCCCTCTCTCCCTCCCTCTCCCGTCTCCCTCTCTTTGCATTCTTGCAGTTAGGTCCTTATTGTTCATCATTTATCTTAATCATTAATTGTCACATTGAGCAACAATGGAGAAATTGCTTCTGTCACCTGTCTTCTAAAACAGAATGCTAAAAAAAAATGCAGACTAAAATAGCACGTTTGCTTTTAAGATGTGTCTGATTCTTCTTGGCAGCAATTACATTTGTCCAAAGAGAAATGGATTTGTTAGTTAGTTCATGTTAGCCATCTTGTCCCATAAGGAATTTTTAACAGGTTTTGTACAATGCTTCCCACTAGAGGTTGTTAGGAAACAGTACTTAGCTAAATACTGTCTGGCAGCATTTGCCCAAGCTCTCAAGCTGAGACCTTTCACAGTACATCATACCTTTTCCTATGGACTAGAAATATCAGATATCAAATCTGATTTTTTTTTAATGAAAAAATAGATGAGAAAAAGGGTGTGTGGTTAAGGATGTTGGGGTTAAGGATTTTGCTTTCATTTGCACTTACCAGCATCTGGAGCCATCCAGGAAATCACAGTGCTAAGAGATTCAGAAATGGAAGTACTCCTCTATTCCGTATTATAATATAGAATTTTTAACAATGAATCGAGCATTGGATGTTAATTCCATCTTTAATGTCTTGGATGTTAATTCCATCTTTAAAAGGAGATGAAATACATTTATGAAAAGACAGGTAATTGGTAGTCTCCAGATATAACAGCATACACATTATACATCAGCCCTCCCAGGAAAACCAGACAGGAAACACGACTAGAAAAACTATAAACTATTTCTACTTTATTGTAAGACTAGAGTGACCGAATCTTGCAAAGACACAAACTTCCTGCTGCCACCTTTAACCACTTTATCCTCCAGGATGTGTCCTTCCTAATTTTCTTTCTTTGGCCACTAAACCACTGGAGTCTCCTGTCTTGGTTATCTGATTGCTTTCTAGGCAACATGTCTTCCCCTCATTCCCCAAGGTCATCTACACTTTCCATTACAGTATATTACTTCCAGTTAAGGAAATATTACATATCATGATTCCAAATGCTGGGAAATAAGAGTAGGACTGGTCAATTGCATACATCCCCAATTGTAGGCTCTGACTGCATTTATTTTAGCCTTATCTGACTTGTGGCCATCAACAGACTATCCCTGAAGATCTGACAGTCTGCATGTCAGGACAGGAAGGGGAGGGGAAGAATGTCCATTGAAGCTTTGACAAATGTTTGCTGATTTTTTTCTTTATCTTTTCCCCAATATTGACTGGTTTAACAAGAGGTTCCCATGCTTGGGAATATAAAAGAAATGTTTGTGAATGAACTTCAAGGTTTATAATTCAATATAAGCAAGATGGTGTCTTATATTTTAAAAAAAAGGAATATGTGTGTATTGTCTCTTATTATTTTCTACTATATTAAACCACGTATGGCCAAATCCAGCAGAATACCAAAAGAATGTGGTTGATTATTTTTTAAAAATAAATAAATTTCCAAATCAGTAACATGTTTGAGTATCTTTTTTGGAAGATTATATCTAGATGGCTCCATTGCTGGGGTGGATATTCTCATTCTCTCTTTGCATGGGTTGGTATATTTTGTTTTTAATAATATTTATCTTTTAATACTGATTCTTACATGATCATTATATATATATATATCTATATCTATCTATCTATCTATCTATCTATCTATCTATTTATATATCTATATCTATATCTATATCTATATCTATATCTATATCTATATATATATATATATATATATATATATATATATATATGCTGTTTTATTAGATTACTGTTTGATGTCCAGTGTCCCTCTTTTTGTGTATGTAAAAAAGTAACTTATTTATGTTTTTGTTATTTGTATGGCCTCCATTCAAATAACAAATGTCAAGGTAATTAAAATTTAGTAGCTAACCTGCAGAGATGATATACAGAGAGTAAGTCAGCAAAGTATTTTGGGGTTAGTATCCCTTTAAGATACTGTCTGTGAGAAATGCCAGTTGGAATCTTTAGCTCCACTTGAACCGTTTGTATACAACTGATTGCCTTGTAATCTGTATGTTCCCTGAATGTTGTTGTTTCATGTTGTATATTAAACCACAGTTCTTTTGATAAACCACTGTCAGATGTTTGTGATCCTGTGTTGTCACAAGAAGAAAAGAAGAAAAGGGCTGTGATAATTTATAATCTTATATAACAACAAATAGATACATAAATTGGATTTTATAATGTATCCACAACAGATGTTCCATTTTGAGAGCAGTTATCGTCTGCAGAATAACTATATTCATTTTATATAATTGTGTATTTCACCAATAATTAATTATTTAATATCATTTGGATTTTTAATTTTTGATGGATGTAGACTTTCTTATTCTCTTTATGGATTAAGGAAAGTATTTCAGGATTATACTTTTGGGCTTTAAAACCAGATGTTACAATTAGCCTTTACCAGAATTTCAATATTTGCCAAGTAGCTTCTGCAGACACTAAATATCCAAAGAGAAATATTGGGATTTCTGTTTAAAGTAGTTTATTTATGACATAAGAATAAGAGTTTATTTTATAGGATGAGTAGAAACCACTAAAACTACAAATATCCCACTTATACAAACCCATAAAGAGATAGAGTTGACCATATAGATGGTATTCATGTGGAAAAATAAAAGCCTTAAAAAATAAAGGACTTTTACGAATTCCAAGGGTGAAAGAGAGGTTTTTATTTTTGCGCAAAGAACAAGGGGGAGGGTCTAAACTAAAGCTTTATAGGTTTCTTTTTCTCAGGAACAAAGGAAGCATGAATGAAATTTTACATTGTATATGGAATCTACTTTGTGTAGGTCCATTTCCACGTTAGGTCCATTTCTCATGGGAATACAATGAAGGCAGTTTTTACTTTTAAACAATGTTTCTAAATATGCATTAGGTCATTCACGTACTGTTAATACAGCTTTTGGCTAACACAGCTTTCTATCAGAAATTATGCAGACATATGATTTTTGCTTTTAGTGATTTTTCATTATTATTATTATTTTTCTACTTTATTCTTCTTTATTCTATGTTATTCTATTTCTTTCCACTTTAGTATGTTGGAAGGTATAGTTAAGTCTCCCAAAGTCTGCTGTCCTGAGTCACTCTAATAAAATTTCCATGATTATGATTCTTATTAATTACTTAAGCGATTATGAATGAAATAGCTTCAGTAGCATAATGCTGTTTCATTCATAATAGACAATTCTTTGCTATTCAACTAAATATTAGACCTTTTCACTAGGGACCGGAGTTTCTTGTGATTATTTCAAAAACTATTATTTATTGCTGTGTTTTTCCATTTGAAATGTGCTCTCTACCCAAACAGCAATAACAAAGTTTGTGTTTCCTTACTAAGGGAAGTGATGTATGCTTGGAAATTAATTATCATAAAATAGGGCAGGTGTTTTTTGAATAATTGATCTGACAAAATACCAACAAGTTACCCCTGACTTTCTGAAAGCATTCACTATACTCATAACCATATTGACTAATATATGTATACACCCACACCGATGTGTCTCTCGCTCTGCCTCTGTGTCAATATTGGTCAGCTCTTCAAGGTTATCCAAGTCAGGAATCAGAGTCCTCAAATTTGATTGGACCTCTATAGTAACAGAATCTTGAAAGCCTGACTGTGTTTTCCTTTCCTTTGTATATTATTAAATTTATATACTGCATATCTCACTGTTCAGATTTCCTCCTATATTTTTGTGAATTTATCAATTTTTCTGAATTTAAAGTGAACTTTTATTTTTGTAACTGTTTCTGCATAGTTTTTTTGTGATTCTCTGCAATAACTCCCTTTTATGAACCCATAATCTCTCAATTCATGGTAGATGGAGCTGAGCATTTATTGGTTGGATGCCCTTCCTGACCACATGGAGTTCATAGCAGATTTTTTTCTTTGCACCCTAGGAGAGAAATATCTGCTGCTACCTAGGATTTAACTCTCAACCTTCTGAGTGGGAGGCAGCATCTTCACCACTAGGCCACCATGCCACTCTGTGGTTCTCTACAACATCTATGTCTATCTACAGAGACCTAGAAGAATATAAATACTGTTGTTTGAAATATGGTTAGTTGGCAGTCTTTTTTGGCTACATGTGGATCTTATTTATGATTTTGCTTTTACTAAATTTGAGGAGAAGGATCTACTTAGTACCAGGAAAAGTTCAAATGGTTTTTCATAATTATTTTTCTTTGGTGTTTTAATCCAATCTTTGACAACCAATTAAAAAGCTTTTCCTTGACCACTTAGCAAAAAATAACATTATTTTCTTGAAAAGAAAAAAAATCATTCTCCATTTTTCTCTATGCCTGAGTCATACAAAAGCTATCCAAGCTTGTGTAGTAGTAGTAAAGTTGGAAGGGATCTTGGAGGTCATCTAGTCCAACCCCCTGCTGTTTATTATTTAATAATAAACAAAGGAAAGGAAAACACAGTCAGGCTTTCAAGATTCTGTTACTATAGAGGTCCAATCAAATTTGAGGACTCTGATTCCTGACTTGGATTACCTTGAAGAGCTGACCAATATTGATACAGAGGCAGAGCGAGAGACACATCGGTGTGGGTGTATACATATATTAGTGTGTTTTACATATTTGGTTTTTACTTGTCCACCCACATCCTTTTAAAAAACAGCAACTTCCCTGAACTCCTGAATGAGCTCACAGTCAAGTAGGACTTGAATCTTAGCTTATGTAGTTGTAGTCTGACACCTTAGCCACTGACATTCAATACTGAACTTCTGTTAACTTCCCTTTTCAATAACTTGCCATATAGCAAGTTAACATTCTCTTTGGAAGAAGAAGGAGGAATGAGATGGAAGGATAATACTTCTAACTGGATGTGTTATTGTATTTTTTTGCAAGGGGGGGGCTAGATGTAGTTAAAATAGCAGTAGCCAATTCATTTTCTTCTATGTTCTTCTTTGACATAGATGTAAGGAAAGACAGAAAAAAATAGCAATAACAATAGCCTTTAGACTTATATACCGCTTCACAGCTACTCTCTAAGCAGTTTACAGAGTCAGCATATTGCCCCCAACAATCTGGATCCTCATTTTATTGACTTCAGAAGAATGGAAGACTCAGTCAATCTTGAGCCAGTGAGAATTGAACTGCCAAACTGCCAGCAGTTGGCAGTCAGTAGAATTAGCCCGCTGTACTGAATTCTAACCACCACAGCTCATAATGTTTTTCCAGTTCCTTTCTCCTTCTGGAGTGGGATCTAATGTTCATGATTAATGCTCTAATCACTTTCTGTATCAAGTGTAAATAACTGGACTGTGATATTCATTTCGGATCTGTGCAAAAAGTAGAACACATTGTGATGCAACCTCTTCCCATTAATCTCCTCAAGTAACTGTAGCTGGGGGAAAAAAAACCTCATATATGGTGGATTAGCATTTCCCTTAGTTTGTGCTTCTGGGGGGTCAGGAAAAAATTAATGTACTGACAGACTTTTCTTGAGAAACAGAACTTTCCAATATTTGGCTTCTATTATGTGTCATTTAAACCTTAAGTGATATAGGTCTTACATATAGCTCTTACACTGTCATCAAACCTATATTATGATTATTTAACTAGGAGCATTTTTCTGGGAAGTACAATATGATATTGAAGAATGTCTATTTATTCTGTGCAAAACAATTTAGAGAGACTGTCCTTATGAGTACCATTCTATGTGCATTTGTCTCCTTATGCGCATGACCTTGGACATTAAAAATAATTCATTGGTGGTAAAACTAACAATGGAAATTAAGGCATCAAAGGTGTCATTCAACTAAATTACCCTAGGTAGTTGGTACATGAATAAAATCCCTGATCTGTCAGTGTGACTTATCTTTACTCACAGATATTTGCACCCAGTCACCTTCAGAGCAGTGCTAAATATCACTGTGAAAGTCCCACAAACAATGACATCTACCTCTCCTTCCTGGCCTTGGCATTGCAGTTTCTGTATGAACTGAAACTTGGATGGGCAAATTTCTATTAGGGCTATATCTCCATCATTGCCCAGCCCACCTGAGTAATACACACCAGACCTATTGCTTGTTCACTACTATATTGTAAATAGATGCAGATGTGTTTCAAACCAGCTTGATGTTTATTCATAGCACCTAGGCCCAGACTGCTGACAATGGCATATTAGAGTCAGCTCATACAGGCTTGTGAATGTTGATTGTTAAATTTTCTGAAATTTTGCAAGTAGATTGAGAACAGAGCTTAGCATGCCATGATGTTTGGTAGCTCCTAGAGTGGCCCATTAGTGGCAAGGGAACCAGCAGTGATAGTTCTTATACACTTTTAGTACACCACTGACCCCAGGTCTGGATCAATTGAATTAGAGGAGGGACTTACTAGAATGGCTTCAGATTGGACTCTGTTGTTTCACCCCAGTCTCTTTCTCATAACGTTCTGGCAAGCTCCACTTCACCATTCAGTAGAACAGCATTAACCACCAGGAGTAGGCAAGGCACTCCTATAGGCTCAGCATAGTCACCCATTTATCCATATTATGTGATCTTCAAATCTTCCTACCCCTAAGATAGTAACTTCCCATTCCATAAAACACTAAATACTCCCTGTCTTGCTCCTAATTCCCCTGTTGTCCCTCAACAAGGGTGAGGGTATGTTTTCTATCATTTTCCTTTCTATCTTCTCCTGGGATGCAATAGAACATCTTTTGGTATACAATGCGGGTAAGAAGCATAAGCAAGCCATTAATGGAAGTTCATCATTGTCTCTTGGAGGAAGATAGAGGGAAGTCTTGCTTCAAAGTCATAAATACTAATAACGGGAAACTGATCAGATGCGCCTAGTATTCATTCTTCCACTGCTTGAGGCAAACTGCATGTCAAAAAGTTAGAGCCTTCTGGCACTGTTTGTTTTTCATGCTTCTCTTCCTTCCTTCCTGTTGTAACAGGCAAAACATCTGCAACTGCAAACTTCAGTATAAATGTGTGAAGACAGGGTGAAAGTGAAAACACTAATAAGCTTTTTTTATGCATGGAACATGTGGCATTAGATTAATTGATTTGTTTTCACTCTTTGCATGCCTATTTAATAATCTTTCTCATCTGTAACTTTGTACATATATATTAAATTAGTTATGAAAAAACCCAGAAATGTTAAAAATCCCATATCTTTTTAATATATTTCAAATAGTCTACTATTTACTACAAATTTTAGTCTGAAATAATGACATTGAGTCTAACCAAGTTATTCTCTCATAAACATACATAACCTTTCAATTATCTCACTTCATTCAGAAGTAAATCTCATTAACATTGTTGAGACTTATATGCTTTACAAGCCACCAGTTCCTGGTTTTGGGAACTTCACTAATTTGCCTTCTAATAAATGTTCTGCATTAGCCATTTTCTTCATAGCAGCCATTTCATAAAGCAGAAAGCATCCTGTAACAGTTGTTATGAGAGAGCATCCTTAAAAGACTATCAAGATTCTGAAGTGCTTATCAGTGCTGAGAGATTGCCTACTGTTGCACAGGATATTTTAAAAGTTGGAGTCCGACAACGTTTGATTTAAGATTTCTTACGGTGTGGATGGCATACACATTTCTTTGGCTTGCAGCCGCTTCAGGTCAGCCTTGAAAAAGTCTGCAAAATCTTCTTAACCAGGAAAGGAAAAGGGATAAGTATATATCCCACAAGCAGCAATATATCTTTTGCACCACCTGCAGCTCTCCGAGGAAAATTGTATCTGTCTTCCAGCTAGACATCTGTTAAATAGCATGCGGTTCCTATAGAAAGAGGGAGGGAAAGGGGGGGGAGAGGGAGGTAGGGAGGTAATAGTTACAGGGAGGAGGAGGAGGGGGAGGAACTCTATGGGAGGCCTGGCCCTAATGTAGCCTTATTTCGGCCATCTTTCTTTGCATAGGTTAAGTTTTGGGAAATGATGGACTAAAATGAGAAGAGGGGCACTCTGAAATGTATTCAGATTGAGGCTGGCTTGATCGTGATTCAAAATGGCTCAGGATTTGTACTTTTATAATCAATTATTAGAGGGAGAAGATCACAGAGAAGGGATATAAAAATATGTGCATAGGATCAACTTCAAGAGGAACAGTCTAATACATGGTTACTAGTGAATATTTAGCATAGTTTTTTAAAGGAATTAGTTGCACTAGTTTTGAAAAACCAAGTGGAATAATATATGTAAAATAGGCATTGGCTGGGTCAAAGATGAGAACATTTCCCTTGTGTCACTCATTGAAGATGCAAGATCAGTTCATATATACTTGGGAACAGGATAGCTTTTTCCTATTTTATTCTCAGATGCTTTTGAATCTTGTCTACCTTCAAAGTAATCCAAATAATATAATTTATGCTGAGATTACTGAATGCATTACATAGTTGTGCAGGAAACTTTTCCTGTATTTGAAATCGAAATGGTATTTTAAAAATTTCAATAGTTTCTTCAAATCCAATTATCATCCAAGGTTTAGGTTTAGAATAAGAGACAATTGTTTATGCAAAGAGACTATACTTTTAAAACATCAAACTGTTTTTTATACAGTGAAAACTATTGTGTGTTGCTTTGGGTAAGGCTTAAGGCAGCAATACTCCTTTGAATGTTTTACAGGGTTTTTTTTTTAGTACCTTTCAGATCTTAGAATCCATGCAATTTCATGCCTAGTTTTGCTGAACATTAGAAATGGAAATGGAGCTAAATGCTATATATGCTACATAAAAATATACCTTTTATTTTGTATCACTACAGTTAATGTGTCTACAGCAAATGAAAACCATTAACATATACATCTTTATACTAAAGGCTAGCTGGCTTTTTTTGTTATATGTATTCTACTGTTATGCCATCTCAATATGTTAACTGGAGAGCTAGCTACACTTTACACTTATCTTTGAGACATCACAGTTTGCTTTTTTTTTTTCCTATTGCACTGCTGACATTAGCATATTTTGTCAAGGCCATTTGTTGGAGATGAAATGCAAAGCCTTTACTGGAGGTGATAATCCAATGGACCTGACTTGTCAACACATTATTATCTACTGAGAGAAGGAGGCAGTAGTGTGCTGGACCAATCAGTTAGCTTAGGAATTGTATACTAGATTTATTTATATAACATATTCATAATATGTGTTTAACGCTCTAAATGCTAAAATTTAGAGATTCCTCTAAGCATCAAAAAGGAGGGTAAGGGAGGGTGATAATGAGATATAAGCAGTGCTTTTTTTGTTTAAAAAAAAAAAGGTGCCGGAACTCACACATTATACAACCCGCCTTGCCTACCTTATAAGGTTCCATCCAAAAAAGGTGCCAGAACTCCGTTCTGGGCGTTCTGTGACACAAAAAAGCACTGGATATAAGAATATAAATAATGCCATGTTGGACATTTCACCCATCTAATTCAGTACTTTGTTCTTATATTGGTCAAGAAACTGCACAAGGAAGCCCATTTCTTCCAGCAGAAGACCTTTAGAAGCAGGCACAGTGTCACCAAGGTAACAGTCATTGATCCCCCTGACTTCCATCAATCAGTCCAACATTAATTTTTAAGCTATCCAAGCTGGTAACTGACATCACATTGTGTGGTACATACACCTTGATACAATAAACCATAATTTGCTTACTTGTGTCAGATATTAGGAAGCAAATACATAAAGTGACATTATGATGTCAACCTAAGGTGAAATTTTAAAGTAATGTCAGTTTGCTATGGACACTTTCCAGGAAGGGAGAGGAAAAAAAGAACTAAAATGAAAAGAAAAAAAAACCCTCCAGAAAGATTACTAAATGGCATGAAGTGATCAAGCAGGACAGAAATAGCTTGAATATAACATAATGAAACATTAAAATTCAGCTGTCAAACAATTTCCACAACTAATCTTCAATATTATTTTTCAAATATTTTTTTACAAGAACATCAGCAATCAGGTACCCCTCCCCCCATAATCTTTTCATTTTTAACAACATCTCAATACTGTTGGGAAAACTTTAGTTCTGATTTTCTTCCATTAAGCAAGTTTATTACCTGTGACAATCTAACCAGTCCTTTCTTTAAAAAAAAAAATCAGTTATTTTCAACCTGTGTGCACTTATAAACTATGATCACTGCTCTATCTCTCAAAGCTTTTGTAACAAATACTAAGAGTGATATAAAAGCAAAACATATAAAGGTAGGAAATTGCCATGCAAATATGCATTGTAAAATATATTATGAATAGGTTATATAAATAAATCTAGTATGAAGTAGTGCTTAATAAGTTGGACTACACTACGGAACAAGGTTCAGTTCCTCATTGAGGGGGATTGCTATGGAGAAAATAACAATAATAAAAAGAATGACTTGGAGTTAAAGCAGAACATATAACAAATAAAAATTAGCAAATAAAAGAAATGAACTAGTGATCATTTTCAAAAATGGCAACTTAATTCTTCTTGATATAATTCTTCTTGCTTTCAAAAAAAATTGGGGATATACTGTACTTTATTTTTTGGAAAAAAATGTAGTTTTAGTACGTACATTAGATTTCCTTTTTCTAACAGAAAACTAAATATCAGTATTTACTTTTACTTTTTTGCCCTTGGAGAAAAGATATGTAAAACAGTCATCCAAGGTTTATCCTTAAATTAGGATAGCTATAATTAAATGTATGCTGCTTCGTGTAGAGAAAAAATCATTTTCCAAGCTCTCACATTTCCCCCCAAAAGGATAGCTTGATTTGGAAGAAAAAATGAAAAATGGTTTTTCCCTGTCTACTTCTTTCTCTCTGTATATATTTTATATATGTATGTGTGTGTGTCCACACAAACTGTGCATGCATAAAATTTTGTATCTTATTTGTATTAAGAGTGATTACAATGCAACTATATAATTCATTTTATGCATTGAATGATTATACTCCAGATCGGTTACAAGCCCCTAGCTGTATTTCACAGATGGGGCTGCATTAATCTGGTTATTGGTTTTTCATGACACATTGACTCTGAAACAAACTGTATAAGCCAGGTTCCTCTGACAGATAAGGATAAAAAGGCTCAGTTAAAGTTCAACAGCATGAGGTTGGAAGGTAGGCATCAAGGGGGGGATAAACTGATGAAAGCAGCCTTGTGACATCATGGTGCAGATTGGGACCATTTTGACATATATTATCTATGTTGTTAATCACACGCACATCCCTTTTTAATGAAAATATCAAGAGCCTATGAATACCACATTGTGAGAGTGTGACCCCCCCCTAGAACTGATTGAACATGTGATTTTAAATGTCCTTACTTAAACTCAGCCAAATGACTCTGTATGGGACTCATTGGGATTATTACTGTGTTTCAGCAGTTTGAGGCACTAAGCAAGATCACCATGGATTTCTGGAGAGGTGACATATAGTCAAAATACTACTTGGTGAATGAAACTCGTTCACTTTATATTTAATAATAATAAAGTTGGAAGGGAACTTAGAGATCACCTAGTCCACCCCTGCTCAGTCAGGAAACC